>NC_084563.2:39559598-39934598 GCF_033978685.3 Nerophis lumbriciformis
GATAATGCCTTAATGATGTTAGATTCACAGAAAAAACCTAATCTTTACTTCGCTAGTCTTTTGTAATCCAGGGTACACGGGGATTTGCCCACTCAGCACTCTTCCTAGACCCTTTTATACATTTTATAGATGTCATCATATGTGAATAACCTGATAGTGATAACAGAAAGCCTCTTTTCTATGGTATTTTTCTGTGTTCCGATGCAACGTTGTCATGTGCTTCTGAGATGTGCGACACAAGGACAGGATTTAAATATTAGATAAGGACCAGGGAGGGGAGGGGGGTTGATATTTATTTGTGCTCAGCGCCCAGTGACCAGCATCCTGCTCTCAAGGATGAAAGTAAAACCAATGAGACACGAGGAGACATCCAAGTCACCGAGGAAGTAAAAATATGAGAATTAGAATTTGAAACATTGCCAAATTCCGCCTCGGACAGAAAAAAAAGAATCATTATTTATGCCGTGAAGAGTTTTTGGGTCTTGTCAATTAGCGGTGGTTAAAACCGAGCAGCTGGAATTGTACATGTTTGTTATTTAGGGCTATTCCACCAAATCGGTCAACGCTCTCAACAAAAAAAAAACTCAACTCAAGGCCTCGTTCACAATGCAGCTCAATTCCAGTTTTTTTTCCAGTTGAGCTTTTTTAATTGCATTTTTCGTGTATGGATATAAATCAGATTAATCCGATGCAACCAAAGTCTGAATGTTCAGGTTGCGTTCATTGTGAGGCATAAAGCTTATGAAGCAATCACAAAAATGTACACTACAGTTTGCTTCATAAAAAATATATATTTTACAGGTAATTTTTATCGTGAGTTTTACACAAGTCCCAATTTTTTTTGTCCGCCGAGAGAACAGACTTTCAGATTTTCCCTTTATACAACATGACATTTAGGGAGTGTTTTGATTAAAAATGGGATCCAATATCATTAAAAAGCCTATGAAATGAGCAAAGTAGGACCGCGTCAAAGAAAATGTTGCACTAGCGGCGTTAGACACGACAGAAAAACGTCTTTTCTCGCACATGCTTACAAGTTAGTCTTTTAACCATCAGAGGAATTGTTTTTTTTTTGTTTTTTTACATGTAATATTTCGTTGTGTAGCAATCTTGTCTTTTTTGTCACCTCTCCAACTATGAAGATAATCTCCTACACGCCACATTTGGAGTTCTATTCGGAAGTACTATTGGAGCAAAACAAAAAAAATCTATTTTATTCTGTGTGTGTGTGTGTGTGTGTAGATCCATGTGTGCAACAGGAAATTGGCCCTTGTGGGTGAATGTTGTCTGTGTTGGCCCTGCGATGAGGTGGCGACTTGTCCAGGGTGTACCTTACCTTCCGCCCGAGTGCAGCTGGAATAGGCTCCAGCACCCCCCGCGACCATGAGAGGGACAAGCGGTTAAAAATGGATGAATGACCACTACAGTATATGAAAAAATAAACACCAGCATACACAAAAACACATCAGCTGAATTGGTTTTAATTAGGGATGTCCGATAATGGCTTTTTGCCGATATCCGATATTCCGATATTGTCCAACTCTTTAATTACCGATACCGATATCAACCGATATATGCAGTCGTGGAATTAACACATTATTATGCCTAATTTGGACAACCAGGTATGGTGAAGATAAGGTACTTTTTTTTTTTAATTAATAAAATAAGATAAATAAATTAAAAACATTTTCTTGAATAAAAAAGAAAGTAAAACAATATAAAAACAGTTGCATAGAAACTAGTAATTAATGAAAATTAGTAAAATTAACTGTTAAAGGTTAGTACTATTAGTGGACCAGCAGCACGCACAATCATGTGTGCTTACAGACTGTATCCCTTGCAGATTGTATTGATATATATTGATATATAATGTAGGAACCAGAATATTAATAACAGAAAGAAACAACCCTTTTGTGTGAATGAGTGTAAATGGGGGAGGGAGATTTTTTGGGTTTGTGCACTAATTGTAAGTGTATCTTGTGTTTTTTGTGTTGATTTAATAAAAAATAAAAACCGATACCGATAATAATAAAATAAAGATACCGATAATTTCCGATATTACATTTTAACGCATTTATCGGCCGATATTATCGGACATCCCTAGTTTTAATCAACCCCTGAAAGGGGACCTCTTTTTGTAGACCTAGGATCTGGAAAATTCCAAATTAAACCATGGATGCATGGCAGAGATATTTATAAAACAATCTTGCCTTCCTTCATACTTCCGCCGTTTGGAATTTGCCCCATTTGACGTTTTTACTAGAGTCCGATAATATCGTTCTGCCGATATTATCGGCCGATAAATGCTTTAAAATGTAATATCAGAAATTATCGGTGTCGGTTTCAAAAAGTAAAATTTATGACTTTTTAGAACGCCGCTGTACGGAGTGGTACACGGACGTAGGGAGAAGTACAGAGCGCCAATAAACCTTAAAGGCACTGCCTTTGCGTGCCGGCCCAATCAAATAATATCTACGGCTTTTCACACACACAAGTGAATGCAATGCATACTTGGTTAACAGCCATACAGGTCACACTGAGGGTGGCCGTATAAACAACTTTAGTACTCAAAGCGCTTTGACACTACTTCCACATTTACCCATTCACACACAAATTCACACACTGATGGAGGGAGCTGCCATGCAAGGCGCTAACCAGCACCCATCAGGAGCAAGGGTGAAGTGTCTTGCTCAGGACACAACGGACATGACGAGGTTGGTAGAAAAGCGCTATACAAGTACAACCCATTATAACACTGTTACAAATATGCGCCACACTGTGAACCCACACCAAACAAGAATGACAAACACATTTTGGAGAACACCCGCACCGTAACACAACAGAACAAATACCCAGAACCCTTTGCAGCACTAACTCTTCCGGGACGCTACAATATACACCCCCTGCTACCCCCTAATCCCCCCCTCACTTTGTGACTTCAATAATAAATATGGCAGTGCCATGTTGGCATTTTTTTCCATAACTTGAGTTGATTTATTTTGGAAAACCTTGTTACATTGTTTAATGCATCCAGCAGGGCATCACAACAAAATTAGGCATAATAATGTGTTAATTCCACGACTGTATATATCAGTATCGGTTGATATCGGAATCGGTAATTAAGAGTTGGACAATATCGGTTATCGGCAAAAAAGCCATTATCGGACATCTCTAGTTTTTACCATTTGTGATGTCAGCGGATATCTCCATATATGGTAACGTTTTACCCAAAGAGCTTTGTGCGAGTCCGCCATTGTAGTCAATAAGTTCCTTCTTTGTTATTTGTTTGTCTGTGATAAGATTTGTTTGGGGGGAAAAAAATGTTAGATTTGTGTGTGTGTGTGGGTGATACTGAAAGGCCATACCAGGCTGATATTTATTTACTTGTAATTTCATGATCATTGAACAAGTTTGTCACGACAGGAGTGCCAAACAACAACTAAAAACAATGATTTAAATTGTTGATAAGGCAATATTTCAATTATAGATTGTCATATTTATAATAACCTGATCTTTACAGTCCGTCCATCCATCCATTTTCTACCGCTTGTCCCCCCCGGTGACCTGTGTGTTAATCTAGTCCAGATTTGAGAACTTTTAAGTAAATTTGTTTTGAAACTGGACCTGAATAATAGTGATCTACATGGTGAAAACGGGGTAGAATGTGACTTTATTACATTTTCACAAATAGATGAAAGCTTTCACTAACCAAACACTTTGTTGTACTGAATCTTTACACACCTATATTCATCTTTTTGTCATATTGTTGTTATTTTTGCCCTACACTAGTGACAAGTGATTCAAAGATTTTGACATTTCAAGTCAAAAGTATCAGTCTGATATCGACTACCAGTATCACCCACCATTTAAACATGGAAGCCTGCTTGACATTGCCAGGTGCTCGGCGCCTACTAGTGGTGAGTACGGGCAAACACGGACACACAGATTGTTTTAAGCACACACAAATCTAAACACGGACACACAAATTAGAACACGAACACGCGGATCTGATTACACACAGACACACAAATGTAAACACAGACACAAACTAGAACATGGACATGCGGATCTGATTACACAGATACACAAATGTAAACACAGACATACAAACTAAAACACGGACACGCAGATCTGATTACACACGGACACACAAATGTAAACACAGACACAAACTAGAACACGGACATGCGGCTCGGATTACACAGATACACAAATGTAAACATAGACACACAAACACAGACACGCGGATTTTATTACACATAGACACAGAAATGTAAACAGACACACAAACGGACACACAGATCTGATTACACACAGACACACAAACTAGAACACGGACACAGGGATCTGATTACACACCGACACACAATTGTAAACACAGACACACAAACTAGAACACGGACATGTGGATCTTATGACACACAGACACACACATGTAAGCACAGACACATAAACTAGAACACGGACATGTGGATCTTATGACACACAGACACACACATGTAAGCACAGACACATAAACTAGAACACGGACACGTGGATCTGATTTCACACAGACAAATGAAAACACAGACACACAAATGTAAACACAGACACACAAACTAGAACATGGACACGTGGATCTTATTACACACAGACACAAAAATGTAAACACAGACACACAAACTACAACATGGACACGCGGATCTGATTACACACAGACACACAAATGTAAACATGGACACACAAACTAGAACATCGACAAGTGGATATGTTTACACACAGACACACAAACGGACACACAGATCTTATTACACACAGACACACAAATGTAAGCACAGACACAAACTAGAACACAGGCACGCATATGTATTACAAACAGACCCAAAAATGTAAACACAGACACACAAACTACAACATGGACACGCGGATCTGATTACACACAGACACACAAACTAGAACACGGACACGTGGATCTGATTACACACAGACACACAAATGTAAACACAGGCACACCAACTAGAACACAGACACACGGCTCTGATTACACACAGACACACAAATGTAAACACAGACACATAAACTAGAACACGGACACGCGGATCTGATTACACACAGACACGCAAATGAAAACACAGGCACACAAATGTAATCACTTACACACAAACTAGAACATGGACACGCGAATGTTATTACACACAGACACACAAACTAGAAGACAGACACGCGGATCATATTACAGACAGACACACAAATGTAAACACAGACACACAAACTAGAACACGGACACGCGGCTCTTATTACAGACAGACACACAAATGTAAACACAGACACACAAACTAGAACACGGATACGCGGATATGAATACACACAGACACACAAATGTAAACACAGACACACCAACTAGAACACGGACATGCGGATCTGATTACACACAGACACACAAATGTAAACACAGACACATAAACTAGAACACGGACACGTGGATCTGATTACACACAAATGTAAACATGGACACACAAACTAGAACATCGACAAGTGGATCTTTTTACACACAGACACACAAACGGACACACAGATATGATTACACACAGACACACAAATGTAAATACAGACGCACAAACACGGACACGCGGATCTTATTACACACAGACACAGAAATGTAAACACAGACATACAAACGGACACAGATCTGATTACACACAGACACACAAACTAGAACACGAACACGCGGATCTGATTACACACAGACACACAAATGTAAACACAGACACACAAACTAGAACATGGACACGTGGATCTTATTACACACAGACACACAAATGTAAGCACAGACACAAACTAGAACACAGGCACGCATATGTATTACAAACAGACCCAAAAATGTAAACACAGACACACAAACTACAACATGGACACGCGGATCTGATTACACACAGACACACAAACTAGAACACGGACACGTGGATCTGATTACACACAGACACACAAATGTAAACACAGGCACACCAACTAGAACACAGACACACGGCTCTGATTACACACAGACACACAAATGTAAACACAGACACATAAACTAGAACACGGACACGCGGATCTGATTACACACAGACACGCAAATGAAAACACAGGCACACAAATGTAATCACGGACACACAAACTAGAACATGGACACGCGAATGTTATTACACACAGACACACAAACTAGAAGACAGACACGCGGATCATATTACAGACAGACACACAAATGTAAACACAGACACACAAACTAGAACACGGACACGCGGCTCTTATTACAGACAGACACACAAATGTAAACACAGACACACAAACTAGAACACGGATACGTGGATATGAATACACACAGACACACAAATGTAAACACAGACACACCAACTAGAACACGGACATGCGGATCTGATTACACACAGACACACAAATGTAAACACAGACACATAAACTAGAACACGGACACGTGGATCTGATTACACACAAATGTAAACATGGACACACAAACTAGAACATCGACAAGTGGATCTTTTTACACACAGACACACAAACGGACACACAGATATGATTACACACAGACACACAAATGTAAATACAGACGCACAAACACGGACACGCGGATCTTATTACACACAGACACAGATATGTAAACACAGACATACAAACGGACACAGATCTGATTACACACAGACACACAAACTAGAACACGAACACGCGGATCTGATTACACACAGACACACAAATGTAAACACAGACACACAAACTAGAACATGGACACGTGGATCTTATTACACACAGACACACAAATGTAAGCACAGACACAAACTAGAACACAGGCACGCATATGTATTACAAACAGACACAAAAATGTAAACACAGACACACAAACTACAACATGGACACGCGGATCTGATTACACACAGACACACAAACTAGAACACGGACACGCGGATCTGATTACACACAGACACACAAATGTAAACACAGGCACACCAACTAGAACACAGACACACGGCTCTGATTACACACAGACACACAAATGTAAACACAGACACATAAACTAGAACACAGACACGCGGATCTGATTACACACAGACACGCAAATGAAAACACAGGCACACAAATGTAATCACGGACACACAAACTAGAACATGGACACGCGAATGTTATTACACACAGACACACAAACTAGAAGACAGACACGCGGATCATATTACAGACAGACACACAAATGTAAACACAGACACACAAACTAGAACACGGACACGCGGCTCTTATTACAGACAGACACACAAATGTAAACACAGACACACAAACTAGAACACGGATACGCGGATATGAATACACACAGACACACAAATGTAAACACAGACACACCAACTAGAACACGGACATGCGGATCTGATTACACACAGACACACAAATGTAAACACAGACACATAAACTAGAACACGGACACGTGGATCTGATTACACACAGACACACAAATGAAAACACAGAGACACAAATGTAAACACGGACACACAAACTAGAAGACGGACACACGGATCTTATTACAGACAGACACACAAATGTAAACACAGACACACAAACTGGAACACAGGCACGCGGATCTAATTACACACAGACACACAAATGTAAACACAGACACATAAACTTCAACACGGACACGCGGATATGAATACACACAGACACACAAATGTAAACACAGACACACAAATGTAAACACGGACACAAACTACAACATGGATACGCGGATGTAATTACAGTCAGACACACAAATGTAAACACAGGCACACAAACTACAACACAGGCACGCAGATCTTATTACACACAGACACAAATGTAAACACAGACACATAAACTACAACACGGATACGCGGATCTGATTACACACAGACACACAAATGTAAACACAGACACACAAAATAGAACACGGACATGCGGATCTGATTACACAGACACACAAATGTAAACACGGACACACAAACTGGAACATGGACACGTGGATCTTTTTACACACAGACACACAAATGTAAACACAGACACACAGATCTGATTACACACAGACACACAAATGTAAACATAGACATACAAACACGGACACGCGGATTTTATTACACACAGACACCGAAATGTAAACACAGACACACAAACGGACACACAGATCTGATTACACACAGACACACAAACTAGAACACAGACACGCGGCTCTTATTACAGACAGACACACAAATGTAAACACAGACACAAACTACAACATGGACACGTGGATCTGATTACACACAGACACACAAATGAAAACACAGACACACAAATGTAAACACAGACACACAAACTACAACATGGACACGCGGATGTTATAATAAAGTACTTTCTATTCTATTCTATTACACACAGACACACAAACTAGCACACGGACACGCGGATCTTATTACACACAGACACACAAACTACAACACAGGCACGTGGGTCTTATTACACACAGACACACAAATGTAAACACACACACATAAACTACAACACGGATACACGGATATGATTACACACAGACACACAAATGTAAACAAAGACACACAAACTACAACACAGGCACACAGGTCTTATTACACACAGACACACAAATGTAAACACACACATAAACTACAACACAGGCACGCGGGTCTTATTACACACAGACACACAAATGTAAACACAGACACACAAACTACAACACAGGCACGCGGGTCTTATTACACACAGACACACAAATGTAAACACAGACACATAAACTACAACACTGATACACATAAATGATTACACACAGACACACAAATGTAAACACAGACGCACAAACTACAACACAGGCACGCGGGTCTTATTACACACAGACACACAAATGTAAACACAGACACATAAACTACAACACGGATACACATAAATGATTACACACAGACACACAAATGTAAACACAGACGCACAAACTACAACACAGGCACGCGGGTCTTATTACACACAGACACACAAATGCAAACACCGACACATAAACTACAACACGGACACGCGGATATGATTACACACAGACACACAAATGTATACACAAACACACAAACTAGAACACGGACACGTGGCTCTTATTACAGACAGACACACAAATGTAAACACAGATACACAAACTACAACAAAGGAACGCGGGTCTTATTACACACAGACACACAAATGTAAACACAGACACATAAACTACAACACGTATACGCGGATATGATTACACACAGACACACAAATGTAAACACAGACACACAAACTACAACACAGGCACGCGGGTCTTATTACACACAGACACACAAATGTAAACACAGACAGATAAACTACAACACGGATACGCGGATATGATTACACACAGTCACACAAATGTAAACACAGACACACAAACTAGAACACGGACACGTGGATATGATTACACACAGACACACAAATGTAAACACAGACACACAAACTAGAACACGGACACGTGGATATGATTACACACAGACACACAAATGTAAACACAGACACACAAACTAGAACACGGACACACTGATCTTATTACAGACAGACTCACAAATGTAAACACAGACACACAAACTACAACACAGGCACGCGGGTCTTATTACACACAGACACACAAATGTAAACACAGACACATAAACTACAACACGGATACGCAGATATGATTACACACAGACACACAAATGTAAACACAGACATACAAACTAGAACACGGACACGCTGATCTTATTACAGACAGACTCACAAATGTAAACACAGACACACAAACTACAACACAGGCACACGGGTCTTATTACACACAGACACACAAATGTAAACACAGACACATAAACTACAACACGGATACGCAGATATGATTACACACAGACACACAAATGTAAACACAGACACACAAACTACAACACAGGCACGCGGGTCTTATTACACACAGACACACAAATGTAAACACAGACACATAAACTACAACACGGACACGCGGATATGATTACACACAGACACACAAACTAGAACACGGACACGCGGATCTTATTACAGACAGACTCACAAATGTAAACACAGACACACAAACTACAACACAGGCACGCGGGTCTTATTACACTCAGACACACAAATGTAAACACAGACACATAAACTACAACACGGATACGCGGATATGATTACACACACACACACACAAATGTAAACACAGACACACAAACTAGAACACGGACACGTGGATATGATTACATACAGACACAAAAATGTAAACACAGACACACAAACTAGAACACGGACACGCGGCTCTTATTACAGACAGACACACAAATGTAAACACAGACACACAAACTACAACACAGGCACGCGGGTCTTATTACACACAGACACACAAATGTAAACACAGACACATAAACTACAACACGGATACGCGGATATGATTACACACAGACACACAAATGTAAACACAGGCACACAAACTACAACACAGGCACGCGAATCTGATTACACACAGACACACAAATGTAAACACAGACTCACAAACTAGAACACGGACACGCTGATCTTATTACAGACAGACTCACAAATGTAAACACAGACACACAAACAACAACACAGGCACGTGGGTCTTATTACACACAGACACACAAATGTAAACACAGACACATAAACTACAACACGGACACGCGGATATGATTACACACAGACACACAAATGTAAACACAGACACACAAACTACAACACGGACACGCGGATCTTATTACAGACAGACACACAAATGTAAACACAGACACACAAACTACAACACAGGCACGCGGATCTTATTACACACAGACACACAAATGTAAACACAGACACATCAACTACAACACGGCTACGCGGATATGATTACACACAGACACACAAATGTAAACACAGACACACCAACTAGAACACGGACACACGGCTCTGATTACACACAGACACACAAATGTAAACACAGATACATAAACTAGAACACAGGCACGCAGATGTATTACAAACAGACACAAAAATGTAAACACGGACACACAAACTACAACATGGACACGCGGATCTGATTACACACAGACACACAAATGTAAACACAGAAACACAAACTAGAGCATAGACAAATTGATCTTTTTACACAGACACACAAATGTAAACACAGACACACAAACGAACACACAGATCTGATTACACACAGACACACAAATGTAAACATAGACACACAAACACGGACACGCGGATTTTATTACACACACACAGAAATGTAAACACAGACACAAACAGACACAAAGATCTCATTACACACAGACACACAAATGTAAACACAGACACAATCTAGAACACGGACACGCGGATCTGATTACACACAGACACACAAATGTAAACACAGATACACAAACTAGAACACGGACACGCAGATCTGATTACACACAGACACACAAATGTAAACATGGACACACAAACTAGAACATGGACACGCGGATCTTATTACACACAGACACACAAATGTAAGCACAGACACAAAAACTAGAACACAGGCACGCGGATTTATTACAAACAGACACAAAAATGTAAACACAGTCACACAAACTAGAACACGGACACGTGGATCTGATTACACACAGACACACAAATGTAAACACAGACACAAACTACAACACGGCTACGCGTATATGATTACACACAGACACACAAATGTAAACACAGACACACAAACTTGAACACGGACACGTGGATATGATTACACACAGACACACAAATGTAGACACAGACACACAAGCTAGAACACGGACACGCGGATCTGATTACACCCAGACACACACACACAGATACGCATTTGCCAAGTGTTTTGCTCCAATAGTATGTGTTTAGTGGAAGCTACCAGTCTCTATTGTAGCATTGACTGAAGGAGAATTGTGTCAAGTATGGTCAAAACAAACACGAAGTCTACAATTTTGAAGTGTGTGTTTATGGAATTGTGACATTAGACAATGTCCGCAGGAAGGAAGGGAGGCGAAGGATGTATTTTTCTTTCCCATGTTGCACTGGGGCACGGTGGGCCCACGTCGTAAACCATTATGAGTTGTACATTTTTGTTTTCAATGCCGTAACCAAGATGTTCTGAATGTCGTAGTGTGTATCTTAAGTGTTCCAACATTAGAGCACCTGTCTCACAACGAGGTATGACGGAGCGCACGTCACTCTTTGGAAATCATAATTGCACAAAAACGCAGTGAGCTGATGAAATACGAAGTTATTGCTCTGCATGATTTGAAATGCATCGTTCCCCGAGGAGAGAAGAAAATGAATGAAACGAGCACTTAAACGGAAGGAGGTTGTCATTGTACAGTGTATTTGCTTGAGAGAATTGATCAACGAGGAATTTGAGCATATTCAGATTAAATCCCTGTAAAGTATTTTGATATTTTTGTGTGTAAAGTTAAACGGATGGATGAATACAGGTTTTTGTCAATAAATGTATTTTACTGATTTGTTTTACTTTGTCTCGCGTTTCTTGAATGATTTTGAAGTGAAAGGAGAAACGTGCCGTTTCTGGGGGCAATAACGTACGGTGGCCCACAGGGACAAATGTGTCCGAACAGGAATGATTCAAAAACTAATCATTGTTATGGTTTTACTAAGGGGACATGACGACACAGACACCAGGGGGAAATGTAGCTCTATGTATTTATTATATATAGTCACCATATATATATAATAATCAAACAATAATAATATAAACTAAGGAAATGGAGTGTGAACTACTATCCCCGTTTCCATATGAGTTGGGAAATTGTGTTAGATGTAAATATAAACGGAATATAATGATTTGCAAATCCTTTTCAACCCATATTCAATTGAATGCACTACAAAGACAACATATTTGATGTTCAAACTCATAAACTTCATTTTTTTTTTGCAAATAATAATCAACTTAGAATTTCATGGCTGCAACACGTGCCAAAGTAGTTGGGAAAGGGCATGTTCACCACTGTGTTACATCACCTTTTCTTTTAACAACACTCAGTAAACGTTTGGGAACTGAGGAGACACATCTTTTAAGCTTCTCAGGTGGAATTCTTTCCCATTCTTGCTTGATGTACAGCTTAAGTTGTTCAACAGTCCGGGGGTCTCCGTTGTGGTATTTTAGGCTTCATAATGCGCCACACATTTTCAATGGGAGACAGGTCTGGACTAAAGGTAGGCCAGTCTAGTACCCGCACTCTTTTACTATGAAGCCACGTTGATGTAACACGTGGCTTGGCATTGTCTTGCTGAAATAAGCAGGGGCGTCCATTAAACGTTGCTTGGATGGCAACATATGTTGCTCCAAAACCTGTATGTACCTTTCAGCATTAATGGCGCCTTCACAGATGTGTAAGTTACCCATGTCTTGGGCACTAATACAGCCCCATACCATCACAGATGCTGGCTTTTCAACTTTGCGCCTATAACAATGTGGATGGTTCTTTTCCTCTTTGGTCCGGAGGACACGACGTTCACAGTTTCCAAAAACAATTTGAAATGTGGACTCGTCAGACCACAGAACACTTTTCCACTTTGTATCAGTCCATCTTAGATGAGCTCAGGCCCAGCGAAGCCGACGGCGTTTCTGGGTGTTGTTGATAAACGGTTTTCGCCTTGCATAGGAGAGTTTTAACTTGCACTTACAGATGTAGCGACCAACTGTAGTTACTGACAGTGGGTTTCTGAAGTGTTCCTGAGCCCATGTGGTGATATCGTTTACACACTGATGTCGCTTGTTGATGCAGTACAGCCTGGGGGATCGAAGGTCACGGGCTTAGCTGCTTACGTGCAGTGATTTCTCCAGATTCTCTGAACCCTTTGATGATATTACGGACCGTAGATGGTGAAATCCCTAAATTCCTTCCAATAGCTGGTTGAGAAAGGTTTTTCTTAAACTGTTCAACAATTTGCTCACGCATTTGTTGACAAAGTGGTGACCCTCGCCCCATCCTTGTTTGTGAATGACTGAGCATTTCATAGAATCTACTTTTATACCCAATCATGGCACCCACCTGTTCCCAATTTGCCTGTTCACCTGTGGGATGTTCCAAATAAGTGTTTGATGAGCATTCCTCAACTTTATCAGTATTTATTGCCACCTTTCCCAACTTCTTTGTCACGTGTTGCTGGCATCAAATTCTAAAGTTAATGATTATTTGCAAAAAAAATGTTTTTATCAGTTTGAACATCAAATATGTTGTCTTTGTTGCATATTCAATTGAATATGAGTTGAAAATGATTTGCAAATCATTGTATTCCGTTTATATTTACATCTAACACAATTTCCCAACTCATATGGAAACGGGGTTTGTAGATCCAAAAGGGTATGTGGTGTGTGGCTATGTGTGTGATTAGCTGTAGTGTGTGTTACCTAGTGTTGTGTTGGGCGAGAGGAGGGACAAGGCAGATGATCCAGGGCGAGAGAGAGGCGTCGAGAGATCCGTGTCCAAGTGGAAGGTCGAGATCGAAGAGGCAGTCCGGGAAGCAGGGGAACGACAACGAGGAATGACAAGACACACAGCAACGTCAACACGTGAACGTAGGTTGTACGCCAACAGAAGATTATATTCCGGCGCGGGATGGCAGGTTGTGCCGGCTTATGAAGGCAGCTCCCTCATCACGGGCAGGTGCGCGGATTGCAGATTGTCTGCAGGCGCGAGGAGGCACGCCCGCAGCAGAGAGAGAGCGCCTGTGGGCGTGGCCTGCGGTGCGCTCGTGAGGACGCAAAGATGGCCGTGACAATCATATTAATAATAATAATGAACAAAGGTGACGGGAAAATGCTGCAATCACACAAACGCTGCAAGATGTCTTATTTCTCTTAAAGTGCTAGCTGTGTTTGGAGCTTTATTATCGCGTATTTATAAATTATACTGATTTAGGGTGAATGAAAAAGGCTTTCTGCGAAGGAAAAACTGCATATTTTTGTAAAGAAAAAAGGCAAAAATGGGTGGATTTTCCCTCATATTAATCTTCAGGTATTACAAATTCAACAAACATGGCAGTGTTCATTATGGATGTGTATTTTAAAGATGGTTAAGTACTTCAATAAATGTAAACTGTGTACATAGTTCCTCAGAGCACGAATTTCGACAGTGTAGTTTGGTCACAAATCGATTATTTTTGTTGCGACTTACCAGAAATGATGATCGCAATATTTCTTCTTCTGTTGACACCTTTTTACCATACTTGCCAACCCTCCCGGATTTTCCGGGAGACTCCCGAAATGCAGCGCCTCTCCCGAGAACCTCCCGGGACAAATTTTCTCCTGAAAATCTCCCGAAATTCAGGCGGAGCTGGAGGCCACGCCCCCTCCAGCTCCATGCGGACCTGAGTCCGCTTTCCCACAATATAAACAGCGAACTCGAGGGCGAGTTTGTGGTTTCTTATGTGGGTTTATTGTTAGGCAGTTTCATTAATGTCCTCCCAGCGCGGTAACAACACACAACAACAGCAGTCACGTTTTTGTCTACCGTAAAGCAGTTCGTCTGCCGTAAACAGCAATGTTGTGACACTCTTAAACAGGACAATACTGCCATCTATAACATCAATAACGTGTTACTACTCTTTTTTTTTTTTTTTTTTTTATATTTCACAACCTACATAAATACTAGACCAGATATATGGAAGTAGAATTGTCTCACATCAACTTATATATACTATATCAATATGATATTAATACATATGCATATATTAATAAGTATACAAATACCGCTCTGGCTGCAGTGCCCTCTGCTGGTTGTTCAGGGGAGTGTGTAACTCCACATTCAAGTCACACGTCACATTTATTTGTGCATCTGGTTTGTGGGAGGAATGTCTCATCGACACAAAAGCAAAAAAAAGCGATCTAAGCAAATCCCTTTTAGAAATGTATAGAAGTTACTCAAAATAAATAAACAACCCAACCAAAAAATGCAGCAGCTCAATTAAAAAACTGTATTTAAGCCACATTCTTTTCTTTTTTTTTTAGTACTGAACTCTTAACCCTCATTTGTAAAAAATAATATGCTTATTATACAAACAGTATTTGTACACCTTTAACACAGATTTTTATACTGTCTTCAGGGATTCAGTTTTTTTGGTGGTACTCGAAACCTTTCTGGGTACCTGCGAAAGGGTGTTCAGCATGGTTGGAAAAATAGTGACAGAGAATAGAACAAGGATGGACAATTCAACCCTTAACTCAACAATGAGTAGATGAGTGTTATGTGTGTGTATATGTGTAAGTAAATGAACACTGAAATTCAAGTATTTCTTTTATTTATATATATATATGTATATATATATTATATATATATATATATATATTATATATCTATATATATATAGATATATAATATATATATATAATAAAATAAATATATATATATAGCTAGAATTCACTGAAAGTCAAGTATTTCTTATATGAATATATATATATATATATATATATATATATATATATATATTTATATATATATATATATATATATGAAATACTTGACTTGGTGAATTCTAGCTGTAAATATACTCCTCCCCTCTTAGCCCCGCCCCCAATCACGCCCCCAAGCCCCCCCCCCCTTTTTGGAAAGAAAAAAAACTATATTTTTGAATTTACGGTAACATTTTCGCAATCCATCTTTAGAGTGGTTTCGACCAATAAACACGTTTGTAATCTGTGGATTGCTGGCGCTTGTGATTGTTTAAGATTGCGAGTCTGGTTACGATTTGGTCAATATTTGAAACGCTGGAGATTAATACTAAAGAGTCGGTCTTTATTGGGCAATACCTGACTAAAGTATAAATGAATAAATACAAGAATGAATAAATAAATGATTAAATGTGTGAATAAATAGATAAAAACTGGTAAATAAATGGGTGTGGAGGGAGAGTGTGATCAGCGCCAACGCAGGAGCAAAGGTCACCGCCTCTGTCGATGGTGTTGAGGGCGGAGCACCATCGGATGGGGGCGGGGCATGTGCGGACGGCAAGACACAGCTGGCAGGTGATTACATTCCACAGGTGGTGCGTGGTAATCTAATCATCTGTTGTCTTTAACAGTGAGCGGCCGGGAGCAGGGAGGGAGAGAGGATACGGACGTGACTGAAAGGTCACGTTCTACTGGAGAGAAAGACTTTGTTAAAACAATTGTTCATTAAAACCTTGTTAAAAACCTGCACGCTTGGCTCTTGTGCCGTGTCTACAGTGGAGCTGCTCGGAAGCGACTTCCACAATGGGACATAAACAAGCGGTAGAAAATGGATGGATAAAATAATTACATTAAATACATTTTGTAGCTCCTTTCGATACACGGCAACACAGGAAAGTTCTTTTTCGTAAAACGGGCGTTTATTCTTGCTGTACAGAAGCCGTGACAATTTAGGAAATACACTACATCAGACTACGATTTCACGTCAATAAACACAAATAAAATAAATTCAATTGCAAAAAGTACAATACCTCGTTGAAAAGAGGTTCTAACGAAGACTTGCTTGACGTTTTGCACAAATCAATGAAATAAACTAAAAAATCTTTCAAATATGTATTTACACAAAACCACACATACCAAAAGGGGAGAGAAAAAATAAATAAAAATAATAAAATAAAAAAACCTATACAATACAATACACTATATTTCCAAAGGTATTTGGCCACCCATCCAAATTATGAGAATCAGGTGTCCTAATCACTTGGTATAAAATCAAGCACTTAGGCACGGAGACTGTTTCTACAAACATTTGTGAAAGAATGGGCCGCTCTCAGTGATTTCCAGCGTGGAACTGTCACAGGATGCTACCTATGCAACAAATCCAGTCGTGAAATTTCCTCGCTCCTAAATATTCCAAAGTCAACTTTATTATAAGAAAAGTGAAGGGTTGGGGAACAACAGCAACTCAGCCACAAAGTGGTAGGCCACGTAAACTGACAGCGAGGGGTCAGTAAATTGCATAGTGCAAAGACTTTCTGCACAGTCAGTTGCTACAGAGCTCCAAACTTCATGAAACCTTCCAGTTAGCCCACATACAGTATGCAGTGAGCTTCATGGAATGGGTTTCCGTGGCCGAGCAGCTGCATCTAAGCCATACATCACCAAGTCCAATGCAAAGCGTGGGATGCAGTGGTGTAAAGCACGTCCCCACTGGACTCTAGAGCAGTGGAGACGCCTTCTCTGGAGTGATGAATCACATTTTTCCATTTGGCAATCTGATGGACGAGTCTGGGTTTGGAGGTTGCCAGGAGAATGCTACATTTTGGACTGCATTTGGTGGAGGAGGAATTATGGTGTGGGGTTGGTTTTTCAGGAGTTGGGCTTGACCCTTTAGTTCCAGTGAAAGGAACCTTGAATGCTCCAGGATACCAAAACATTTTGGACAATTCCATGGGATGGCACTTCAAGTTGATATGTGAGTAAAGGCCTTGCTACATTCTTTATTGTTTCCCCCTTCCCTAAAATTGCATTTAAACTCCATCTCCTACCTAGACTGTACAATTTGTCCCTTAGTGTCTTCCTCTGTGACCTGTACTTCCTGCACTCCATCAGCACCTGCTGCACATATTCAACCACCCCACATACCTCACATTGGTCTGTTGCCACGTTGCCTAATAAGTATATTGTTGCCCTCAGTCCTGTGTGTCCTAACCCAGAGGTGTGGACTCGAGTCACATGACTTGGACTCGAGTCAGACTCGAGTCATGAATTTGATGACTTTAGACTCGACTTGACAAAATGTAAAAAGACTTGCAACTCGACTTAGACTTTAACATCAATGACTTGTGACTTCACTTGGACTTGAGCCTTTTGAATTGACATGACTTGACATGACTTGCTACTTTCCCCAAAACCCAAAGATGAAAAAGTTATTCGGGAGCGCTCCGTATTTTTCATTGTGTACTTGTCTATCAGCGTTGCGTGTGTCAGCTGGTGTGGTCTCAGTACAACAGCCAATCAAATTAGATCTACTTTGTTTTCATCACACAGCATTCATCCAATCAAATTGCAGGACAACCAACGAAGAAGACATGTCCAAACCACACGCCAGTGAACAAAAATGATACCTAAAATAATTTTGTTTGGGTATAAAAATTACGAGGTGGTCAACACAAAACGGTTTGCAGTATGCAACACATGCGGTTCGAAAATTACTGATGGAGAGGCAACAACTTCCAACTTCGTCCGGCATTTGAAGTTGCACAAAGAACGGTAAGTTTTGAATGTAAGATAACGTTTATTGGCTAAGTAACGTGACTTTTATTTGCTGTGTAGTTAAATCAGTGAGGCTGTAAACTCACTGCTAACGTTATAACGTTATTGCAAACACGGGAATCTGTTGCAGTTCACTACCTTATTCATACTTTTTGTTCAGTGATTTTTTTTAAGCAGGGTTACGTTAGTCAATATATCACACGTAACGTTAGACGGCGGTCAGCAGCACCGCGTATTTTAGCCACCTAAAAAAAGACAAAAATAGTCAAATAAAGGTCAGTTAAAATGTATACTATATTATGAATATGTGTACCGTTTTAGCTAGCTTTCTGACATACTGTTGGTTGTTTACCTCAGTGGTCCCCAACCACCGGGCCGTGGCCCGGTACTGGTCCGTGGATCGATTGGTATCGGGCCGCACAAGAAATAATTTTTTTTTTTTTTCTTTTTTTAATTAAATCAACATAAAAAACACAAGATACACTTACAAGTAGTGCACCAACCCAAAACAACTCTCCCCCCCTTTTGTTCTGGGCATTGAACATGAAGACTCCTCCTTCACTGTTCCAAGTGGCCATGAGAGTCTTGGCAGTGCCTGCCTCCAGTGCTCCAGTGGAGCGAGTTTTCAGCCATGGTGGCATCATACTACGCCCCCATCGTGCACAAATGACTGACAGACTCTTGGCTAATTTGGTCTTTTGCAAATGCAATGCAGCATAGGGCCCTGACATATAAAAAGTACAACTTTTTTGTTATGTTCACGTATACGTCATGTTTTTTCAATGTTAACACTTTTGTACAAATAAGTACATTTGCACTTTATTTTTCAATGTGTTTGTTCTGTAAAGGAATGAGTTAATGTTTAAAATGACTGGTTAATAGTGCTATTATAAAGTGCAATGTCAGCACAATTTTCTTTCCTGCAATTTAAAATGCACTTGTTTTAATAAATAAATACAGCGTTTGAAAAGCATACACAATCTGTGTTAATATATTAGTCTGTGGTTAAAAGGACTTGAAAGGACTCGAAACTCAAAATGCAGGACTTAGGACTTGACTTGAGACTTTCCAGTCTTGACTTTGGACTTGACTCGGGGCTTGCCTGTCTTGACTCGGGACTTGAGGGCAAAGACTTGAGACTTACTTGTGACTTGCAAAACAATGACTTGGTCCCACCTCTGTCCTAACCTAAGTGGAGTATACACCACATCCTCTCTCCTACACTTTCCTCTATATTCTTCCCCTTTAATAGATTCACAACACTCGGTCCGCCTTGCAACGCAATCAACACAATACATCTACATTCTCCTCAGGAAATTTTACAACCACACATTTTGTAAAAATATATTTTATAACTCTGCATTATGAACGTATTTATTAATATTTACTTATGATATATATTTAAAGCATGCAAACTCTCTTGTAATGTTTACTGCTTAAACCTTTATTGTGAAAGTTTGTATCCTTATTGCTGTAACAAGATTAGTGATGGGATCGGCAGTTCTTTTGACTGTACTGAATCACTAGAATCAGTTCCTTAAATTGATTCGTTCAAAAAATTTGTTCACCGAATCTCCTCCGCGACACAGTCAGTTCTCTGTGTCAGTAGGTTCGCGAGTCCTGTTGTTAAATATGTTTTATTGCACTGAAATGAAAATAAGAAATAAATAAAAGTGGGAAATAAAAAAAATAGTTATAGCCTACTAAAATGCTTGCAATCAACAGTTAAATAAATAGGCCTCGTTTGTTTAGTGCAAAACAAATATTAAATTAAGAAACCCTTAACAAATGCCAACATAAAAACTAAATGTTCTGTAGCAAAGAAAATGTAAACTTAAATATGCAAAAAAAAAAAAAAAACCTTCAAAATAAAACAAATAAATTAAGAGCCAGAAATGCCAACATAAAAACTAAATGTTCTGTAGCCTACGTTTAAAAATATAACAAAGAAAATATTAACTTAAATGTGCAAACAAAAAGAAAATAAATAGGCTACCTTAAATAAAACAAAACAAATATTAAACCAAGTGCCAGAAAAGCCAACATTAAAACTAAAATTTCTGTAGCTTACATTTATCCATCCATCCATTTCCTACCGCCAATATAAAAATGGAAATATCAACTTAAATATTCAATAAAAAAGAAAATAAATAGCTTAAATAATATAAAAATCAAGATAAATAATAGCCTATGTAACAAACAGTTCAGGGTGTCCGAAGTTACCGGAGTGTTAGGTAAGGAGAAGGAGTTTTATCCCTCCAGAGTTGCCGTAGGGCTGTGACGTAAGAGGTCTATAAGTGTGGAGATGACATTAAAGAAGTGGTGGAGACCGGCCGGACCTGCTCTCATGACTCCCATTTATTATTTTATTATTATATTGTATCAGCAGAGGTGGGACCAAGTCATTGTTTTGCAAGTCACAAGTAAGTCTCAAGTCTTTGCCCTCAAGTCCGAGTCAAGTCCCGAGTCAAGACAGGCAAGCCCCGAGTCAAGTCCAAAGTCAAGACTGGAAAGTCTCAAGTCAAGTCCTAAGTCCTGCATTTTGAGTTTCGAGTCCTTTCAAGTCCTTTTAACCACAGACTAATATATTAACACAGATTGTGTATGCTTTTCAAACGCTGTATTTATTTATTAAAACAAGTGCATTTTAAATTGCAGGAAAGAAAATTGTGCTGACATTGCACTTTATAATAGCACTATTAACGAGTCATTTTAAACATTAACTCATTCCTTTACAGAACAAACACATTGAAAAATAAAGTGCAAATGTACTTATTTGTACAAAAGTGTTAACATTGAAAAAACATGACATATACGTGAACATAACAAAAAAGTTGTACTTTTTATATGTCAGGGCCCTATGCTGCATTGCATTTGCAAAAGACCAAATTAGCCAAGAGTCTGTCAGTCATTTGTGCACGATGGGGGCGTAGTATGATGCCACCATGGCTGAAAACTCGCTCCACTGGAGCACTGGAGGCAGGCACTGCCAAGACTCTCATGGCCACTCGGAACAGTGAAGGAAGAGTCTTCATGTTCAATGCCCAGAACAAAAGGGGGGAGAGAGTTGTTTTGGGTTGGTGCACTACTTGTAAGTGTATCTTGTGTTTTTTATGTTGATTTAATAAAAAAATAAATAATAATAATAATAATTTCTTGTGCGGCCCGATACCAATCGATCCACGGACCAGTACCGGGCCGCGGCCCGGTGGTTGGGGACCACTGAGGTAAACAACCAACAGTATGTCAGAAAGCTAGCTAAAACGGTACACATATTCATAATATAGTATACATTTTAACTGACCTTTATTTTACTATTTTTGTCTTTTTTTAGGTGGCTAAAATACGCGGTGCTGCTGACCGCCGTCTAACGTTACGTGTGATATATTGACTAACGTAACCCTGCTTAAAAAAAATCACTGAACAAAAAGTATGAATAAGGTAGTGAACTGCAACAGATTCCCGTGTTTGCAATAACGTTATAACGTTAGCAGTGAGTTTACAGCCTCACTGATTTAACTACACAGCAAATAAAAGTCACGTTACTTAGCCAATAAACGTTATCTTACATTCAAAACTTACCGTTCTTTGTGCAACTTCAAATGCCGGACGAAGTTGGAAGTTGTTGCCTCTCCATCAGTAATTTTCGAACCGCATGTGTTGCATACTGCAAACCGTTTTGTGTTGACCACCTCGTAATTTTTATACCCAAACAAAATTATTTTAGGTATCATTTTTTGTTCACTGGCGTGCAGTTTGGACATGTCTTCTTCGTTGGTTGTCCTGCAATTTGATTGGATGAATGCTGTGTGATGAAAACAAAGTAGATCTAATTTGATTGGCTGTTGTACTGAGACCACACCAGCTGACACACGCAACGCTGATAGACAAGTACACAATGAAAAATACGGAGCGCTCCCGAATAACTTTTTCATCTTTGGGTTTTGGGGAAAGTAGCAAGTCATGTCAAGTCATGTCAATTCAAAAGGCTCAAGTCCAAGTGAAGTCACAAGTCATTGATGTTAAAGTCTAAGTCGAGTTGCAAGTCTTTTTACATTTTGTCAAGTCGAGTCTAAAGTCATCAAATTCATGACTCGAGTCTGACTCGAGTCCAAGTCATGTGACTCGAGTCCACACCTCTGTGTATCAGTACATGGAATATGCGAACCCAGAACGCTCGGTTACATTGGTGGCAGCGGTGGGATTTTAACCGCTGTGTAAAAAAAAGAAAAAAGAAAGAAAGAAAAAAAAAAGATGAAAGTGTTACACGGGACTCGTGAGTTTCCAGTTAGCTGCTAAGCTTCCTGGCTATTTTGCGGACACGTGGTGTGGTGACGAGGACCCTTTTAAGCCCGGCGGGGCGCTGTTTGACGGACACTCACACGGCGTGAGTGTCGGAAATGGACTTGGCCGCTCCCTTCACCGGCGACAGGAGCCGGAGTTTCTCAGCTGGACAGAGACAGTTGGTGGACCGCTTTGGGGCCAGCCTATCGGCGCGTGTGCGTTCTCCGGGGGAGAACTTGGGGATGTTTGCTATGGACGTTGGCCGGCTGGTTACGGAGGCGTTCTTGGCAATCTTACTACTGGCCCTTTCATGCTGAAGGACATCCGATTGTGGTGTGAGCAGTGCGGAGCGTGTCGGGCCCGCCGGTCCCTTGGGGTCCCCGTGGGTGGGTCCCAGATTTGTCGCCCCTCCAGAGGGTGGCCATGGACATTCTGGAGTTGCCCATAAGTCCCCGTGGGCGGGTCCCAGAATTGTTGCCGTCCTTCCAGAGGGTAACCATGGACATTTTGGAGTGGCCCAGAAGTTCCCATGGGGTGGTCCCAGGTTTGTCGGCCCCTCAGGAGGGTGGTCATGGACATTCTGGAGTGGCCCGTAAGTCCCATGGGGGGGTCCCAGGGTGGTTGCCCCCTTCCAGAGACTCTGCCAGCACCACTAGATTGTACTTTATTGATTCCTTCACTGCCTATAACCCCAAGTCTGAGGGCATGATGGCGCGTCACAATCGGACTATCTCGCAGGGGTTGACTGGGGCGACCTCCTGCGCACAATTGAACTATCTCGCAGGGGGCGATTGGAGCGACCTCCTTCGCATCTGCAAGTTTTTGCATGTTTTGAGGGGCCAGTGTGCTAGCCTATGTAATACTGTGTGGATCAGTTAAAATATTGTTGATTTGTTGTGTGCATTAAGATTGTGAAGTTTTTTTTTTCTTCTCTGCTCTATTTCCCCTTGTTTGTTACCTACCGTATTTTCCGCACTATAAGGCGCACCGGATTATTAGCCGCACCTTCTATGAATTACATATTTCATAATTTTGTCCACCAATAAGCCGCCCCGGACTATAAGCCGCGCCTACGCTGCGCTAAAGTGAATGTCAAAAAAACGCTGCGCTAAAGTGAATGTCAAAAAAACAGTCAGATAGTTCAGTCAAACTTTAATAATATATTGAAAACCAGCGTTCTAACAACTCTGTCCCAAAATGTACACAAATGTGCAATCACAAACATAGTAAAATTCAAAATGGTGTAGAGCAATAGTAACATAATGTTGCTCGAACGTTAATGTCACAACACACAAAATAAACATAGCGCTCACCTTCTGAAGTTATTCTTCATTCGTAAATCCTTCGAATTCTTCGTCTTCGGTGTCCGAATTGAAAAGTTGCGCAAGCGTGGTATCCAAAATGGCCGGTTCCGTCTCGTCGAAGTCATCGGGAGTCAGTGTCGCTGTTGTTCTGTGAATCCTGCCTTCCGGAAAGCTCGGACCACAGTTGTGACCGAAATATCTGCCCAGGCATTTACGATCCACTGGCAAATGTTGGCGTATGTCGTCCGGAGCTGTCTGCCCGTCTTAGTGAAGGTGTGTTCGCCTTCGGAGCTGTGTGAAAAAAGCCACCCGGCCTCTTCGCGTAAACTTCCCTTAACCACTCGCTCATCTTTTCTTCATCCATCCATCCCTTCGAGTTAGCTTTTATGATGACGCCGGCTGGAAAGGTCTCTTTTGGCAAGGTCTTCCTTTTGAATATCACCATGGGTGGAAGTTAGCATGGCAAGCTAGAACCACAGTGAAGGATGACTTCTCATTCCCTGTGGTGCGAATATTCACCGTACGTGCTCCCGTTCCACAGTGCGGTTCACAGGAATATCAGTTGCTGTGAAATACGGTAGTAATCCGTGTGCGGATGGAGAGATTGCGTCTTTTTATGAACCGGATCCTTGTCCTTTGTAGGAGCCATTTTGTGGTCTTTACAGATGTAAACAGGAAATGAAACGTACGGTGATATCCGCGCGTTTTTTCTTCTTCTTCCGGGGGCGGGTGGTTGCTTAAAGCGCTTCCTGTTCTATGGGGGCGGGTGCTTTCCTTGGCGGTTGCTTGCGTAGAAGAAGAAGCGCTTCCTGTTCTACCGGGAAAAAAGATGGCGGCTGTTTACCGAAGTTGCGAGATCGAAACTTTATGAAAATTAATCGTAATAAAGCGCACCGGGTTATAAGGCGCACTGTTAGCTTTTGAGAAAATTTGTGGTTTTTAGGTGCGCCTTATAGTGCGGTAAATACGGTAATACTGTGTGGATCAGTTAAAATATTGTTGATTTGTTGTGTGCATTAAGATTGTGAAGTTTTTTTTTTCTTCTCTGCTCTATTTCCCCTTGTTTGTTACCTATTTTGTTTGTGACGAAACGGGGACGTTTCTAATTGAGGGGGGCGACGTATGTAACAAACAGTTCAGGGTGTCCCAAGTTACCGGAGTGTTAGGTAAGGAGAAGAAGTTTTATCCCTCCAGAGTTGCCGTAGGGCTGTGACGTAAGAGGTCTATAAGTGTGGAGATGACATTAAAGAAGTGGTGGAGACCGGACCTGCTCTCATGACTCCCATTTATTATTTTATTATTATATTGTATCAGTACATGGAATATGCGAACCCAGAACGCTCGGTTACACCTATGTATATGTACATACATTAGTTATTATTTTTATTTTAAATCTTCTCAAACAGCCTGCCCTACACTTTACCCCCCGCCCCTCCCCCTCGCGTCGCTGCTGCTCAGCCTTGCCCTGCACTGACTTTCTTTCTGTCTCCTCTACTCTCATAACTTTATGTGTTGAGATAATGTGTGTGTTTGTTTTCATGTGGCTTGAGTCAACATTAGCCGTTAGCTTGGAGAATGAATGGAGAACGGATGCCAATGGCATGAAACATACCCCCGCGACCCCAAAGGGAATAAGCGGTAGAAAATGGATGGATGGATGGAGGGAGGAGAATCACTCGCGGCATTGGGGCAAGCAGAGCAGAGAGCGAGAGCGTTGTCGTTCACTGAGTGATTCATGTCGTTAATCTGCGGTGAACGAATCGTTCGCTCAGTCCCTCCCCCCCGCCCCCATGATGAGTAGCTGGCTGCGTCGTTCGCCGACGTCGAGGGTTCAGTGAGTCACAGAATGCGCCAGTTCCACTCATACCGGCATGGTCGCGGCGGAGCTCAACTGAACTGAGAAAGGAACGAATCAGTTCATGAAGTGATTCGGTTCAGTACGTTCACTCAAAAGATTCGTTCTTTCGAACGAATCGTTCGCGAACGACACAACATTAAACAAGATGTATTGCGCTTCACTAACCGGAAGTAGAGGGAAATGCCGGTGTCCGACGAAGAGGTAAAATAAATAAACGGAACTCCGGGGCTAAACTGAGAAGTAAAGAGTTTTCTACGTCCAGTTATTATCCAGATTAGTCTATAATACTTCTCGTGTATAGCTAATCACAACATGGTGTCAGAGTGTAAGTAAAAAGACGACGGACCCGCGAGAAAATGAAAAAGGCAGGGAAACGTCAACAATAAAGGTTTAAGCAGTAAACATTACATCTCTCAGCAACAGCGACACTTTTTTTCCATATTTGTTTATTCATTTATTTAATCCAACCTTTATTTCTAAATGTATTCATTTCCACATTTATCTATGTCCCATTTATTCAGTTTTGAACGATTCATGCAGGCATGAATGAGGTGGCGACTTGTCCAGGGTGTACCCTGCCTTCCGCCCGATTGTAGCTGAGATAGGCTCCAGCGCCCCCCGCGACCCCAATGGGAATAAGCGGTAGAAAATGGATGGATGGATGGATGCAGGCATGTAATATTTATTTGGCTCGGGTGTTAGAGCGGCCGTGCCAGCAACTTGAGGTTTTCAGGTTCCATCCTACTCCCATCCGTTGTGTCTTTGGGCAATACATTGACTGTCAGAAAGTGTTTCAGTCTTATCTTATTCAGACGCAGTTTTGAGATGTTAGATTTCCTGTGCTCTTAATTTGGCGATCTATTCTGAGACGTCATTTCCTGTTTGTAGCGTTTCTGCGTAATATGGGCTCTTGGGTGATTGTGTAAACAACATTGTGTGCGTTCCTGACTAAAATGTTAGTATACGTCGAATATAGCACAGTTATTAATGCTAAAATGCTTATAATGTGTTAGATGTTTGTTTGCAACAATGTTTCTGCTTGACGATATAATTCGCCAGCTCAACTTTCGCCCTCTTCTTGTTACACAGTAGTTACCCTATCCTACCACTAGAGGGCGACACAGACCACGTTTAAAGCACTGTCCAAATCCATCCATCCATCCATCCATTTTCTACCGCTTATTTCCTTCGGGGTCGCGGGGGGCGCTGGAGCCTATCTCAGCTACAATCGGGCGGAAGGCGGTGTACACCCTGGACAAGTCGCCACCTCATCGCAGACTGTCCAAATCAACAGTGCTTATTCTCCATTCATCTCTATGTACATTTGTTTGTATATTTGTTTTATAACACATTATAGAGTATATTATATTACATTTAACATTATACATATCATGTTATATTATTGCATGTTATATTGCCTAAATGTATCCTAATTATTATTTGTATGTGTTCCCTTTAGACCACACACACACCCCACATACACCTATACCACACCTGTTCAACTTCACCATTAAAGAGTGCCTGAAAGCCTCTCTGTGCCCTACTCTCCTTGTCCTAAGAAGATATCAGACCAGCATTCCGCATCCAGAGTAACCTACTCTATCACATTTACCTTTGCTCCTTATTGTAACAATAGGAGCTATTGTTAAGATATGTGTTCCCTAGGAACTATTGTTTGTGTTGGAACAGAGACATTATACAGTGATGCACAGGAAATGGAGTAGAACTTTTGATGTACTGTTGTGAACGTGTCTGCCGACGTTGAACAATAAATTACACCCCAGGTTGGTCTAAATCAGGCCTGGGCAATTATTTTGACTCGAAAGCCAAATTTAGAGAAAAAAATGTGTCTGGGGGCCGGAATAACTATTTTTAGGAACACTAATACAAAACCTCACAATAATGTCTGATTGAATGCTAGAAATGTTATGACAGACCACCTTAAAAAACGGAACAGAATTAAAAAAAATATTTTGAATGAGACACCAACAATTTACATGAAAATAAAGAAAGTGGTATTTACAATATTAACTATGAACGATAAAACACTGAATATTGACAACGTGACCGTCACACACCCTCGCGATCGACATATTTAGCAATCAAGCGAAAAGCAACAAAAATGCAACAAACACAGCGAAATATGAACGTAAAGGGTAAAAAAACAAAAACTACAATATGATATATCTGATATTTCACTAAGCTTTAGAACTTTGTTGTGAAAATGTCCTTCCGCATCTGTCCCTGACAGGCTGGCCGCTTCCCACCCACACTGCTTGATGCCTCGTCTGAGCTACTGTGTGTTACCATAGTAACTAATTAGATTACCATAGTAACTGGTATATCATGCAAAAGTGCAGAGTCCAACCACTGAAACATAGTTCAAGACTTACGGTCATTTGAAAATATCACTGCATGCACATCATAATGGCGGCTACAGTTTCCATCTTAAAGATCTAAAAACAAATATTTGGGGAATGTTTGCCGACCGGATTGAAAAGCTTAACAGGCCGCATGTGGCCCCCGGCCCTTAATTTGCCCAGGTCTGGTCTAAATAATACATTCTGTAGTCCGTGTGTGATAGAGAACATAATTTAACAATGATGGGTCGTGGTTAATTCCTTGCTTGGCAGCTGGCGGCTTCATTTTTTGAATGGGTGAATGTGGAAATAGTGTCAACGCGCTTTGAGTACTTTCAAGTTAGAAATATAAGTATAATCTGTTTATTTATACTTTTTTCAGGTATTGTCCTCCATATTATAGTATTTCCTTCCCCCTAAAATGACGAACATCTATCCTTTTTGAACACTCAACATGCTGCCGGATACCGACATGGCCCTTTTGAGGCGGTGAGGATTTGTCTGAACATTAACTTGCTTGCCATCTTTTTTTGTTGGGAATTTGTTATATCTTCATAATGAATGTGTAATAGTGTGATGTTGTTGCGTTATATTATGAACTAGACAGGGTGTTATATTTTATCTTGAAGTATCGCTTTTATTTTGAAGAACCGGGAAGTGTCTTTGCTGTTTTTTCGGTTGTTTACTTCCTCTTCCTTGGGACTTTTGAGTGCAAGGTAACAGTTCTTTACTGCTCCGTGTTTCTTCATATTGTAAATATTCTTCCTAAACGTTCTTAGATACTTTAAAAGTTAACCCAATAATGTTGTGGGTACAAGTGATGTTTTGTTTAAAGTAATTTTTATGCACAATTTCGTTTATTTAGAAGTAGAGCGTAGACTGTGTGAATTGTTTGGTACTATTTACGCATGGTATTTACATCACACAGGTGCAGATATCAGTCCGCCAGAAAGTTGAGACCTGTATGTGTTGTTTCGTGTTTCCAACACAGGTATGTGGATTTATGCATTATTATTATTTTGTGATAAAACGTTTTTGTTAATGTAATTTAATTTATTATTATTTTTATATGAATGAATGTTTGTTACTTCCTCTTCCTTCGGACTTTTGAGTGCAAGGAGCAGATATCAGTCCGCCAGAAAGTTGAGACCTGTATGTGTTGTTTTGTGTTTCCAACACAGGTGGCCAATAAATACTGAACCGACGGCATGGTGAAGTGTCTTTATTGGTTTTTTTTTTAAAACTACACAACGCAGAATAAGACTCACTACAAATGCACTGCACAGGAATTGTTCTTAGTTGTTTATTTAACGTCTTGGCACACTCTTCTTCTAATGCCAAGTGACGTAGACGGTTGTCAACCTAACAACGAGTGCGCTCTTGTCTTGTTCTTCTTCTTCTTTTCAGTTTTACAACAGCTGGTATCCATCTGTGTAGCATTACTGCCATCTTCAGTTTCATTTTATAATTACATTAAAATCCCTCCTTGAGTCCAGTATTGTTAAAAAATTCCCATAGTATTTCCCTTCCATTTTCAGTGTCCCCAACATTTATCATGCTCTTCAGCGTCCTGGCCACAGGTCCCAGTACCCTCAGTTTTTCAGTCATAGTCAGTCTTTCTATATTAATATTTAGTACATTCCAAAAAAACTTGTTTTACTGTTTCTAAAACCCATTGTTCACACATTCCTGTAGGGCAGGGGTAGGGAACTTATGGCTCTAGAGCAGTGGTTCTTAACCTTGTTTGAGGTACCGAACCCCACCAATTTCATATGCGCATTCACCGAACCCTTCTTTAGGAAAAAATAAAATGTTTCATTTTTGTTTTGTTCAAATTCAAGACAAAGTTATGTTTTTTTACTAGTGCTTAAAATGAACAGTGCATGAACATCACCTTGTTCAAAGAACAAAACCAACAGTGCATGAACTCACAACAGTTTATGAACAGGTCGGTAGTTACCTTGCCACAAATAAACTCATGTACAAATTCCAATCCGGCTTCAGAACTAACCACTCCACTGACACATGCCTTCTCTATCTGACCGACCACATCAAACATGAGGTGGACGCGGGCAAATATTGCGGCATGGTCATGCTGGACCTTCAGAAGGCCTTTGACACCGTTAACCACACTATACTGTTGGATAATCTCAGAGCAATCGGATTTGATAAAACCTCATCGAGCTGGATGCAATCTTACTTAGAGGGGAGGAAACAGGTGGTAGAGGTGAACGGCACCGTGTCCCCCCCCCCCCTCTCAGTAAGCTGTGGAGCCCCCCAAGGCAGTATATTAGGGCCTTTACTGTTCCTAATATACATAAACGACATGTCATCAGCATGCGACTGTGAATTGTTTTTGTTTGCGGATGACTCGGCCCTGCTGGTATCCGGCAAGGACAAGTCACAGGTGGAGAAAATCCTCAGTGCTGAACTCTAGAATTTGCACCTGGCTCACTGACAACAAGCTATCCATACACTTGGGTAAAACAGAATCCATCCTGTTTGGGTCCCACATCAACCTTAAGAAAGTCAATGACTTCACTATAAAAGTGGGTGACATTGTTATCACAAGGAAATATGAGGTCACCTACCTAGGTTCCATTCTAGAGGCTAATCTTTCCTGTGATAAAATGGCAACCAAGGTAATCAAAAAGGTCAACCAACCAACGAGATTTCTCAATAGAATCTCCTCTCTGGTCAACAAAAGCACCATGAAGATTCTGGCGGGAACTCTCGTTCAACCCTTTTTCGATTACGCATGCACCTCCTGGTACCCTAGCACCTCCAAAACCCTCAAATCTAGACTCCAAACATCCCAGAACAAGCTAGTCAGATTACTTCTAGACCTCCACCCCAGATCACACCTCACTCCTACCCACTTCTCCAAAGTGGGCTGGCTCAGGGTGGAGGACAGAGTAAAACAACTTGCACTGAGCCTAGTCTATAAAATCCGCTACACCTCCCTGATACTGAAGTACATGTCAAACTACTTCCTTAACGTAAATGACCGCCATAACCACAACACCAGGGGGAGCTCCACTAACCACGTTAAACCCAGATTCCGATCTAACAAAGGTCTTAACTCATTCTCTTTCTATGCCACATCAATGTGGAATGCACTCCCAACAGGTGTAAAAGAAAGGGCATCTCTATCCTCCTTCAAAACCGCACTAAAAGAACACCTCGAGGCAACTTCAACCCTAAACTAACACCCTCCCTTCCTCATCATAACTCTTCGGATTGTAAATAATCAAATGTAAACAATCAAATGTAGTCACTTTTTCTTATAATTTCTGATCTCTCTCTCTGTGTCCAATACTTGCTGTACATATCCTACCAAGTAAGACCTACACTGTTTCAATGTCAATTTCTCTGATGATGCAATTGTTGATGACTGAAGTGTTGCTACCAACCAAACATAACCCCCCGCCCCGCTCCATATCCTACACCCCGGATTGTAAATAATGTAAATAATTCAATTTATATACTGTGATGATTATCTTGTGTGATGACTGTATTATGAAAATAGTATATATCTGTATCATGACTCAACTTAAACAAGTTGGAAAACTTATTCGGGTGTTACCATTTAGTGGTCAATTGTACGGAATATGTACTGCACTGTGCAATCTACTAATAAAAGTTTCAATCAATCAATCAAAACAACAAATTACACACTTGCAAATCAGATGGAAAGTTAGAGGGAACATTGTTTGGGGGTATCCATAATACTTAGACTTCTTTTTTATTGTCATTCAAATGTTAACTTAACAGTACAGATACGTCGATAGGGAGAAGTTTTTATTTACACGATTGATTGATTGAATGAAACCTGTATTAGTAGATTGCACAGTACAGTACATATTCCGTACAATTAACCACTAAATGTTAACACCCGAATACGTATTTCAACTTGTTTATTTAAGTCGGGGTCCACGTTAATCAATTCATGAGTCTGGTGTGTCTTGACCGCTGCGGCGGAGGCTCTGCCGAACCCCCGAGGCCGACTCACCGAACCCCTAGGGTTCGATCGAACCCAGGTTAAGAACCACTGCTCTAGAGCCAGATGTGGCTCTTTTGATGACCGCACCTGGCTCTCAGATCAAACTTAGCTGACACTGCTTGACATGATAAGTAATGAATAATTCCGCTGGTAATCTTAGTGTTAAAAATAACCATGTATCAACCAGACTACAAAGCCATCAGCAAAACCATGCAGCACCAGAAGTCGCATTAATGGTAAGATAAGAGACTTATTATACTCTAAAAATGTTGGTCTTACTTAAAAATGCACGCATTTAGTTGTATTCATTGTTAAAAAAATAATGTACGGCTCTCTCGGAAATACATTTTAAAATATTTGGCTTTCATGGCTCTCTCAGCCAAAAAGGTTCCCGACCCCTGCTGTAGGGTGTTTTCCAATTAAAAACAATTCATCATTTAAACAGCAATGCCCAATCCTAATTCTGCTCATTATTACTTGGTTTCCTTATAGTCCCTCTCCATCTTGGAACCCGGACCTGGTTCTGAACAGAAAATAACTGCCTTCCTTTTTCCTAATTTTCCCACATTGTTTGCCACTGCTGACTTAGCCCTCTGTCCAATTATACTCTTAGATAACTTTAATGTTTACATCAATCTCATCTTTCTTGGTTGCTGTTTTTGTAAGCCTATCTGCTCTTTCATTTCCCAATATTCCCACATGAGCAGGTACCCATACAAATACTACTGGTACGGGTACCAGTAGTGTTCGCTCATCATTCTGGAGTGGATAAGTACAATTTCATACAATATTCTCTGACACTGAGCATTTCCTGACTCAATATTCGTAAGAGTTGAAACAGAATCACTACAATCAATGTTTATTTATATAGCCCTAAATCACAAGTGTCTCAAAAGGTTGCACAAGCCACAACGACATCCGCGGTACAGAGCCCACATAAGGGCAAGGAGAAACTCACTCCAGTGGGACGTCGGGGTGAATGACTATGAGAAACCCTAGGAGAGGACCGCATATGTGGGTAACCCCTCCCCCCCCCCCCCCTTTAGGGGAGACCGAAAGCAATGGATGTCGAGTGGGTCTGACATAATATTGTGAAAGTCCAGTCCATAGTGGATCTAACACAATAGTGATATATTACTGTATTCACTTCCTTCAGCCCATTCTAGTGCCATAAATATCGCAAACATTTCAGCTAATATAATCTGACGTTCTCTTGCAACACCCAAACTGGTGATCCGGTACCGATATTGCTGAATGGTAAATGGGTTATACTTGTATAGCTGTGCCGCCCTCGATATGTAGAAATATCTTGGCTTTACCCTAACACCTTTTCTTGATCAAACACTCTGAAAAACGTCTTCTAGTCCACAGGTTTATTGACCGTAAAAAGGGTAAAACTGAAAGCATACAAGCAGAAAGGATGCTTACATTATAGACATGCACACACAGCCAATTGCACACACACAAGCCCACTACAATAAAACATGCATTATGCTGTGTATTGAACTTAAATGGATAAATAAATGCCACAAAATATGTAATTTAAGTGCTCTACAGCAAACTAGCTGACTATGCTAACATTCACTTCACTGTATGAATTACGAAAATTAGCATGACTGACTTTTGGCCATAAAACGTCCCAAATTACATCACAACCAACAAATAATACAACTCAATCAAATATTAGCAGACTACTCAACAATACATACCGATGATACTTTGTTTGGCATGATATTCGAGCAGATGAAAACGTTTGCAATCGTCACCGAACTAGCTTAAAGTAGACTTGAAAGGAACTCCTTGTTGAGCCCTGTTAACATGGACATTACTGTAAACTAGGCAATGCTGCCTCCTGCTGTCTAAAGGAGGAAGTGCACCTCGCTGTTGAATTCCAAACTGAACTTAAACACTGGTTTACATATGTTATTAATAAATTCAACAAACAAGACAGAACACTCCCCGCCTGGCGGATTAAGCCGCCACTACCAAACTGTCCCAAAGGATACTTTGGCTTCTCTGGTGCCATAAGCAGGATTGTCTCTGTGACTGGCCGCAGGAACACTTTGGTCCCATCCTTTCTGGAGACTTTTATCTCCACTTTGCGAACTCTGCCATCTTTGCTTGGGAAGACTTGTGTAATTAGTCCTAAAGGCCAGTGGTTTCTCTTCAGCTGGTCATCTTTGAGGAGCACTACACTTCCAGGCAGGAGGTTAGGGTGGGGTGAATGCCACTTCCTTTGTGGCTGAAGTGTAGCTAGGTATTGCTTCTTCCATTTGTCCCAAAAGGTTTGAGCCAAATGCTGGATTTGACGCCGCTGTTGCTTGTGGAGATCTTTCACCCAGTCGCCTACGGGAGCAGTTGAGGGACTGACCTTTTGTGTGAGGAGTGTCGCTGGTGAGAGTATTTGGGGTCATCTGGGTCAGTGGACACTGGTACAAGAGGTCTGGCATTGATGATATAACCAAGAACGACCTTGCTGTCGCTGTAGAAAGTGATGTCAACCTCCATGTCTATCTCTGAGGTGAGGAGCTCGGCAAGCTCCACCGCTAATACTGCAGAACAAAGCTCAAGTCTAGGGACAGTTTGTTCTGACAATGGTGTAAGCTTGGCTTTTCCCATGAGAAAGCCCACGTGGTTGGTTCCATTTTTCTCTGTTAGTTTTAAGTATGCAACTGCTGCAATTGCCTTTGTGGAAGCATCACAAAAGATGATTATCTCTCTTTTTAACACCGCTGTAGGAGAGGCCTGTGTGTAAACTCTTGGGATCTGGAGATTGCTGAGATCTTTCAATGAGCCACACCACGTTGACCATGTCTCTTCCATTTCTTGAGGAAGAGGTGCATCCCAATCTCCGTTGTTCTCCATGAGCTCACGCAGGATCAGTTTGCCTTGTATGGTGACAGGGGCAAGAAATCCTAGGGGATCATAGATGCTGTTGACAGTTGACAAGACACCTCTGCGGGTGAAAGGCTTTTGCTCATCAGCTACTTGAAAGGTAAATGTGTCTGACATTAGATCCCAGTTAAGTCCCAGACTACGTTGCATGGGCAAGATATCTGAAGTGAAGTCCAGGTCCTTTAAGTTGATGGCATGGTCCTGAGATGGGAATGCGTTCATAACTTCTCCTTTATTTGAGGCGATTTTGTGAAGCCTCAAGTTTGAATCTGACAGAACCTCTTGCGTCCTCTTGAGCAGCTTCACCGCAGCTTCGACGGAGGGAAGTGACGTTAGCCCGTCATCTACATAAAAGTCGCGGTTGACAAACTGCTTTACAACGGGCTCTGCATTTTTCACTGACTGTCTTAAACAGTAGATGGCCACTGCGGGAGAGGGACAATTTCCAAAGACATGGAGCTTCATTCTGTATTCCATGATGTCTTCAGATGAGTTGTTGTTTCTGAACCATAAAAATCTGAGATAATTGCGGTCCTCTTCTCTGACTAAGAAACAGTGGTACATCTGCTGAATGTCTGCTGTTATTGCTACAGCTTCTTTGCGAAACCTGAGGAGTACTCCTATAAGGGTGTTGTTGAGGTCGGGTCCAGTTAACAGCACGTCGTTTAGTGACACACCATTGTATTAGGCGCTGGAGTCAAACACCACACGGATGTTCCCAGGTTTTTTCGGATGGTAGACACCAAAGGCCGGTAAATACCATCTTTCTTCGTTAGATGTGAGTGGAGGAGCTATTTCAGCATGTTCCTTTTGAAAGATCTTTTCCATGAAGCTAAAAAAGTGCTCTTTCATCACTGGTTTTCTTTCGAAGTTGCGTCTCAGAGAGGAAAAACGCTTCAAGGCTTGAACTTTGTTGTCAGGAAGCTTGGGCCTTGGAGTCTTAAATGGCAGCGGAGCTACCCAGCTGTTGGTTATGTCCTTTTTCAAACCCCTATCCATGATTTGCAGGAAGGCGATGTCATAAATGGATGGACCGATTTTGTTGTCATCTTTGGTCTGCTGAAACACTGTAGAGCCCTCGTCATCTTGCTTACATTTCTTTGTGAAGGTTACCTTTGAGTATTCAGGGCTTTGAAATTGGCCATGTCTCTCCTTAACTTGAAATACGTTAGGACAAGGTGTAAAGACTGTGGGACGCCTTTGTTCAGTCGTAATGGTGTTGAAGTTATTCACTGTGGTCGGCTTGTGAACACCTCCCAAGCATACATTTCCAACAATCACCCATCCCAGGTCAAGTTTTTGAGCATAGGGACCATCGCGTGGCCCATCAACCTGCTTGCGCACTTTGTGGACAGAGATGATGTCTCTCCCAAGGAGAAGCATGATGGACGCATTAGGATCCAGCTCCGGGATGAGGTTAGCAACTGATTTGAGGTGAGTATGGTTGGCTGCAGCATTAGGTGTTGGGATTTCTGATCTGTTGTTAGGTAGATCATCACATTCCAGGAGGCTTGGTAAAGAGAGGCACACTTTTCCATCCATGGACTCAATTTTGTAGCCTGAAGCTCTTCTCCCAGTGGTTTCCGTCACTCCAGAGCAGGTTCGGAGTGTGTATGGAAATGAAGGATTTTGAATGTTGAAGATCTCAAAGAACTCTGAACGAGCAAGGGACTTGTTGCTCTGCTCGTCGATGATTGCATAAACTTTCAGGGATTTCTCAGGACGGCCGCTAGGATATATTTTAACAAGGCAGATCTTTGAACAGGATTTGTAGCTTTGATCGCCACCACATACGTCTGTACATCGAGCACTGACCTCAGTTGAAGGTTCTGAGTCTTGCTCCCCGCCAAGCTGTGTCAAGGGGGTTGAGACCTGGATCCATGGTGCAGGTCCAGGATGAAGTGCAGAAATGTGCTTTGCGCTCTCACACTCAGTGCACTTAGTAATAAATTTACAGTTTTTTGCTATATGTTGAGTGGATGTGCAACACTTAAAACATATGCCATTCTCTTTCAGGAATTCCTTGCGTTGTTCCAGCGGCATTGTACGGAAAGCCCTACATTTCTGGAGCATGTGAGGTTTTTTATGAATAGGGCATTGTTTCTCGGGATCATCAGCTTCAAAGTGTTGCTTGTCATTAATAGGAGGGGCAGTAGACTGGAAATCGATCTTATGAACTGAGACTTCTCTATTTTGGATCTGCTTCCATTGGACTTTGTCTGCTTTTGAGGTGTCAATTTGACCTGCAAACTTGAAGCCTGGGTCATTCCTAATTATAGCCTGTTTTCCAATGAAGTCAACAAAAACATAAAAGGGGGGAAATGTTACATTGTGTTGTAATTTATAGTTTGTGCCAACGTTGAGCCACTTTTCTTGAAGGTTGAATGGTAACTTTTGAACTAATGGGTTTATCCCACGCGCTGTGTCCAAATATGCAAGGCCAGGCAGGTCTCCATCTTCCTTGGCTGCCTCCAATTCTATGAGAAAATCACTCAACTCATGGAGCTTTGAATAGTCTCTGTTGATGATTTTAGGGAAGCTGTGGATCCGTTTAAACAGTGAATCCTCCACCATTTCGGGTGCGCCGTAACATGTTTCGAGTCTCTCCCATATCCTTTTTAGGCCTTTGTCTGGGGAGTTGACATGGACAGCCCTGATGCGTTTTGCGTGCTCAGCTGACTCCTTCCCCAGCCACGTGACCAACAAATCCATTTCTTCACTGGACGTTATGTTGAGGTCTCTGACTGTGTTCACAAACGACTGTTTCCATGCCCTGTAACTGCATGGCTGGTCGCTGAACTTTATCAGGCTCGTTGTGACTAGCTCACGGTGAGCCAGATATCTTGCAAAGTCTGCCATGTTCCCTTGATCGTAGACGGGCTGACAAGGTGTACGGCTGGACCTTGGATGCAAAGGAGAAATGTAGCTTGACTTGTAATCTTGGTGATTGTCTCGTATGTTATTTGAAGATGGACTGGTGACTGATGTGACTTCTGGCTGTGAAGGTGTCGTCCTTTGTTGTAGGGTAGAAACAAAGCCAACTCTGTGTTTATTGTGCTCTGTCTGGAGATGTGAGTGTTGAATGGAGTTCACATCTGGTGGTTTATAATGTTGTGTTTCATTCCATGATGATGACTGTTGGTGTGGTGATTCAACTTTTATTTGACTTTTCTCTTGGGCCTGAGTGGCTATGTATTCTTTTGTGCGCTCTAATGTGTCCACTGAATTTTCAAACAACTGCTTGATGTGAAGATAGGAGCTGCTTCGATCACTTCCTTCCACAGCGGCTTCCAAGACCTCCGCTTTGGCGAGTGCAGCTGCTGCGTCCTGCTCCAGTAAGAGCATGTCCATCTTAGCATCTAGTTGTGCTTTATCTACGTCCAGTTGTGCTTTTTCCACGTCCAGTTGTGCTTTTTCCACTTTGAGTGTCATTTCTTTTTGTGCAAAAGACAGACGTACTTTGGCTGCCTCTGCTTTTGCGCGTGCTCTGGTAGCTGCAGCCTCGGTGGAGGAAGCTTTTGACCTCGTTGAAGCATGTGAAGTGGTAGATTTTGTCCGTATTGAGCTTTCTGTGCAATCCATCATTTGTTCTCGTGTATGCTGTCTTATCTTCTGCGTTAAAGACATCGTTTTACTGTGCCGCCCTCGGTATGTAGAAATATCTTGGCTTTACCCTAACACCTTTTCTTGATCAAACACTCTGAAAAACGTCTTCTAGTCCACAGGTTTATTGACCGTAAAAAGGGTAAAACTGAAAGCATACAAGCAGAAAGGATGCTTACATTATAGACATGCACACACAGCCAATTGCACACACACAAGCCCACTACAATAAAACATGCATTATGCTGTGTATTGAACTTAAATGGATAAATAAATGCCACAAAATATGTAATTTAAGTGCTCTACAGCAAACTAGCTGACTATGCTAACATTCACTTCACTGTATGAATTACGAAAATTAGCATGACTGACTTTTGGCCATAAAACGTCCCAAATTACATCACACCACAACCAACAAATAATACAACTCAATCAAATATTAGCAGACTACTCAACAATACATACCGATGATACTTTGTTTGGCATGATATTCGAGCAGATGAAAACGTTTGCAATCGTCACCGAACTAGCTTAAAGTAGACTTGAAAGGAACTCCTTGTTGAGCCCTGTTAACATGGACATTACTGTAAACTAGGCAATGCTGCCTCCTGCTGTCTAAAGGAGGAAGTGCACCTCGCTGTTGAATTCCAAACTGAACTTAAACACTGGTTTACATATGTTATTAATAAATTCAACAAACAAGACAGAACAATAGCGCTTTTTCTACCTTCAAGGTACTCAAAGCGCTTTGACATTATTTCCACATTCACTCACACATTCACACACTGATGGCGGGAGATGCCAATGCAAGGCTCTAACCACGACCAATCAGGAGCACTCTCACTATTATGTTAGATCCACTATGGACTGGACTCTCACACTATTATGCTAGATCCACTATGGACTGGACTCTCATACTATTATGTTAGATCCACTATGGACTGGACTCTCACACTATTATGTTAGATCCACTATGGACTGGACTCTCACACTATTATGTTTGATCCACTATGGACTGGACTATCACACTATTATGTTAGATCCACTATGGACTGGACTCGCACACTATTATGTTAGATCCACTATGGACTGGACTCTCACATCTGCGGTCCTCTCCAAAGTTTCTCATTGTCATCCCCTTGGGTTGAGTTTTTCCTTGCCCTGATGTGGGATCTGAACCGAGGATGTCGTTGTGGCTTGTGCAGCCCTTTGAGACACTTGTGATTTAGGGCTATATAAATAAGCATTGATTGATTGAGGAGCAAGGGTGAAGTGTCTTGCTCAAGGACTCTGTTATACTTGTATAGCGCTTTTCTACCTTCAAGGTACTCTAAGCGCTTTGACACTATTTCCACATTCACCCATTTACCCACACATTCACACACTGATGGCGGGAGATTCCATGCAAGGCCCTAACCACGACCATTCAGGAGCAAGGGTGAAGTGTCTTGCTCAAGGCCACAACAGACGTGATGAGGTTGGTAGAAGGTGGGGATTGAACCAGGCACCCTCAGGTAGTCTCCGGATCCTTGGATCCATTTGTAAATATCTGAGTCCAGTGATTATATTTGGTTTCAACCAGGTTATAAAACTCCCCAACCATATCTGCATTCCTCTTTCTTTGTTCAACTGTCAGTAATTCAAGGTCCACTATTTGTTTTCCAAATAGCCATAGAGGATGAGTTGGCCGCACTAGTCTCCTTAAACTCTATACTCAACACACCCATACTCTGAGCTATCACGAGTGCGCCCTCTATTGGCCTATCTCTTAGAAGTGTAATTATCTTTCAAGGTAGCCAAACACATAAGTAGATTAATAAAAGATGATTGACGATACCGCAGAAACACTAGAAATGAAGACGAAAGAGTGACACAGCCGGAACAAAAACATTCATTAGTGTGACACACACGCTTGGCTCCGTGCAAAAAGGACTTGTTCACCAGCGTGTCACATTTTAAAAAGGTGGTCTTGGTCTTGGATACTACTACCGTGAACGCGTCCGATCTGGGAAGCCAAGCTGGGTCGGGCCAGGTTAGTAGGGTACTTGGATGGGAGACCACATGGCAATACCAGGTGCTGTAAAGCCTTTTGCACAGCAGAGGGTGCTGTTTCTACCTTAACTGAACACTCAACAGGCTGCCTTTAAGGCTTGTGAGATTGAGCTAGCTCAGGGGTCAGCAACCCAAAATGTTGAAAGAGCCATATTGGATCAAAAATACAACAAAAAAATCTGTCTGGAGCCGAAAAAAATTATAAGCCTTATATAAGTGTTATAATGAAGATAACACATTATGTAAGTGTCTATATTAGCCTACTATCAAAGCCTGATGCAAATCTTCGTTGACAGAAATGTTGTATTTTAATTTTTATTCTACACATTTTTGCAACATTGGAAAACATTACTAAAACGGAGGCTTCTCACAGGATGAGATAACTTCTGGAAATGACTGGCTCAGAATGGCCAAAAGTATAGATGTGTTTGTCCAAGTTGAAGGAAACTGCAGGCTGTTTTCTTCCAATGGATTTATTACAGTCTTTGCAATCTGGGTCATGTTTGCTGTGGTCTGGAACAACATGGCACACAAACAAGTATGAGAAATGCAGCCAATATTACATACAGATAATGTGTCATAAGCAATGTTCCCTCTAATTGTTCATGTGTCTGAGTAAACACTAAAACTCTCTGAGCATTCAGTGAACATCACACGTGGCAATACCAGCAGCACACCTGTCTCAAACCAGTCTTTTATAATAACACTCAAATGACAGGAGTCACTTTCATGAGATTTTTTTGTAATGTTAGTGATTTGGCCCACTTGTAATGAAAATAAAATAAATCTTGTTTTTCATAAGCTATGGATTAGTTTTGTACAATATGTCTGGGTGGGGGTCCTGCTTTGGAAATCATTTGTACCCCTTTCAGAGATCACATTTAGTTCCCCTTAAACATCCTCATGTTGCACAATGAAATGTAAGCATGGGATGAAGTGTGCATTCCTGTAACTTTCTCTAGTAACAGCAGTCCATGATTAATATTAATAAATTAACATTGACAGTAGAGTAAGCACACGTATGACTGAGGAGTCATAATGTAACTTTGTGTGGTGTTTGAGTTGTCCGACTTTTTGTGTGGCCATAAACGCACCATTGGCTTAGTGCTATGCGTGTTGGTGACAGATGACAAGTTGGTTTTGGCCTGGTTTGTACGGCAGAAAATGACTAGTTTTTCGAGATAGAAGTTTTTTACTCATGTTTTTGGTGTGGTTATGGCCGAATATAAACAGTTTTGCTCAATAAAGTGATCGATATAATTCCTGTCCTCGAAGCATCTCGAAAGACGTTACAATAATTGAACGGTGTTCAACACTTGTGATTTAGGGCTATATAAATAAACATTGATTGATTGATTGATTGAATTGAACGGTGATGACGAACACCGTTAGGGCCGCTTGTTGTCACTGTCACTCAGAGTTGCATTGCAGAATTACACAGAATAAATGTGTTTATTTTGTTTAGAATTCAGATGGGTTTGATTTGGTGCGCGGCATATATTTGCTGTGCGCAGAGGACGCTTGAGCAGTGCGCAATTGCGCAGGCGCGCACCTTAGAGGGGAACGTTGGTCATAAGACATGCAAATAAAAATTAAATACACAGAGGACATAAGTAAAGGAAATTAAAATTAGCTCAAATTTAACTTTACACATACAAACTGTAGCACACAAAAAAGCACATTTAATTAAAAAAACATTATTATGGTCTTACTTTTACTTATAAATGAAGTCCATGCACAGCTCCTTTTGAACAAATGCATCGATAACTTGTTTATAGAAGTCTTCCTTATCTTTCTTCAGTTTTAAAAGTCTCTCTGTCTCGATGGAGATCTTCCTTTAAGTATTACCTCCTGCTTCGATTGAAAGTCCAGTTTAGAAAACTGTTTTATTTTAGATATGTAATCCTCCATGTTAAAAGTCCAGGCAAGAGGAAAAAAATAAACGATCACTGCTAACTGTTGCTGCTTGTTGTCACTTCTTCTGCAGCCGAGTAGTCACATGAATGATCTCTGGGATCACTAGCGCCCTCTACCACCAGGAGGCGGGATTACTGCGAGCCTCAGTCAGTGCGTCTTCGTAGCCGTTTTATGATTACTCAGCACAAGAAATACGTTACACACATACAGTTGTTGACAAAATACACTGTACATTATATACCTCAGCTAACTAAACTATGGAAATGTATAATATAGTTCATATAGCAATACGGTCTCACTGCACAGCAGGCCAGCAGTTAGCCGAGTCATTGCGCAATCCATGGTGAGGCTCAACTGGCTGCTGACTCACCGCAAGTCTCTTCTCAGTATTTCAACGGCAAATGTGAAAATTCAGCGATTTTGAATAAAAATAATCTAAAACTGGTGAAGTTAAATGGAGAATAACTTTATAGTATAAACACTTGATACATATAACAATTTTAAATTTTTTTTTTCTTTTTACATTTTTTTTCTTTCCATGATGGCACGTGAGGCCCCGCCTCACCTGCCTCCCCTGACTGCACGTCACTGATAATAATGCAGTATGTACATTCAGCTAGCCTAAATAGCATGTTAGCATCGATTAGCTCGCGGTCATGCAGTGACCAAATATGCCTGGTAAGCACTCCAGCAAATCAATAAGATCAACAAAGCTCACCTTTGTGCATTCACGCACAGCATAAAACGTTTGGTGGACAAAATTAGACAAAGAATGAGTGGCATAAAACACGTCTTTCTGTGGCAGCGTCGGGGAAAGTTGTACATGCAAACAAACGACAGTGAGTTCAAAGACCGCCAAAATTAGGACAAAAACGGTGCTTGCCAAATACTCTCATCAGTGCATACTTGCCAACCCTCCCGGATTTTCCGGGAGACTCCCGAAATTCAGCGCCTCTCCCAAAAACCGCCCGGGACAAATTTTCTCCCGAAAATCTCCCGAAATTCAGGCGGAGCTGGAGGCCACGCCCCCTCCAGCTCCATGCGGACCTGAGTGACGTGTTGACAGTCTGTTTTCACGTCCGCTTTCCCACAATATAAACAGCGTGCCTGCCCAATCACGTTATAACTGTAGAATGATTGAGGGCGAGTTCTTGGTTTCTTATGTGGGTTTATTGTTAGGCAGTTTCATTAACATCCTCCCAGCGTGGCAACAACACACAACAACAGCAGTCACGTTTTCGTCTACCGTAAAGCAGTTTGTCTGCGTAAACAGCAATGTTGTGACACTCTTAAACAGGACAATACTGCCATCTACTGTACATGCATATGTGACAATAACATCTAGGGCTTTAGAGAGTGCAGTGCACAACTGCGCACACAACAAGGAGACGAAACAGAATGCATCATCAGAGAGGGTGTTCAGTATGGTTAGAAAAATAGTGACAGAGAATAGAACAAGGATGGACAATTCAACCCTTAACTCAACAATGAGTAGATGAGTGTGATGTGTGTGTATATGTGTAAATAAATGAACACTGAAATTCAAGTATTTCTCTTATTTATATATACTGTGTATATATATATATATATATATATATATATATATATATATATATATATATATATATATATATATATATATAATAAAATAAATAAAAAAATAAATAAAAAATATATAGCTAGAATTGACTGAAAGTCAAGTATTTCTTATATATATGTATATAAATATATATATATATGTATATGTATATATATATATATATATATATATATATATATATATATATATATGTATATGTATATGTAGCCGAGCTAAATTTTATTCTATTTTATTTTAATTTTGGTCATTTATTCACATCATTTTTTGTGGTGAACTTCCCCAAAAGTGTTTCTCATTGTAAATAGGTTCCACTCTATTATTTTCCATTACATACCTTTTTGTTTCCCTGGGGGGTGATTTGGCGTTGCACCTTTGTGACCAGCTTCAGTGAGCACTGACGCTCGGAGCTGGTAAGTCACGTTTATGTCTCTCTCCCTTCTTTTTTTTTATAAACTTTTTGGTTGTCGTTCTTAAAAGTGTTTTGTGGGAATGCGCACTGTCTTGTGACTTGTTGGTGGGCATGCGTGTTGAATTCCTGAATGTTGGTTGTTGAATTAGTGACAAAAAAATGACTTTTGTATGATAAATTATGTGTGGATTAGCTTATTGCTAGCGGCAGTTGTTGCGGGGTTTCCTGGTCTCGTAAGTTTACGCACGGGTCAGGGGCTCTGTTGTGTGTCTGTGTGGACATCTTGTGTGCCGCTCTAGCATTAATATGAGTGTGTATTATTTTCTTCTTTATTTTTTAGTGGAGAGAGATCCTTTTTGCCGTGGACTGTGTGTGACGCCCCGTTGTTTTTGTTTCTATTCAAAAAAGGTATGTATGTTATGACGTATTTTTGACATAGTTTGTTGTATAAAAAATATAAAAAGAGTCGATGTTGGTGGGAAAGATGAGGTGTATTACTGCACATTTTAAGGATCATTTTTCTTAATATATATTGTTATTTGCTGAAGTATATATTTTATATACTGTGTTTTATTTAATTAATTTAATTGAGACTATTTTTATGCTTTATTTACCTTTTCATTATTATTATTATTATTACTATTTTAGTTATTATTATTATTATTATTTCCACATTAAGAATATATAATTGAATTGAGTGAGCACTGACGCTCGGAGCTGTGGAGAGAGATCGTTTTTGCCGTGGACTGTGTGTGACGCCCCGTTGTTTTTGTTTCTATTCAAAAAAAGGTGAATAAATCCTCCATGATTCAACTCCTGTGTGTGCACCTCACTACAAGATACACAACGCAGATCAATGACTGTTACAAAATGGTGCCGTGACCCGGATTCTTCAGATCAGCTGCTGCAGATCGCCGAGGTTATGCTGTGAGCAAGTAAGCGTATCGTACAGCAATCAGAAAGGATCCGTTGATCGTTGAGACTTTTGATAAAAAGTGATTTTGTTTTGTTGTGGCTGTGTTTTTCCACAATTTATCATTACGTTTCCTCACGTACAGTGTCTCTATACCACGTGTCTCTATATAGTTACATTTTATTTTAACGTCATATTCATTGTGTTTAAAATATAATGGATTTTACACCATTTGGGAGGGGTAGAGGGTGGATGCAAGCAGGGACCGCAGAGCAAGCTAGGCAGCCAGGCTGTAGCAGCCCGTTATGGTACTCCTGTAGCAAGGCAAATGTTTTCCACTCCCACCGTTGCTAATAATGACACCCTGGCACAATTGCGTGATCTTTTAGGGGAGTTGGGAACCCACATTGGTGACACCGTTGTTAGCCGTATATTAGCCAACCAAACACCTTCCCCCACACTAAGTTGCCCACACCCCATGACTCCACCCCCGCTCGAGCCCATGCCCTCCCCAGTTGATTTGTCTCGACTGAACATCATGGTAAATGCAGCTGTCAAGGAACCAATGATGTATAGGGGAGATGGCTCAGACAAATACACCGTACAAGAGTGGATAGATATGATGGACGCTTACCTGCGAAAAAAGAATTGTCCTACTACAGAGCAGGCGGATGAAATCCTCAGTCATCTTTTGGGACGAGCTAAGAGTATCGTTAAAGTGGGGCTGAAGAGTATTACTGATATCAACACACACCCTGAAGTGGTATACGACATACTCAGAAGATACTTCAGTGACTCTCCCATGTCCGGCTTACCGATGGCTGATTTCTATTCTAAACAGCCTGACGCAAATGAGAACCCAGTGGATTACTGGGTTCGACTCAATACAGCGGCCGAGCACGCTGACCAGCATCTGCGAAAAAGTGGAGAAAAGATGGAGAATATGTCAGCGCAAATTGCTATGATGTTCATCAGGAACTGCCCCAACCCCGAACTCTCCAGTGTGTTCCGATGTAAGCCTATCAGCAAATGGTCAGCCGTGGAGGTGCAAGAAGCTATCGATGAGCACCAGAGGGAGCATCAGGCAAGGAAGAGGGCCATTAGAGCAGAGAAGTTCAAAATGGTGACAGCAGCTACCACTACCTGTCAACCTGTAGTTGAGGAGCTGACTGCAATGAGAGCGGGTGTTCAAGAACCTTCCACACAGACAAAGGTGAGTGCAGTCACCACTTCAGAAGAAGGGGCTTTAGAACGAGTACTAAGGATGGTAGAAGGCGTTTTGGTCAGAGCAGCCTCCCCGGTCCAACAGCCGACCCAGTGGACACGCCCCACTTCTTGCCGTGTATGTGGCGACAAAACTCACATCACACGTGAACACTGCATGAAAGAGAAGAGGTGCTTTGGGTGCCTGGAACCTGGCCACACAAGGAGAGATTGCCCACGGGCCCCTCCACGCCAAACCCAAGCAGAGAACCACACACCCAACCAGGGAAACTGAGTCGCTCACACTGTGGAGGGCAAAGTGTGAGTGCGTCATGTCAGACCCTCAAAAATGAAGAAGACATACATGCAATATATGAGGAGAGCTGCAAGACTGCATCGAATGGTAGTGTCATGATTTTACAGAATACACACAAACTTGAGAAGGCAGATGATCTATTCTACACTGATGTGCTGGTGAATGACCAAGTTGCACTGTATGCCATGCGAGACACTGGTTCAATGGCTTGTACGATGAGTGAATAAGCAGAAGAGGAGCTCCACAAGGCAGGGTTGCTGTCAGAGGGTGCCCAGTCCACCAAAGACATTTTTCTGGTGGGTTGTGGTGGTGTGCATGTGCGACCCAAGTGCATTCACCAGTTAAAGTTGAAAATCTACGGACAAGAAGCAATCGTGCCCACACTAGTCGTGCCAGGCCAGCGTGACCAAATGATAGTAGGCACCAATTTGCTGAAACACTTGCTACGCCAATTCAAGCAAGATCCCAGCTATTGGCGCGTGATGAGTAAAGCTGACTCTACTTGTGAACCAGGCATCGAGCAGTTCTTGAGCATGCTCTCGGGCATAACAAGATGGAAAGGTGACATTATCCCAGACATCATTGGAACTGTGAAGCTTACTAATGCTGTGACACTGGTACCGAAACAGGAGCACATAGTGTGGGGAAAGCTTCCTGGAAAGGCTCCTATCTCAGAGGGAAGTACCATACTGGTGGAACCAGCAAAATCACACTCCAACCGGAAGAGCGTCATGGTAGGGAGAACTGTGGCATCAATGAGCGGAGACAGGTGGGTTCCTGTGAAGGTCGTGAACCCAAGTGACAAGCCTGTAACACTGAGGAGGAACATGAAGTTAGCTGATGTTTCACCATGTGTGGCACTTGAAGACTTTGAGCTTGGGCTGGACTATGTCGCCAGCACGGAGCTAAAAGCACAAGGCCAAAGCGTAAGAGTAGACACTGACCATGTCCCTGACACCGCTGTAACTCTCGCCCTTCAGGATAAGCTTGCTGATCTTGGGTTGGACGACATAGACATCCACTCATGTGAAGTGTCCCCTTATTGGAAGAGTCAACTTGTGGAACTCATACAGAGGCATGATGATGTGTTCTCCAAGGATAAGCTGGACTGTGGCCTAGCCAAAGACTTCGTCCACAGGATCCATCTGACTGATGAGCGCCCCTTCCGACTAGCATACCGCCGTGTCCCACCAAGCCAATACCAGAAACTAAGAGAGGTCCTTTCTGAGATGGAGGAGAAGAATATCATACGCAAGTCGTCAAGTGAGTGGGCCTCGCCATTAGTACTGGTTTGGGAAAAAAATGGGGAACTACGCATCTGTGTGGACTACCGGTGGCTTAATGCACGCACCGTGAAGGATGCCCATCCAGTACCTCACCAAGCTGACTGTTTGGCTGCGCTAGGGGGAAATGCCATATTCAGCGCCATGGACTTGACATCGGGGTTCTACAATGTCCCCATGCATGAACAGGACAAGAAGTTTACTGCCTTCACTACACCAGTAGGCCTCCATGAGTTCAACAGACTACCCCAAGGCCTGTGCAACAGCCCGGCAAGTTTCATGCGCCTCATGATGAGTGTCTTCAGAGACCAAAACTTCTTGACCCTGCTGTGCTACCTCGACGATGTTTTGGTCTTTGCCCCAAATGAAGAGGAAGCCCTCAAAAGACTTGAAATGGTCTTTAAGCGGTTGAAAGGACATGGGCTTAAGTTGGCTCCGAAGAAGTGTCATTTCCTCCGGCGAAGTGTCAAGTTCTTGGGCCACATCATTGATGAGAATGGAGTTTCCACTGATTCTGAAAAGATACGAGTCATCACAGACATGAGTGAAGCGGACTTGATGATGGAGGATGGAGTCACACTTTCAGCAAAAAAGATTAAGTCTTTTCTCGGTATGGTAATGTATTACCAGAGATTCATACAAAACTGTTCCAGTATGGCGAAGCCCCTGTTCTCTCTGACCGCCGCTGCGACTGGAAAGGCCAACGCAAAACGGGCTTCTCACTTTGAAGGGTCAGCCCAGGGGATTGGGCTCAAGAACAGAGTGACGCATTCAACCAACTAAAGGCTGCTCTGTTGAACTCAGTTGTGTTGGCCCATCCGGACTTTGGTCGACCTTTCATCCTCTCAACCGACGCTTCATTGGATGGATTGGGCGCTGTCCTCTCTCAAGTCCCTGAAGGAGGGAGCAAAGCACGTCCCATAGCCTTCGCAAGCAAAGCCCTGAGTCGCTCACAAACCAAGTATCCAGCCCATCGTTTGGAGTTCCTCCCTCTCAAGTGGTCAGTGTGCGACAAATTCAGCCATTGGCTGAAGGGACACTCCTTCGCTGTTTGGACTGATAATAACCCGCTAACCTACATTCTCACAAAGCCAAAGTTGGATGCTTGTGAACAGCGGTGGGTGTCGAAGTTGGCTCCATATGATTTCAGTATCCAATATATCCCAGGCAGTAAGAACATTGTTGCAGATGCCTTGAGCAGGCAACCCTTCATCAAGCCACGCGTCAGTAAGAGACTTATAGCAGAGCCATATGAGGCTCTGCTCGAGGAAGCGCAACAGATTCGGGATGACAGGATACAGGATGTGTTTCGGCTGAGCACCAACAGCCAAGAGGTAAAACTGGGCGGATCTGAAATGGCATGCAGTTCAATGAGCAGTGAAGAAGTGACGGCAGTTCTGGATGGTCAGATTGAGTGGGGTGAGGGACCCAAAGGGAGAGTGATCTCCTGGCTGGTAAATGATGTACATAAGATTGTTCCACCAGGAGAAAGTGCCTTACCCGTCTTCTCCCTTAAAGAGCTTCAAGACAAGCAACATGAAGACACTATACTGGCAAGAGTCATCCACTATGTGGCACGTGGCAGGAGGCCATCGAGGAGAGAAAGAGTAACAGAGCCTCTCAAAGTCCAGAAGACTCTAAAGCAGTGGGAGAAGCTCAAGATGTTGGATGGCATCCTATATAGAGTGAGCAAAGATTCACTAACTGGGAGAAGGCGGTACCAGTATGTTGTGGCTGCATCACTGGCCAAGCAGGCTCTGCAGGGTGTCCATGACGAGGCTGGGCATCAGGGACAGCATAGGACTCTATACCTGGCAAGGCAGAGGTTCTTCTGGATTGACATGGAACGAGATGTCCGGGAATATGTCAAGTCGTGCAGGCGCTGTGTGGTGAGCAAGACACCCGAACCCGAAGGGAGAGCGCCTCTCGAGAGCATCAAAACAACAAGCCCTCTCGAGATGGTCTGCATTGACTTTTGGTCGGCTGAAATCCCAAATGGAAATACTATGGATGTCCTGGTCATGACTGACCATTTCACAAAAATGGCTCATGCCTTCCCATGTCATGATCAGTCAGCAAAGCAGGTTGCTCGTCAACTCTGGGATCGATACTTCTGTGTCTACGGCTTTCCAGAGAGAATTCACTCCGACCAAGGAGCCAACTTTGAGAGCCAGTTGATCCGAGAGTTGCTGCTGATCTCTGGGGTAAAGAAGTCGAGGACAACGGCTTATCATCCCATGGGAAACGGTGTGGTTGAACGCTTTAACCGGACATTGGGAAGCATGATCAGAGCTCTCCCGCCAAGAGCCAAACAAAAATGGCCCCAAATGTTGCAGACATTGACTTTCGCCTACAACTGCACTGCCCATGAGTCGACGGGCTATGCCCCGTTTTATCTAATGTACGGGAGAATTCCCAGACTCCCAGTTGACGTAATGTTCCACAATGTGGAGAGGGACTGTGACATTGCTGACTATGATAAATATGTCCTCAAACTGAGGGAGGAGCTAAAAGAGGCATTATCATCTGCCCAGGTCAATGCTGTCACCAGTCAGCGTCATCAAACTGAACTGTACAACCAAAGGACCAAAGGTCATGACATCGCTGAGGGAGACCAAGTATTCTTGTCAAACAAATGTGAAAGGGCACGCAAGAAGTTGTCGGACAAATGGGAGTCTGTCCCGTATGTGGTTGTCTCAAGAGACCCAAGGTGTCATACCTACCGGATAAGGAACACTTGCAGTGGTCATGAAAGGGTTGTCCATCGTAATCGCCTCTTGTGTGTCAACTTTCTTCCGCTTAATTTGGAGAATGAAGAGGATGTTGAATCATCATTCACTGAATCATCTGAGTCAAGGCATGATGAGACACAAAGTCGGGTTTCGGATGTGATGACGGGAGATGTCACAGAAGAACGAACAGCCAGTTGGGTTCTGGATAGTGCTTCTGTCAATTCGCCATCAGAATGTCTGGATGCTGATGAGGAGCTTGAAGACCCTGATCTGGATGAAAGTGCTAGCCAGAGGCCAAAGAGTGTGTCAAGTGTGGTTGATGGGACAGGCCATGGTGACGACCCCCCAAGCACAGCAATCAGTGTTGTCTCCCGTATAAGAACGAGGGTGGGTAGGCTGGTGAAACCTGTAGATAGGCTAATTCAGAACATGACCCAGAAGAAAATATCTGTTTGAGTTACAAACCTCTGTAAACCTTCAATTACCATAAGATAGTTGTTTAATCCAATGTTTGGGTCGAACATGTATTACAGTAGCAGTGATAAATATTAGGTACTCCTTGTCTTGTGAAAGGTATATATTTTTTATTATTACCTTTGTAAAGTAATGTGTAAGGTGGTGTAAAAGGCACCTCTTTTTGCAAGTGTACCCAGGAGGGTTGCGCAGCCCTCCTTGGCCATTTTCTCAGTGATGTGAGTAACTAATAAATTGCATAACGTGAATGTATTGGAGTACTCTGCTAAGTCTTGAAGTATTTTGGTGAAGTTCAGAGGGGAGTATGTAGCCGAGCTAAATTTTATTCTATTTTATTTAAATTTTGGTCATTTATTCACATCATTTTTTGTGGTGAACTTCCCCAAAAGTGTTTCTCATTGTAAATAGGTTCCACTCTATTATTTTCCATTACATACCTTTTTGTTTCCCTGGGGGGTGATTTGGCGTTGCACCTTTGTGACCAGCTTCAGTGAGCACTGACGCTCGGAGCTGGTAAGTCAATCAATCAATCAATCAATGTTTATTTATATAGCCCTAATTCACAAGTGTCTCAAAGGGCTGCACAAGCCACAACGACATCCTCGGTACAAAGCCCACATAAGGGCAAGGAAAAACTCACCCCAGTGGGACGTCGATGTGAATGACTATGAGAAACCTTGGAGAGGACCGCATATGTGGGTAACCCCCCCCCCCTCTAGGGGAGACCGAAAGCAATGGATGTCGAGTGAGTCTGACATAATATTGTGAGAGTCCAGTCCATAGTGGATCCAACATAATAGTAAGAGTCCAGTCCATAGTGGGGCCGGCAGGACACCATCCCGAGCGGAGACGGGTCAGCAGCGCAGAGATGTTCCCAGCCGATGCACAGGCGAGCGGTCCACCCCGGGTCCCGACACTGGACAGCCAGCACTTCATCCATGGCCACCGGACCTGTGCCCCCCCCCCCCCCCCCCCCCCCCCCCCCCCCCCCCCCCCACAAGGAATAGGGGAGCAGAGGAGAAAAGAAAAGAAACGGCAGATCAACTGGTCTAACAGGGGGGCTATTTAAAGGCTAGAGTATACAAATGAGTTTTAAGATGGGACTTAAATGCTTCTACTGAGGTAGCATCTCTAATTGTTACCGGGAGGGCATTCCATAGTACTGGAGCCCGAATAGAAAACGCTCTATAGCCCGCAGACTTTTTTTTGGCTCTGGGAATCACTAATAAGCCGGAGTTCTTTGAACGCAGATTTCTTGCCGGGACATATGGTACAATGCAATCGACAAGATAGGACGGAGCTAGACCGTGTAGTATTTTATACGTAAGTAGTAAAACCTTAAAGTCACATCTTAAGTGCTCAGGAAGCCAGTGCAGGTGAGCCAGTATAGGCGTAATATGATCAAACTTTCTTGTTCTTGTCAAAAGTCTAGCAGCCGCATTTTGTACCAATTGTAGTCTTTTAATGCTAGACATAGGGAGACCCAAAAATAATACGTTAGAGTAGTCGAGACGAGACGTAACGAACGCATGAATAGTGATCTCAGCGTCGCTAGTGGATAAAATAGAACAAATTTTAGCGATATTACGGAGATGAAAGAAGGCCGTTTTAGTAACACTCTTAATGTGTGATTCAAACGAGAGAGTTGGGTCGAAGATAATACCCAGATTCTTTACTGATTCGCCTTGTGTAATTGTTTGGTTGTCAAATGTTAAGATGGTATTATTAAATAAATGTTGGTGTTTAGCAGGACCGATAATCAGCATTTCCGTTTTCTTGGCGTTGAGTTGCAAGAAGTTAGCGGACATCCATTGTTTAATTTCATTAAGACACGCCTCCAGCTGACTACAATCCGGCGTGTTGGTCAGCTTTAGGGGCATGTAGAGTTGGGTGTCATCAGCATAACAATGAAAGCTAACACCGTATTTGCGTATGATGTCGCCTAGCGGCAGCATGTAAGTACTAAAGAGTGCAGGGCCAAGAACCGAACCCTGAGGAACTCCGCATGTTACCTTAACATAGTCCGAGGTCACATTATTATGGGAGACGCATTGCATCCTGTCAGTAAAATAAGAGTTAAACCACGACAAAGCTAAGTCTGACATACCAATACGTGTTTTGATACGCTCTAATAAAATATTATGATCGACGGTATCGAAAGCAGCGCTAAGATCAAGAAGCAGCAACATAGATGACGCATCAGAATCCATCGTTAGCAGTAGATCATTAGTCATTTTTTCGAGGGCTGTCTCCGTAGAGTGATTTGCCCTGAAACCGGATTGAAAAGGTTCACAGAGATTGTTAGACACTAAGTGTTCATTTAGCTGCTGTGCGACAATTTTTTCGAGGATTTTCGAAATAAAGGGAAGGTGGGACACCGGTCGGTAGTTTACCATGAGGTCAGGATCAAGGTTAGGTCTTTTGAGCAGAGGATGAATAACCGCTTTCTTGAATGCTAGGGGAACAGTGCCAGAGGAGAGTGATAAGTTTATAATATTTAGCACTGATGGACCTAATAATACAAAAAGCCCCTTGATAAGTTTCCCAGGAAGTGGGTCAAGTAAACATGTTGTTTGTTTTATCCCACTTACATGCCGTAATAGTTCCTCTAATGTTATTTCATCAAAAAGAGAGAGACTATTTTGTATTGCAGTATCCGTCGTCGATACAGTTGTATCTGTGTTAATAGAACCCAGTTGTAGCTGGGATGCGTTGTCTTTAATCTCCTTTCTAATGAGTTCAATTTTCTTATTAAAGAAATTCATAAAGTCATCTGCTGAGTGGGTGGAGCTATTGGGAGGAGTCCCTTGTTGGGTTAGCGATGCTACTGTACTAAACAAAAATTTAGGGTCGTTTTTGTTGAGGCGGATGAGATTTGAGTAATATTTAGCTTTAGCTAAGGTAAGCATGCGTTTATACGATATTAAACTATCACTCCATGCTTAATGGAAAACCTCAAGCTTGGTCGCGCGCCATTTGCGTTCCAACTTTCTACATGATAATTTATGAGCTCTGGTTTCTTCTGTAAACCATGGGGTGCGCCTTTTAAGGGCCCTTTTTTGTTTTAGCGGTGCTATACTATCAATGGTTTTGCGCAGGGCATTGTCAAAGTTGTTAGTGAGGTTATCAATAGAGCCAACATAATTTGGGAATGGTGCCATTACCGAAGGCAGTAGGTCAGCAAGAGTCATCGTTGTGGCAGCATTAATGTTGCGGCTGCTATAGCAGTTATTATTATTATTAGTTTGTTGACAATGAGTCAGAACTTCGAATTTTATAAGGTAATGATTGGACATTACTTTAGTATACGGGAGTACCATAACTTTGGAGGTGGTGACACCCCTGACCAGCACTAGATCTATCGTATTACCGTTGCGATGCGTAGGTTCATTTATTATTTGTGTAAGACCACAGCTATCAATTATAGTCTGGAGCGCCACGCACTGAGGGTCCGATGGGGTATTCATATGGATATTAAAGTCCCCCATAATGATTATATTGTCTGCGTGCGTCACTAGATCAGCAACGAACTCTGAGAATTCATTGATAAAGTCCGAGTAGGGCCCTGGGGGGCGGTAGATAACAGCCATATCGAGAGGCAGCGGTGCGACAGACCTCATAGTAAGCACCTCAAACGATTTGTATTTATTATTTAGGTTAGGGGTAAGGTTAAAGTTTTCATTGTATATTAGTGCGACCCCCCCACCCCTTTTAAGGGGACGGGCAATATGCGCATTCGTATAGTTAGGAGGAGATGCCTCATTTAGCGCAAAAAAATCGTCTGGTTTGAGCCAGGTTTCGCTAAGACCAATGACGTTAAGATTGTTGTCTCTAATGACCTCATTAACTAATAACGTTTTGGGAGACAATGATCTTATGTTTAAAAAGCCCATATCATAAGTATTGGGCTGTTTTGACGAGTTTTTGTTTAAATTATCCGTAGTAGCAATATTAATAATGTTGCGTTTATTATACATAGTGCACTTTAAATAGTTTCGACCATTTCTAGGAATTGATACGACGGTAATTTTCAGAATGTTTGCTTGATGCTGCGATCGACTGAACGCATCATGATTTGCCACCTCAGTAGAATGCATATCTACCCCTGACACATTCACAACAGAAAACACATTATGTGAGTTGTGTGTTATTCTAAGAAAATTGCTATGCGTACAGGAATTATCCAGTCTGGCGCTGGCTAGTTCTAGCTTAACTGACTCCTCACCCGGACTAGCAGGCTCTGTAATTGCCTGTGACCAGGCTTGCTCTAGTGTAGTTAGTCAAATGTGACTTAAACAGTAGTCAATGTTTTTAGACAGGATGATGGCGCCTTCCTGGTTAGGGTGAAGGCCGTCTCTCATCAGCAAGCCTGGTTTGCCCCAGAAAGAGGGCCAATTATCAATAAACGTTAGTCCCTGTTGTCTACAGAAGCTAGCCAGCCACTTGTTAAGCGAGACTAATCTGCTATATCTCTCATCATTGCCTCTCGCAGGCAGGGGGCCAGAGACAATTACTCGATGCCTGGACATCTTTCTAGCGAGATCACAAGTCCTGGCTATGTTTCTCTTTGTAATCTCTGACTGTCTCATTCTAGTGTCATTGGAGCCAACGTGTACAACTATATTCGCATAACTAGTGGTGCGATTAGCCTGTCGTACGTGTTTACTAGGCCTGTTGCGAGTTAGCTCCCTAAGATTAGCCTCAATGTCAGGTGCTCGGGCCCCCGGGATGCACTTAATTGTGGCTGGTTTGCTAAGCTTTATGTTTCGGGTGATGGAGTCCCCTATGACTAAGGTGTGGTGCCCGGTAGACTGGGGTGTAGGACTAGCTAAAGAGCTAAATCTATTATGCGTCTCAACCGGTACACCGTAGCTTGTAGGCCGCTTAGGACTACTACAGGCTGGGCTAGTTAGCTCGCTACAGCTAACGCTAGCAGATGTGTCCGCAACATCTAAAGTTACGAGATTACTCTGCTCTAACTGGCGGACACGGCCCTCTAGCAGAGCCAGCCTCTCCGTGAGTAAGGTGCAAGACGCGCAGGAAGCCATACTCACGGTGTTTTCTGTCACCGAGTGAAGTTCCTGCTGTCTTCCGAGAAGTCCTGGTCACGGTGTGCAGGAGTAGATTCCTTCTGACTGGCGCCGCCTTTCTCCGCGCTAGCTTCGTTAGCTTAGCAGCTAGCTGCTAGCTAGCTGCGGGAGGGGTGGTGAGACAGAGATCGGGTGATTTGCAAGTTAAATAGTACTACTAAATATGTTGAGAAAGTAATAAAGAAAGCTGCAGAACAATTAAAAGCACACAAATAGAACGATACTTAGCTTTTTCGAAACAGCGAGCAGTCAGCGGGCAGTCACGCACGGTGAACCGGAACCGGAAGCTGTGATCACTGCCGTTGTGTCCTCACGTTTATGCCTCTCTCCCTTCTTTTTTTTTTATAAACTTTTTGGTTGTCGTTCTTAAAAGTGTTTTGTGGGAATGCGCACTGTCTTGTGACTTGTTGGTGGGCATGCATGTTGAATTCCTGAATGTTGGTTGTTGAATTAGTGACAAAAAAATGACTTTTGTATGATAAATTATGTGTGGATTAGCTTATTGCTAGCGGCAGTTGTTGCGGGGTTTCCTGGTCTCGTAAGTTTACGCACGGGTCAGGGGCTCTGTTGTGTGTCTGTGTGGACATCTTGTGTGCCGCTCTAGCATTAATATGAGTGTGTATTATTTTCTTCTTTATTTTTTAGTGGAGAGAGATCCTTTTTGCCGTGGACTGTGTGTGACGCCCCGTTGTTTTTGTTTCTATTCAAAAAAGGTATGTATGTTATGAGGTATTTTTGACATAGTTTATTGTATAAAAAATATAAAAAGAGTCGATGTGGGTGGGAAAGATGAGGTGTATTACCGCACATTTTAAGGATCATTTTTCGTAATATATATTGTTATTTGCTGAAGTATATATTTTATATACTGTGTTTTATTTAATTAATTTAATTGAGACTATTTTATGCTTTATTTACCTTTTCATTATTATTATTATTATTACTATTTTAGTTATTATTATTATTATTATTATTTCCACATTAAGAATATATAATTGAATTGAGTGAGCACTGACGCTCGGAGCTGTGGAGAGAGATCGTTTTTGCCGTGGACTGTGTGTGACGCCCCGTTGTTTTTGTTTCTATTCAAAAAAAGGTGAATAAATCCTCCATGATTCAACTCCTGTGTGTGCACCTCACTACAAGATACACAACGCAGATCAATGACTGTTACATATATATATATATATATATATATATATATATATATATATATATATATATATATATATATATATATATATAATGAAATACTTGACTTGGTGAATTCTAGCTGTAAATATACTCCTCCCCTTTTAACCCCGACCACGCCCCCCACCCCCCGCCTCCCGAAATCGGAGGTCTCAAGGTTGGCAAGTATGCATCAGTGACTCATGTATAACATAAACAGTGGGATTTCTAACAATTCGGAAGGTTTGTGTTGGGTTTTTTCTCCTACAGAAAATATATTAAACCAAAAAATTTGTTTTTTTCTTCATCTTTTTCCATTTTCACACATCTCTGAAAGAGGCCCAGGGAGCCACTAGGGCGGCGCTAAAGAGACACATGTCATCCGGTCTGGCTGAGAAACACCGGAAAAGAAGACATTGACAGACAGAAATGAATGTGGCACACACACAAAGCTCTGTGTAAAAAGTGCCTTTTTACACAGAGTGTCACTTTTAAAAGGGGCTTTCGAAGCATCACCAATGGCTTACGGCCATACTACCCTGAACACGTCCGATCTCGGAAGCTAAGCAGAGTCGGGCCTGGTTAGTACTTGGATGGGAGACCGCCTGGGAATAACAGGTGCTGTAAGCTTTTTATCCTCACAGCAGAGGGCGCTGTTTCTACCTTTTTTTTTTTAAATCAAGCTTTTTATCCTCACAGCGGAGGGCGCTGTTTCTACCGTATTTTCCGCACTATAAGGCGCACCTAAAAACCACAATTTTTCTCAAAAGCTGACAGTGCGCCTTATAACCCGGTGCGCTTTATTACGATTCATTTTCATAAAGTTTCGATCTCGCAACTTCGGTAAACAGCCGCCATCTTTTTTCCCGGTAGAACAGGAAGCGCTTCTTCTTCTACGCAAGCAACCGCCAAGGAAAGCACCCGCCCCCATAGAACAGGAAGCGCTTCTTCTTCTACCCGCCCCCGGAAGAAGAAGAAAAAACGCGCGGATATCACCGTACGTTTCATTTCCTGTTTACATCTGTAAAGACCACAAAATGGCTCCTACTAAGCGATCCGGTTCATAAAAAGACGCAATCTCTCCATCCGCACACGGATTACTACCGTATTTCACAGCAACTGATATTCCTAGCTGTGAACCGCACTGTGGAACGGGAGCACGTACGGTGAATATTCGCACCACAGGGAATGAGAAGTCATCCTTCACTGTGGTTCTAGCTTGCCATGCTAACTTCCACCCATGGTGACATTCAAAAGGAAGACCTTGCCAAAAGAGACCTTTCCAGCCGGCGTCATCATAAAAGCTAACTCGAAGGGATGGATGGATGAAGAAAAGATGAGCGAGTGGTTAAGGGAAGTTTACGCGAAGAGGCCGGGTGGCTTTTTTCACACAGCTCCGAAGGCGAACACACCTTCACTAAGACGGGCAGACAGCCTCGGACGACATACGCCAACATTTGCCAGTGGATCGTAAATGCCTGGGCAGATATTTCGGTCACAACTGTGGTCCGAGCTTTCCGGAAGGCAGGATTCACAGAACTGCTGCACAACAACAGTGACACTGACTCCGGTGACTTCGACGAGACGGAACCGGCCATTTTGGATCCCGTATTCGCCCAACTTTTCAATTCGGACACCGAAGACGAAGAATTCGAAGGATTTACGAATGAAGAATAACTTCAGAAGGTGAGCGCTATGTTTATTTTGTGTGTTGTGACATTAACGTTCGAGCAACATTATGTTGCTATTGTTCTACACCATTTTGAATTTTACTATGTTTGTGATTGCACATTTGCGTACATTTTGGGACAGAGTTGTTAGAACGCTGGTTTTCAATATATTATTAAAGTTTGACTGAACTATCTGACTGTTTTTTTGACATTCCCTTTAGCGCAGCGTTTTTTTGACATTCACTTTAGCGCAGCGTAGGCGCAGCTTATAGTCCGGGGCGGCTTATTGGTGGACAAAATTATGAAATATGTAATTCATAGAAGGTGCGGCTAATAATCCGGTGCGCCTTATAGTGCGGAAAATACGGTACCCTTTTTTTTTTTTTTTTTTAAATCAAAAATGCTATCCTTTTTAATTCACATTTCAGTGCCATAGTATGGAGGACAATATCTGACAAAAGCACAAATGTCTAAATGAATACATAAATGATTAAATGTGTAAATAAATACATAAATGCGTGTAAATAATTGAGCCATACAGTACAGGCGGTCTTGTCCCTTATTGTGGAAATAAGTTGAGCCAACACACGACGTGCTGCTAACTGTATTTTTATTCGCGACTCTTGGGAATAACCCATCACATTTCAGGCAACGCTAAAACAGGAAGTCCCTCGTCCCTTGGGCCAATCATATTTGTGTATACTTCAGGGACCGCTCGAAAATCGTATTACACAGGCCAAAAGTTTGGACACACCTTCTCATTCAATCTTTATTTTCAAGACTATTTACATTGTAGATTGTCACTGAAGGCATCAAAACTAGGAATGAACACATGTGGAGTTATGTACTTAACAAACAAAAAAAGATGAAATAACTGAAAACATGTTTTATATTCTAGTTTCTTCAAAATAGCCACCCCTTGCTCTGATTACTGTTTTGCACACTCTTGGCATTCTCTCGATGAGCTTCAAGAGGTAGTCACCTGAAAGGGTTTTCACTTTACAGGTGTCATAGTTGTGATGCCTTCAGTGACAATCTACAATGTAAATAATCATGAAAATAAAGAAAACACATTGAAATGAGAAGGTGTGTCCAAACGTTTGGCCTGTACTGTACATAGTCAAATGTCCTTGAACATATTTCTTATATTCATTTATTTCCACATTTATGTATTTGTTTCAAATTTATTTAATCCCACCTTTATTTATTTATGCATTTATTTATTTCCACGTTAATTTATGTGCCATTTATTTAGCAGTTTTAGTTATTTAATTCACACATTTAATTATTGATTTATTCATTATTGATTTATTTATTCCAGTATTTATTTACAATTTTGTCAGGTATTGTCCTCCATATAACAGCATTTCCTTTCCCCTAAAATTACAAACATCTATCCATCTATCCTTGACTTTATGGGGGCTTGAGGCGGTGTAGTTCGCTTGCCATGCGGTCTTTTTTTGCTGCGAAACACTACAAATAAAGACAAAAGAGTGACATAGCCAGAAAAAACACCACTGATTAGTGTGGCACAGACACTTGGCTCTGTGCAAAACGGTCATATAAGTCATATAATATATTTCATATCAGTTTCTACAGCAGCCATATATGTATATGTATATGTATATGTATATGTATATGTATATGTATTTGTATATGTATAAAGTCGTGCTCATAAGTTTACATACCCTGGGAGGATTTATGATTTCTTGGCCATTCTTCAGAGAATATGAATGATAACACAAAAACTTTTCTTCCACTCATGCTTAATGGTTGTGTGAAGCTATTTATTGGCAAACAACTACTCGTTTTAAATCAAAATGACACAAGAAAGTACCCAAATGACCCTGATCAAAAGTTTACATACCCCAGTGACTTTGATCTGATAACATGCACAAAAGTTGACACAAACAGGTTTGAATGGCTAATCAAGGTTCCAATCTTCACCTGTGACCTGTTTGTTTGTAATTAATGTGTGTGTATAAAAGGTCAGTGAGTTTCTGGGCTTCTGACAGACCATTGCATCTTTCATCCAGTGCTGCACAGATGTTTCTGGATTCTGAGTCATGGGGAAGGCGAAATAATTGTCAAAGGATCTGCGAGAAAAGGTAATTGAACTGCATAAAACAGGAAAGGGGTATAAAAAGATAGCCAAGGAATTGAGAATGCCAATCAGCAGTGTTCAAACGCTGATTAAGAAGTGGAAAATGTGGGATTCAGGTAGACCGGCAAAGATTTCAGCCACAACTGCCAGGAAAATTGTTCGAGGTGCAAAGAAAAATCCACAAATAACTTCAGCTGAAATACAGAAAAATTGTGGTGTGTGTGTTTCAAGATGCACAATAAGGAGGCACTTGAAGAAAAATGGGCTGCATGGTCGAGTCGCCAAAAGAAAGCTATCACTCCAAATTACTCTGTTCCAGAAATTTTGAGGCTTGTCTCTGTGCTGTTTGGCGTAATGTAAGCGGGATACTTTGTGTCTTGAATGTTGAAAATGAGAGCAGAAAAGGTTTCCTCTCGTTAATTAAACCGAAACTGTTTGTTGCACTTTATTCAATTCTTATTTGAATGAATTATTAATATTTAATTAATAATTTAATTGTTGTTTACTTGCCTGTTTGTATCCATAATTCATTTATACCTAATTTCCTTACAATAAATAACAGGATATAGGGAACTTCACCTGCAGTGTCCACTTTATTTTTTAATATATATATATTTTTTGGCTAAAAAGTTACTGAATCGATTCCAACTGACTGAATTGCAAATTGCATCGTTCTAAAAAAAATTGTATGGAATTGTTGTTAAAACAAATCGTTACTCTGCTTCTTCCTACTCCTTTTCGAACATGTTGAAAAGAGAAACTGGAGATTGTGATTTATCATGTTGTATACTTGCATGTTCGAAATAAACTCAAACTCAAACTCAAACTCAAACTCAAACACCCCTGGTAAAAAGATAAATAATTCAATGGAAAAAGTGAATGATCATGTTTTACGACTAGATAGCAGCAAACATCACTTTTCACATTTCCTAAATGACGTTGCCTTTAGCAACATAACTGTTGCCCCTGCATGGCCTTGAGTTATTTTATTTCACATGAAAACAAGACGTTTTTGTGCTTAACGATTACCAAGCAAATGTAAAATGATAATACTAAATGTTTAGAATAACAGATCAGCCATAAAAAAAAACAGAAGACACTCCCTCTTTCAACAAAGTGGAGGCTAGATAAGGTCGCAGTTCTTCTATTTTCCTGCAGAATTGACAACATTCAGGACCTCATTACTTCTTTTTATAATGATCCATTTGTGATCTATTATTTATTTGTGTTTTACTGCTTCAACTGTTTCTTTACAAGACATTAAAACAACAATGATAATTTATTGAATTAAGTCCTGACGTTGAATAACTCAAACATAACATTGAAACAACATGCTTTTGGCAACGTTTAATCAGTGTTGAGATCTGATTTGATTTGACCATTGAATTCTGGTCATTTACAACCCAAAATTATACAACACAAATACAACATTGAGACAATGACAAGATTTATTCAATGTCAGATTGTGACGTTGATTTGACCATTGAATTTTGGTCATTTACAAACCAAAATTATTCAACACAAATACAACGTTGAAACAATGACGACGTTTATTCAATGTTATTGTGACGTTGATTTGACCATTAAATTTGGTCATTTCCAAACCAAAATTATACAACACAAGTACAACGTTGAAACAATGATGTTTATTCAATGTTATTGTGACGTTGATTTGACCATTGAATTTTGGTCATTTCCAAACCAAAATTATACAACACCAATACAATATTGAGACAATGACAACGATTATTCAATGTTATTGTGACGTTGATTTGACCATTAAATGTGGTCATTTCCAAACCAAAATTATACAACACAAATACAACGTTGAAACAATGACGACGTTTATTCAATGTTATTGTGACGTTGATTTGACCATTGAAATTTGGTCATTTCCAAACCAAAATTATACAACACGAATACAACGTTGAAACAATGACGTTTATTCAATGTCAGATTGTGACATTGATTTGACCATTGAATTTAGGTCATTTCCAAACCAAAATTATACAACAATAATACAACGTTGAAACAATGACAACTTCTATTCAATGTCAGATTGGGACGTTGATTTGACCATTGAAATTTGGTCATTTCCAAACCAAAATTATACAACATGAATACAACGTTGAAACAATGACGTTTTTTCAATGTCAGATTGGGACGTTGACTTGACCATTGAATTTAGGTAATTTCCAAACCAAAATTATACAACACAAATACAACGTTGAAAAAATGACGACGTTTATTCAATGTCAGATTGGGACGTTGATTTGACCATTGAATTTTGGTCATTTCCAAACCAAAATTATACAATGCTGAAAGAATGAAGACGTTTATTCAATGTCAGATTGTGACGTTGATTTGACCATTGAAATTTGGTCATTTCCAAACCAAAATTATACAACACAAATACATCGTTGAGACAATGATGTTTATTCAATGCCAGATTGTGACGTTGATTTGACCATTGAATTTTTATCATTTCCAAACAAAAATGATACAACACAAATACAACATTGAGACAATGACAACGTTTATTCAATGTCAGATTGTGACGTTGATTTGACCATTGAATTTAGGTCATTTCCAAACCAAAATTATACAACAATAATACAACGTTGAAACAATGACGACGTTTATTCAATGTTATTGTGACGTTGATTTGACCATTGAAATTTGGTCATTTCCAAACCAAAATTATACAACACAAATACAATGTTGAAACAATGACAACATTTATTCAATGTCAGATTGTGATGTTGGTTTGATGATTGAATTTTGGTAATTTCCAAACCAAAAACTATACAACACAAATACAACGTTGAAACAATGACGTTTATTCAATGTCAGCTTGTGACGTTGATTTGACCATTGAATTTTTATCATTTCCAAACAAAAATTGTACAACACAAATACAACATTGAGACAATGACAACGTTTATTCAATGTCAGATTATGACGTTGATTTGACCATTGAATTTAGGTCATTTCCAAACCAAAATTATACAACAATAATACAACGTTGAAACAATGACGACGTTTATTCAATGTTATTGTGACGTTGATTTGACCATTGAAATTTGGTCATTTCCAAACCAAAATTATACAACACAAATACAATGTTGAAACAATGACAACATTTATTCAATGTCAGATTGTGATGTTGGTTTGATGATTGAATTTTGGTAATTTCCAAACCAAAAACTATACAACACAAATACAACGTTGAAACAATGACGTTTATTCAATGTCAGCTTGTGACGTTGATTTGACCATTGAATTTTTATCATTTCCAAACAAAAATTGTACAACACAAATACAACATTGAGACAATGACAACGTATATTCAATGTCAGATTATGACTTTGATTTGACCATTGAATTTTGGTCATTTCCAAACCAAAATTATACAACACAAATACAACGTTGAAAAAATGACGACGTTTATTCAATATTATTGTGACGTTGATTTGACCATTGAAATTTGGTCATTTCCAAACCAAAATTATACAACACAAATACAACGTTGAAACAATGACGTTTATTCAATGTCAGATTGTGGTGTTGATTTGACTATTGAATTTAGGTCATTTCCAAACCAAAATTATACAACACCAATACAATATTGAGACAATGACAACAATTATTCAATGTTATTGTGACGTTGATTTGACCATTAAATGTGGTAATTTCCAAACCAAAATTATACAACACAAATACAATGTTGAAACAATGACGACGTTTATTCAATGTTATTGTGACGTTAATTTGACCATTGAAATTTGGTCATTTCCAAACCAAAATTATACAACACAAATACAACGTTGAAACAATGACAATATTTATTCAATGTCAGATTGTGATGTTGGTTTGACCATTGAATTTTTATCATTTCCAAACAAAAATTATACAACACAAATACAACATTGAGACAATGACGACGTTTATTCAATGTTATTGTGACATTGATTTGACCATTGAAATTTTATCATTTTCAAACCAAAATTATACAACAATAATACAACGTTGAAACAATGAAGATGTTTATTCAATATCAGATTGTGACGTTGACTTGACCATTGAATTTAGGTAATTTCCAAACCCAAATTATACAACATGAATACAACATTGAAACAATGACAAGGTTTAGTCAATGTTATTGTGACGTTGATTTGACCATTGGAATTTGGTCATTTCCAAAACAAAATTATACAACGTTGAGACAATGACGTTTATTCAATGTCAGATTGAGACGTTGATTTGACCATTGAATTTTGGTCATTTCCAAATCAAAATTATACAACAATAATACAACGTTGAAACAATGACGACTTTTATTCAATGTCAGATTGGGACGTTGATTTGACCATTGAATTTTGGTCATTTCCAAACCAAAATTATACAACACCAATACAACGTTGAAACAATGACGACGTTTATTCAATATCAGATTGGGACGTTGACTTGACCATTGAATTTTGGTCATTTCCAAACCAAAATTATACAACACAAATACAACATTGAGATAATGACAACGTTTATTCAATGTCAGATTGTGATGTTGATTTGACCATTGAATTTTGGTAATTTCCAAACCAAAATTATACAACACCAATAATACAACGTTGAAACAATGACGACGTTTATTCAATGTCAGATTGTGACGTTGATTTGACCATTGAATTTTTATCATTTTCAAACCAATATTATACAAAAATAATACAACGTTGAAACAATGACGTTTATTCAATGTCAGATTGGGACGTTGATTTGACCATTGAATTTTGATCATTTCCCAACCAACAACGTGGATCCAATGTTGGACATCAATGTTTTCTCAATTTACAAACACAACTATTTTGCAATGTTGTTTCAAAGTCCATTTTAAAGGACATGTATGTATAATCAACGTTGTATCTTGTATGCTGTTTTAACACAAAATATGTCAAATACTAACAACTTTGCACACACATATCCCCAACTCAGTCAGTCATACACTACCTGCAGTCAAGGAAGCAGGGCGAAACTTTCTCACGGCGTGCAGCAACAGAGCGGCCAGAGCGGCGTGTGCTGTGCCACTCGGGCGGGCATTAGCCCTTGAGTGCCCGGTAAAATAGTCAATTCCGGCGTCGCTAAGTGTCTACGTTGGTGTGGCTCGTTTCTAGCCTAGATCCAAGTTGCACTGCAGCCGGGCTCGGCTCACCTTCAGCCGTGGCCCAGGTTAGCATGGGTCCGAAGCCAAGGAGAGTGGTTAGCCCCCCTGAGGACGACATGGAAGAAATTAAGAAATCTCTTGAGTTCTTGTCGGCTGAGATCGCAACAATTGCTGACCAGCAAAAGAAAATTGTGGATCTGATGGGTGACATTCAGTCACTCAAAAGACTGAACACGGAGAAAGACAAAGCTATAAAAGTTTTGGAATGTCGCGTGGCCGACTTGGAGCAGTACTCCCGCATGAACAACGTGATCGTCAGCGGACTTAAGACCAAGCATCGGTCATACGCCAGTGTGGCAGCCCGGGAGAACGGTCCCGTAGGGCGGGAGGGAGTTCAATCGGAGTCAGAGGTGGAATCACTGGAGCAGCAGGTGGTCAGCTTTTTGGGGAGCAGGAGGATCTCCGTGGACAAGAGCGACATTGAAGCCTGTCACACCCTGCCTACGAGAACCAAAGGAGCAACACCAGCGATCATCATTCGCTTCACCAACAGAAAGAACAAGATCGCGATCCTAAAACAGGGTCGCAAATTAAAAGGAACGGAGGTGTACATTAACGAACACCTCACCAAAAGGAATGGTGAGATCGCCAGGCGCGCACGAATCCTGAGGAAGCAAAGCAAAATTCAGTCTACATGGACTGCTAGCTGTAAAGTGTTTATCAAGCTGAATGGTACCACCCCAGAAGAGGAGAAAGTCATGGTCATCAACGACATCAGTGATTTGGACAAATTCGATATCTGAGGAACTATCTGCAGCGATGTAGGACCCCTGTGTCTACTCATGGACACTTTTCACACACACATCATGACTGTCACTCATTGTTTCCCTTTTTTATTCTTTAGTTTTTTTAATTCTTTAGTTGTTTGCTGCAGTTGCAGATGTCATGCCTATGTACTAGTTGGGCGTTGTTATATATGTCTACCTGTACGGCTTTTTATGCCTCAAAGCAGGCCTACACTACTGTGTTTCAGGGTCAATTGTAAAAAGCAATATAAGTCATCAATCGCTCTCTCTCTTCATCATGGTTTCATACAACCTTAAACTACCCGGCAAAGGCCTACTGATAGCTCACTTGAATATCTGTAGCTTAAGAAATAAAATCCCTGATTTATGTATGATAATGAAGTCTAATGATATACACATTATGGCAATATCTGAAACCCATCTTGACTCCTCTTTTGAGGATGATGAATTAGCTGTAGATGGATACACAATTTTTAGGAAGGATAGAACAAGATATGGTGGAGGTGTAGCTGTGTATGTGCAGAGTCACATTCCTGTGAAAGTAAGACATGATTTAATGTTGGCTGATATTGAGGCCCTGTGGATCCAGGTTCACCTGCCACAGACCAAACCCATACTGGTTGGGTGCTGCTATAGACCACCTAGTGCCGATATAAAATACCTGGATTTAATATGCAAGATGTTGGATAAATCTAGTGATGAAAACAGAGAGATATATTTTACAGGGGACACAAACATTGATTGGTCTGCTATGTGCCCGCTGAAAAAGAAACTTATTGCTGTAACTAATGCCTGTAACCTCACACAGACTATTACACTACCAACCAGATCAACTATAAATAGAAATGGGCTAAAGTCATCCAAATGCATTGACCACCTATTCACTAATGTTCCTGATAAATGCACTAAAACAGTATCAATAGCTCTTGGCTTTACGGATCACAACTTAATTGCAATAAGGAGGAAGACCAAGCTCTCCAAAGCTCCTAGTGTGACTATACATAAAATATCTTATAAATATTTTAATGAAGTAAAATGATCATGGCGGAGCCAGAAGTCGAGTTTGCTAACATGGAGATATTTTCACTACTTTTCTTTTGTCGAGCACAAAGAAAATAACATTTTAGTTAAATGTAAATTGTGCTTTGGATCAAAGATGCCATCTACTGCCCAAAACAGCAATTCAAATCTGCTGAAACAAGCTACATAGCAACATGCTTCGACGAAGCTAGTAAAGAGAGACAGAGACTCTGATGCCATTTCACCTCCACCACCACCACCATTCACCGCTGAAGGTACACACTCTGTCAATCAATGTTCCCTCTAATAGTTCATGTGTGTGAGCAAATGCAAAAAGTCCCTGAGCATTGAGTGGAGTCCATGTGAGCAACTTTAGACGTGCACACTGTGGCTACACCAGCAGCACACCTGTCCCAAACCTCACTAAATAACAACTTACATCTCCATCCATCCATCCATTTTCTACCGCTTGTCCCTTTCGGGGTCGCTGGAGCCTATCTCAGCTGCATTCGGGCGGAAGGCAGGGTACACCCTGGACAAGTCCCCACCTCATCACAGGGCCAACACAGATAGACAGACAACATTCTCTTATTATTATAATCAAATGACAGCAGTCATTTCCATTTCTAATATAAGTGTTTAGGCCCACTTATAATGACAATAACAAAAAATATTGTTTTTCATGAACTGTGTACTTGTATTGTTTGTCTGGGTGGAGGTCCTGCTTTGGAAATAATTTGTACCCCTTTCAGACATTGCATTTAGTTCCCATTAAAACATTCACATGTTGCACAATGAGATGTAAGCAGGGGATCATGTGTACATTCCTGCAACTTCCTGTTTGTAAAAAATATATTTTTATTAGTATTTATTTAATATACTAACAGCATTTAATGATTAATATTTATAAATTAAGATTCCTAATAAATGACACTAGAATAAGCACACATTTGATTGGTAAATCATAGTGTAACGACCTGGAATGACACTTTATGTGTGGTGTTGGAGTTGTCCGACTTTTTGTGTGGCTGTAAACGCATCACTGGCTAAGTTGCCATATGTGCAAGTGTTGGCGCACGTGAGAGAGCGAGCGGCTGCTGTTGATATAACAAAGTTGCTTTTGGTCTGGTTTGTACTGCAGAAAATGACCAGTTTTGCTAGATATCATTTTTTTTACTAATGTTTTGGTGATGTGTTTATGGCCGACAGTAAAGAGTTTTGCTCAGTAAAGTGATGGATGGAATTCATGTCCTCAAAGCGTCTCGACAGACGTTACAATATTTGAACAATGATGACGAAAACGGTTTTGTCTGTCGTGTCCGTGTCGTGTCGAAAATTGTTATGCGCTTATTTTTTTATTTGATTTTGTGCATGGCATAGATTTGCCGTGCGCAGAGGACGCTTGAGCAGTGCGCAATTGCACATGCGCGCTCCTGAGAGGGAACGTTGCTGTCAATTCTCTTATATACTCTTTCATTCTAGACTTCTAGAGTGTTTGATTATCACATCACTCTAAATGTATAGACTATAAAGTTCACAAACATAAAGAGGGATCCTAGTGGGCCAGGCCAATCTTTCCTTATCTCTAAACTAAAACTGGGGAAATGTGTAGAGTGTTCTGGGCTTCAGACATGATTTTGTATCAGAATTACTTGAGGAAGAAAATGCCTGGTTAGACTTTGTGTATGTAGTGTGTGCCTTTCTTGCTTTACAGCTATGCTGTTATTATGCTGTTTGTTACTTATGTATGTTATGTTGCAGCTATTTAAAATAGTTTTGTCAATTTGTTCTGGCCAGAAACAAATTGGCCTTTGTAACATATATTTGTCTTTGTGTGTTGTATGTAGACCACATGGCTTAGCAGAGTTGAGTGATGCAAATGCATGTCAAGTTGATCAACAGACTGTATTATTCTCCAGTGCAATAACAGTACTGAAATGAAGGCTAAAAGGGCATTAATTGGAGCTTTAAAAAAAGAAAAGAAAAAAGAAGTAACTAAATAGTTACTTTTCACAGTAACGCATTACTTTTTGGTGTAAGTAACTGAGTTAGTAACTGAGTTACTTTTGAAATGAAGTAACTAGTAACTGTAACTAGTTACTGCTTTTCAGTAACTAACCCAACACTGCCTACAACAAACTGATGTCGGGTTCCCAGCATGCTTATAGGCAAGGTCACTCAACATCTACTGCTCTAGCTCAGCTGACTGATGACTGGCTGTCACAAATGGATGTCAAGAAGATGGTTGGTACTGTCCTGATTGACTTTAGTGCGCATTCGATGTCATAGATCACAACATAATGATCTCCAAACTGAGAAAATATGGTTTTAATAGTATGTCACTTTCTTGGATGTTGAGCTATCTATCAGCAAGATCACAGAGAGTGTGTTTTAATGGTAGCCTATCTGAACGCAAGTACAATTACTGCGGCGTGCCTCAAGGAAGCTGCTTAGGTCCTTTACTTTTTATTATTTTTACTAATGATCTTCCCTGTGTTACAACAAACACCAATATGGTTATGTATGCAGATGACACAACTCTATACAGTACTGCCTCTACCTTAAATGACCTAGAAAACAACTTAAATCAGGACCTGGAGAGAGTGTCCCGCTAGGTAAATGATAGTAAACTTGTTGTGAATATTGACAAAACAAAAAGCATTCTTTTTGGATCCAGGCATATGCTTGTTGATGACCCACTGCTTCATATTTTAATGTCAGACATACGTATTGAGCAGGTCAAAAAAGCAAAATTGCTTGGTGTGCTATTAGACAGTCAACTGTCATGGTCCGATCATATTAATGGTATTTCAATGAGAATGGGAAGAGGTTTAGCCATGGTCAGGAGGTGCTCCACCTTCTTGACATCCTCAACAATGGCTCAAGTCATACAGTCCTTGGTTTTCTGTCATCTTCATTACTGTCCTATAATATGGTCCGCTACGACTAAGTCCGACCTGAACAAACTGCAACTTGTTCAGAACAGAGCGGCTAGACTGGTACTTAAATGTTCTTTGCACACTAATATTGCATTTATGCATTCACGCCTGTCCTGGTTGTCTGTTGAACAAAAGATGCATTGTAGTCTCATTATGTTCTTTAGAACTATCATTTTAGATCAATCACCAGATTATTTTTACAAACAGTTTTTAAAATCAACTAACACACATATTCATGACACTAGCAATGCCAGCAATGGCTATTTGGCACTTCCTGCTCCCAGGACCAATCTCCTCAAACATACAGTCATGTATAGATGTACATCATTTTGGAATGGGTTGCCATCTCACATTAATCTCTCACAAAGTAAATTGTCATTCAAGACAGCTTTGAAGATACACCTATTGCAGCTGCCCACATGACGAGAATTTTTAATACTGGTTTTAACTAGCTTTTTATCTTATGTTGTATTTTTCCATTGTATAATGTCTGTTATTGCATGTATTCTTTGCATTTTTCATTTTGTATGCTCCTATATGGACCCCAGGAAGACTAGCAGTCGCCTTGGCGTCAGCTAATGGGGATCCATTCAATAAACAATAAACAATAAACAATAAACTAACCATTACAACTCTAATTTCCCATTGATTGCCAAAGAGTAAATGCGTCTCTAAAGTGAATTTATTTGTGCAAAATAGTAGGCACTGACTGCAAATTGAAAAATGTGATGCAAAAATTCACAGGGCGATAAAGTTATTCTATGGCATCTGCACCTGTTTGTAAATTATGTTAAAGCTTCACGTGCCAACCAGCGCTTGGTGATACTGCACATTTTGCTATCGATATGATACCAAGTAAATGCAGAGCCAGTATCGCTAATACTGATACTGCTTACTTGAAAGTTTTCAAGAGCCAGGCCTAAATTGTGGCTCAAAGCAGAATTCTATTTTGACTTCCCTCCATTACAAAATGTTCACACTTTTTTATTTATGTGAATTCATTTTTATACCGATCAAACTTTAGTTAAATCAGATGCATGTTTTATACTATATGAATTCACGGTAGATACGTTGTTTAATAATTATTTGTGTGTGCAATATAACAAATTTAACATAAAACACAGATGAGCATATCTGGACTGATACATCACATAGATCAGTGATATTTAACTAATTTTTTTTTCGGACAGCTCAGCTTTTCCTCTCACTTTTGGATTTATTTTGTTTATTCTTGAGAAACAATGTGCTCTACAGTTGACATTTGATTTTGGTCTATTTATTTTGTCAGAGTTATAGGAGTGCTCTGCGGTTTGTAAGGACCTTCTGCAAAAACCCAGGATGAAGATGGAACTCCAGAGGCAGGGTGCAGCTAGGAGAATGATTTATTCTTCATAAATCAGGCAAAATACAAAAATACAGCAAAGCGTGCCGATTGCACGGGAAGATAATGAAATAGCTAACGGGAAAACTTAGCATAGAATCAGAAATCAAAGAGTATACCCACGTAACTAGTTGCATAGCGCAAACAAAACAGCCAGACGGAGTGTGGCGAAAGGCATTCATAAATAGCTCTCTGATTAGTGCCCGGGAGCAGGTGAGCGTCCCAAACACTAATCAGAGGCAGGTGGAAAATAATCAGCACCCATGGCAGCTAAGAAACACAAACCCAGGGGTGCTGAAAACAGAACTAAGGCAGTTAAACAAAAAAAAAACATGATCCGTGCAATGGATCATGACAAAGATCATCTCTATGACAGAAGAGTTTTTTTTACAATCTGCTGCAAAAATGTGAGTCTCTCACAAGTTGTTTTAACTGAACTTGCGGGCCACCAGTCAAATAACGCACATAATTAAAAAAAGAGAGGACCTAAACTGGAACCTTGAGGAACTATAATATAACTTAAGACGTTGAACAAATGATTACTGACTGAATCTGAAGTAAACAAGCTCCAGCAAAACTTTAGTTACATCAATTTTACTAAGAAATTACAAACCCCGTTTCCATATAAGTTGGGAAATTGTGTTAGATGTAAATATAAACAGAATACAATGATTTGCAAATCCTTTTCAACCCATATTCAATTGAATGCACTACAAAGACAAGATATTTGATGTTCAAACTCATAAACTTTATTTATTTTTTGCAAATAATAATTAACTTAGAATTTCATGGCTGTAACACGTACCAAAGTAGTTGGGAAAGGGCATGTTCACCACTGTGTTACATCACCTTTTCTTTTAACAACACTCAATAAACGATTGGGAACTATTGTTGAAGCTTTGAAAGTGGAATTCTTTCCCATTCTTGTTTTATGTAGAGCTTCAGTCGTTCAACAGTCCGAGGTCTCCGCTGTCGTATTTTACGCTTCATAATGCGCCACACATTTTCGATGGGAGACAGGTCTGGACTGCAGGCGGGCCAGGAAAGTACCCGTACTCTTTTTTTTTTTCTTTTTTTTACGAAGCCACGCTGTTGTAACACGTGCTGAATGTGGCTTGGCATTGTCTTGCTGAAATAAGCAGGGGCGTCCATGAAAAAGACGGCGCTTAGATGGCAGCATATGTTGTTCCAAAACTTGTATGTACCTTTCAGCATTAATGGTGCCTTCACAGATGTGTAAGTTACCCATGCCTTGGGCACTAATGCACCCCCATACCATCACAGATGCTGGCTTTTGAACTTTGCGTCGATAACAGTCTGGATGGTTCGCTTCTCCTTTGGTCCGGATGACACAATGTCGAATATTTCCAAAAACAATTTGAAATGTGGACTCGTCAGACCACAGAACACTTTTCCACTTTGCATGAGCCCATCTTAGATGATCTCGGGCCCAGAGAAGCCGGTGGCGTTTCTGGATGTTGTTGATAAATGGCTTTCGCTTTGCATAGTGGAGCTTTAACTTGCACTTACAGATGTAGCGACGAACTGTATTTAGTGACAGTGGTTTTCTGAAGTGTTCCTGAGCCCATGTGGTGATATCCTTTAGAGATTGATGTCGGTTTTTGATACAGTGCCGTCTGAGGGATCGAAGGTCACGGTCATTCAATGTTGGTTTCCGCCCATGCCGCTTACGTCCAGTGATTTCTCCAGATTCTCTGAACCTTTTGATGATATTATGGACCGTAGATGTTGAAATCCCTAAATTTCTTGCAATTGCACTTTGAGAAACGTTGTTCTTAAACTGTTTGACTATTTGCTCACGCAGTTGTGGACAAAGGGGTGTACCTAGCCCCATCCTTTCTTGTGAAAGACTGAGCATTTTTTGGGAAGCTGTTTTTATACCCAATCATGGCACCCACCTGTTCCCAATTAGCCTGCACACCTGTGGGATGTTCCAAATAAGTGTTTGATGAGCATTCCTCAACTTTATCAGTATTTATTGCCACCTTTCCCAACTTCTTTGTCACGTGTTGCTGGCATCAAATTCTAAGTTAATGATTATTTGCAAAAAAAAAAAAAGTTTATCAGTTTGAACATGAAATATGTTGTCTTTGTAGCATATTCAACTGAATATGGGTTGAAAATGATTTGTAAATCATTTTTATTCCGTTTATATTTACATTAACACAATTTCCCAACTCATATGGAAACAGGGTTTGTACAATGCAAAGGCGAGAACTTAAAGGGGTGCCTTGAGGAATGCCGCAGTTAAGTAAATCACAAGTTTGGAACTCAGTGTTCTATGTTTTATAGCAAGATTCAAATGTCAATGCAAAAACCTGGCAATGTGTTCACAGTGGTCCAAGTTCTTCTATACAACAGGAGCATTCTAGTGTCTTGGAATGTTCTCATTCATCCAGGTCATTGTAATCTCAGGGCATTCAGTCGATGGCAACTGGACTGTTTGGTTTGTCTTAGAAGACGTTTTGCCTCTCATCCAAGAAGGCTTCATCGGTTCATGCTCATAGACTTAGATTGGTCAGATCGATTCTAGCAGCTGATGCCAAAACCCCAAATATCTATACTCCAAAACCAGGAGGTCGTGCCTGGGCAAAGATGGTTTCGCCCTATCGTAGTGAGAAAAACAACTGTTTTGTTGCAAAACAAGCAATCCTACTGTCAAAGCCAAAGACAGTCGTTGAATTGGAATTTCCCCTCGATAGCATTGAGGTATTGTGTGGCAGAACTGTCGCTGTGGATCGACTACCACCAGTCCAAAATAGTCCGAATCCACCGCACCTCCCGAAATCGGAGGTCTCAAGGTTGGCAAGTATCGGTCAACGTGTCATCGTCCAGGTCAATCAGACCTTGTTCGCCATTCGGTGGCCGGTGTTTGGGGCAACTAGTTACTATATGCTCTACTGTCTGGACTGGGTCCCCACACTCGCAGGAGGCATCTTCCGCAAGTCCCCACCTCATGGGGGAGACAAAGACAGCCTCTACGTGGCCTCCCCTACGAGTAGCTTACAGGTTCAAAAAGCCTACAAAGGCGAAACTAATGTCTTTACCATGTCTGCAGACCACAAAAAGCCTTTGATTGATTGATTGAGACTTTTATTAGTAGGTTGCACAGTGAAGTACATATTCCGTACAATTGACCACTAAATGGTAACACCCGAATAAGTTTTCAACTTGTTTAAGTCGGGGTCCAAGCCTAGTTGGTTTAGCGTTACTGCAGCTCAACGTTGAAGGCCTTACCACCGCTAAACTCAACGTCATCGAACAGATCGCCATTAAAAACAAGGCGACTATAGTTCTACTGCAGGAGACTCACATTGTAAACAAATGGTCACATTCTGTGACCAGAAATGTTATAACTCCTGTTATTTGTTGGAGGTTAAATTGCAGAGTATTTTAGGAATGGTTGAAAGGACAGTGTTATATGCTGGGGACAGGTAGTGTTCAGGCATGGTTTTTCAACCTTGACATAGATGGCTTCTCTCACTCCTCTTTCGTACCATCCATCCTCCCTGTCCAGAATCTGTACATTTTTGTTCTCAAAGGAGTGCTGTTCCTCCCTGAGGTGCAGGTAGACAGCTGAGTCTTGGTCTGAAGAGTCTGCCCGTCTATGCTGTGCCATGCGTCGGCTTAGTGGTTGTTTTGTTTCCCCAATATATAAATCAGTGCATTCATCATTACACTGGATAGCCTACACCAGATTGTTTTTGTCTCAGGGTGTTGCCTGGGATGATATGTTGGTTAACAATTCTTCTGAGTTTCTCAGATAGACCTGATGCATATGGAATGACAATATGTTTGCGTCTGTCACCTTTTTCCTCCTCGTTCAGTCTGTTCTTGTTATTTCTGGAAATAGATGCACTTTTCACAAACAACCAGCTGGGGTAACCACAGGTTTTGAGTGCTTCCCTCAAATGCCTATATGCTCTTTCTCTTTGGTCTGTGGGCTGGTAGGAACATGATCAGCTCTGTGTTGTAGGGTTCTGATAATGCCCAGTAGCTGTTCCAGTGGGTGGTGTGAGTCAAAAAGTAGGTATTGATTGGTATATGTGTGGGTTTTTGGTAAACCCCGACATGGAGGCCCGTGTATTTTCCAATGTGGACATCACTGTCCAAAAAAAGGCAACTTAATGTCTTTGAAATCCTCTCGTGTCAACTTAAATGTTTTTGTCCACTGAGTTAATGTGCTCGGTGAAGGCTTGCACTTCTTAGTTTCTGATTTTCACCCATGTGTCATCCACATGTCCGTACCAATGACTTGGTTCTGTTCCATTAAAGGGGAACATTATCACAATTTCAGAATGGTTAAAACCATTAAAAATCAGTTCCCAGTGGCTTATTATATTTTTCGAAGTTTTTTTCAAAATTTTACACATCACGCAATATCCCTAAAAAAAGCTTCAAAGTGCCTGATTTTAACCATCGTTATAAACACCCGTCCATTTTCCTGTGACATCACATAGTGATGCCAACACAAACAAACGTGGCGGAAAGAACAGCAAGCTATAGCGACATTAGCTCGGATTCAGACTTGGATTTCAGCGGCTTAAGCGATTCAACAGATTACGAATGTATTGAAACGGATGGTTGTAGTGTGGAGGCAGGTAGCGAAAATAAAATTGAAGAAGAAACTGAAGCTATTGAGCCATATCGGTTTGAACCGTATGCAAGCGAAACCGACGAAAACGACACGACAGCCAGCGACACGGGAGAAAGCGAGGAGGAATTCGGCGATCGCCTTCTAACCAACGATTGGTATGTGTTTGTTTGGCATTAAAGGAAACTAACAACTATGAACTAGGTTTACAGCATATGAAATACATTTGGCAACAACATGCACTTTGAAAGTGCAGACAGCCCAATTTTCATCAATTAATATATTCTGTAGACATACCCTCATCCGCGCTCTTTTCCTGAAAGCTGGTCTGTCCAGTTTTGGAGTTGATGTCAGCAGGCCAGGGAAGCTAGGGTCGATAGGGGGTTTAGCTCGCTCATCTGCGGGAACAAACTGCCGCCATTGCTTGCCGTGCTACCGAGGGCCTTTGTCCCTGAATTGCTCACACACTCCGGCAGATTCAATGGGGGTCTGGCGGCAGATTTCTTTGACTTTATCGTTGGAAATGCATCTGCTTTGAGTGTCGCAGGATATCCACACATTCTTGCCATCTCTGTCGTAGCATAACTTTCGTCGGTAAAGTGTGCGGAACAAACGTCCAATTTCTTGCCACTTTCGCATCTTTGGGCCACTGGTGCAACTTGAATCCGTCCCTGTTCGTGTTGTTACGCCCTCCGACAACACACTGACGAGGCATGATGTCTCCAAGGTACGGAAAACAGTCGAAAAAAAACGAAACTAACAGAGCTGATTTGACTCGGTGTTTGAGAAAATGGCGGATTGCTTCCCGATGTGACGCCACGTTGTGACGTCATCGCTCTGAGAGCGAATATTAGACAGGCATTTAATTCGCCAAAATTCACCCATTTAGAGTTCGGAAATCGGTTAAAAAAATATATGGTCTTTTTTCTGCAACATCAAGGTATATATTGACGCTTACATAGGTCTGGTGATAATGTTCCCCTTTAACAGAGCTCAGAGCTCTCTTTTCCATGTCCTCCAAGTAAAGATTTGATACTATTGGGGATACAGGTGATCCCATGGCACAACCATGTGTTTGTCAGTAAAACGTTCCCAGGAATTGAAAGTATGTAGAGTTGAGGAAAATCTGTACTGGGTTTAGTGTGGATCCTGGGTTGGAATACAGGTGAACAGGGAGGTGAAGTGGAATGAAGCTATAGTTTCATTTCTGACCTGTATCAGATCTCTGATCTTCGCTACAAAGGTTTTTGAGTCTTAGAGATTATTCGGGATATATCTGTGTGGAATTTGCATGTTCTCCCCGTGACTGTGTGGGTTCCCTCCGGGTACTCCGGGTTCCTCCCACCTCCAAAGACATGCACCTGGGGATAGGTTGATTGGCAACACTAAATTGGCCTTAGTGGGTGAATGTGATTGTGAATGTTGTCTGTCTATCTGTGTTGGCCCTGTGATGAGGGTGTACCTCGCTTTCTGCCCAAATGCAGCTGAGATAGGCTCCAGCAACCCCTGCGACCCCAAAAGGGACAAGGGGTAGAAAATGGATGGCTGGATGGATGGACAACATCAAAGATTGTTGAACAAGAACATATGGAACTGAAAAACGTATGCAACAAAGACTATAAAAACCAGGATTTGGAAAATGATATTGATCCAGGTACAAATGTTTTCTCCCACATCAGTAATAAATGTTTTTATTATACAGATGAACAATATACCAGCAACATTAAATGTGATAACAAATCGTCAATTATTAATTTTAATAGCAGACGCTTGTACGCAAATTATAACAACTAGAACAATTCAACAAACCCTTCAAAGTGATCGCTGTCACAGAAACATGGATCGACGATAAATTAAAAACAGATTTTGATCTGGAAGAATATGAACTAAATTAAATTAACAGAACCAACAAAAACGGAGGAGGGGTAGCTGTGTACGTGATGAAGAACCTGAACTACAAAGTGGAAAAAATATGTACAAACCTTGTTTCCATATGAGTTGGGAAATTGTGTTAGATGTAAATATAAACGGAATACAATGATTTGCAAATCCTTTTCAACCCATATTCAATTGAATGCACTACAAAGACAAGATATTTGATTCAAATTCATAAACTTTATTTTTTTTTTGCAAATAATATAATATAATAATTAACTTAGAATTTCATGGCTGCAACATGTGCCAAAGTAGTTGGGAAAGGGCATGTTCACCACTGTGTTACATGGCCTTTCCTTTTAACAACACTCAGTAAACGTTTGGGAACTGAGGAGACACATTTTTTAAGCTTCTCAGGTGGAATTCTTTCCCATTCTTGCTTGATGTACAACTTAAGTTGTTCAACAGTCCGGGGGTCTCCGTTGTGGTATTTTAGGCTTAATAATGCGCCACACATTTTCAATGGGAGACAGGTCTGGACTACAGGCAGGCCAGTCTAGTACCCGCACTCTTACTATGAAGCCCCGTTGATGTAACACGTGGCTTGGCATTGTCTTGCTGAAATAAGCAGGGGCGTCCATGGTAACGTTGCTTGGATGTCAACATATGTTGCTCCAAAACCTGTATGTACCTCTCAGCATTAATGGCGCCTTCATAAATGTGTAAGTTACCCATGTCTTGGGCACTAATACACCCCAGAGAGTTTAAGTTCCTACCTTGTGTCAAAAATTATTTACGACCTTATGTCAAAAATGATTTATGACCTAGCTGTCAAAAATGACCTGTCAAAAATGATTTATGACCTTATGGCAAAGATGATTTATGACCTAGCTGTCAAAAATGATTTACGACCTTATGTCAAAAATTATTTATGACCTTATGTCAAAAATGATTAATGACCTAGCTGTCAAAAAATGATTAATGACTGTGATACACCTTGTGTCAAAAATGATTGATGACCTTAGAAGAGGGGTGGGGTTATGGAAAGGTCAGAGGGAGGGGGGTATGAGGAGTCCTACGAGTCCCGCAGTCGTGGAGGAGTGGTGGAGGAAAGTAGGAAAAGTCCTCAAAATGTTCAAAAATCACACACACACACACACACACACACACACACACACACACACACACACACACACACACACACACACACACACACACATATATGTGAATGGGTTTGGTTATAACAAAGTGTTTGTTAGTATGACCCCCGAGAGGAAATGGAAAAGATGGAGAAGCCCTTTGTTTCAGCAGCTATGATTAGTGAAACGCCAGTTTCCATTTATAAAAATAATAATAAAACTTACCCGGCCGGTCCTTGCAAAAGTAGAGTTTTTTTGAAACGCACTCAAATTCCTCCAACCGAGTCTTTGCGTGAGAAATGGTGCTTGGATGCTTACGGAATGGTTGGATCTTTTGGATATGTTTTCAAATATCAAACAGGAGATATTTGCTTGTTTCAGTTGAAAGAGAGAAGAGACGAAAGACCTTTTTCGATTGCTTCTTCGCTATCAACCGTGGATTGGGATGTGTTAAGTCTGACAATGCCCGATGTCCTTTGGCATGATCCTTCTCCGATGGAAAAACGGGTAAAAGGAAGCTTGTTTACTTACCCGACGATGGATGAGTTGAGTGAGAGAAGAATTCTGTTTAGCGCTACTTGGGAGACGAAATCTTCGGTCTCAGGTCGTTGGTTTTTCCGAGCCAGTCTCCGTGCTCCTAAAATCAGCGGTTCCTATACACCCCAGTTGACAGAGCCAGACGTCTTTTCCCTGGAGTCTTTCAACTCCGAATGCGGGGTGTTTACACCGGTGGTGGTCATGCCCATAGCGGCGTGGCGAGAGTGTATGGGGGAAATGAAGGAGAAGATAGACGTCTTGTTTCGAAGCAGTCGGAATTGGAAATGTATGGTGACAACGAGAAGACGGTTGGGCTTTGAGACCACACCCCCGACGGAGTACGAAAGGACCTCCCCCGCTTCAGTTTCAACCAATAACCTTCAAGGGAATACTCCCGCCGAAACCTCAACCAATACCATTTGAAGACAAAACTTCCGATAGTCTGATTGGTCGAAACTTTTTTTTTATCGGACTCCACCCCCTTTGAAAACAACCCACCCCAACAATTTTTTGACCAATCCACAACGGTTCCTTTTTTTTGTACCCTTTAAAAACAAACCATTCCTGCAATTTTTGACTAAGCCACATTGGTTCCCTTTCTGAACGCAAGGACCTCTCAAACAAGAAAATGGCAAACAAGACAATTAGACGCGTAAAGACCTGTTTTATACCACAGGACCAATTAAAACAGACTGATGAGGCAACCATGGATGCAGCCATGGCTGAGATTTTTAACCCTCCTGAGACGACGGAGGATGCGTACGACGAAGAGACGCCTTCAGTCCCGCCGTGTCGCTTCAGCAGATGCCTCGGCAGACGGGGGATGAAAACCAGCGACGCTACACAGTCTTTGCCAGACAATGATGCGGAGAAGGAGGAAAAGGAGAATTGTTTCGTAAACATAACTCCGCCAACATCCCAGCCACCATCCCCGTCACTCTTGGAGCCCACATTGCACATCGGTGATGAAACCGATGGGGGTCTGTTGTTGTTTTTCGCCAGCACGGTGAAAATGGCCGTGTTTCATCTCCTCAGCCAGGCCATTTGCAGGTTCAGGCAGAATGTGTGCTACGGCTGCTCGGCGAACCATCCGAGCCAGAGACAACTTCTATGCCTGGAACCCTACGAACAGGACTTTCTGCTGTACAACTACTCCGAAATCGTCAAGAGTCTGCGTACGCCTAAATTCATTCAGGCCATTCAACGCTTGCTGATGCTTCGTCGTATTAAGGCCGAGGATTCAAGGGTTGAAGCCTACGCCGACTCTCTGCTGTCTCAACTGGAATCTGAGAAAGATATCTGGGGGTCCATAGATGACATGTACAACGAGATGGTGACGGATGATGAAACGATTGTGGTACATTTGGATATGGTGACAGAGTGTTGGAAGAATTTAAAAAAAAAAGATGGGTAATTATTGGGCAAAACTTGTATACTTTGTCGAGAACCACGTTGTTATTTACCCATTGACGGATGTGATAGAAGCATTTATTCTAAAACGAGACAGACCTCACAAACTACAAATCATTCTTGATTATGCCCGCTCTCAGCCCGCATGGGAAACTATCATGAAAGCCGTTGTCTCTCATGCTTTGGACTTTGACATTTTTGAAATCATTTTGGCTGAGTGGTCTAAAGAAAAGTCTTTTCAACCCTCACCTTGTCATGTGTTTGTTTTATATGCTCTGTTTGTTGATATGACAATGTATCGACTGCGACGTGACATCCGCGTCAATGTTTTGTTTGAACTACAAAAACTACACAACGCGATTAAATTTACCTACGGTATACCTGTTTTACATCAAACCTTGATTATAGTTTATAGTTTATAGAAAAATGTTTTAGATACACTGTGTTGTTTTTCATGAATAAAAACAAAATGTTTTAGATACACTGTGTTGTTTCTATGTGTTGTTTTTCATGAATAAAAACAAATTGTTTTAGATACACAGTGTTGTTTTTATGTATTGTTTCTCATGAATAAAAACAAATTGTTTTAGATACACTGTATTGTTTCTCATGAATGAATAAAAGAAATGTGTACCAAGCAAACCGAGGTCATTTCTCTGTGTCTTTTCACAATGAAGAAAGCTATGGAAAAAGCGTACTATACACCCGCACACCCGGGTAGTTTTGGAGGGGTAGATCGACTCCGTAGAGCTGTACAGGATGAAACGGGGCAATGCGTCAAAAGAGAAAAAGTTCAAGAATATTTAATGGGGCAGGATGCCTATACACTCCATCAACCGGCTCGCATCAAATTTCCAAGAAACAGAGTCTTTGTACCTCGACCTTTAGACCAATTTCAAGCCGACCTCTGCGACATGCAAGCCTTGGCTGAATATAACGACGGTTTTAATTATTTAATAACGGTCATCGATGTATTTTCCAAGAAGGCCTATGCATCAAATTTCCAAGAAACAGAGTCTTTGTACCTCGACCTTTAGACCAATTTCAAGCCGACCTCTGCGACATGCAAGCCTTGGCTGAATATAACGACGGTTTTAATTATTTAATAACGGTCATCGATGTATTTTCCAAGAAGGCCTATGCAAGGGTTTTGAAGAGAAAGACCGCCGATGCCGTGGTTAAAGCGTTTCAATCAGTGTTGGAGGAAAGCCAGATCCCTCGTAAACTACAAACTGATGCGGGAAAATAATTTTTCAACAAAAGTTTTCAAGCTCTGATGAAGAAACACAATATTGTACATTTTTCTACAGCCAGCGATCTCAAAGCCTCGGTGGTTGAAAGATTTAATCGTACTTTGAAAGGACGAATGTGGAGATATTTTACAGCCAACAATACTAGGCGCTACCTAGACGTCTTACAAGACTTGTTAAAAAGCTACAACCAGGGATATCACAGCAGTATTAAAATGAAACCGGATGATGTGACTTTGGAAAATACCCCTCAAGTGTTTGAGAATCTCTACGGCTCAACCACAGTGTCCAAACACAAATACAAATTTGCCGCTGGAGATACGGTGAGAATATCCAAAGTGAGAGGAGTGTTTGATAAAAAATATGAACAGAGTTTTACAAACGAGGTGTTTACAATAACCCAACGTCTCCCTCGCTCTCCCCCCGCATACAAACTGAAAGATTTTGACGGATAAATAATAGAAGGTTCTTTTTACGAAGCTGAGTTGCAAAAAGTAAAAGAGAGTGAGAACAAGCTCTATCACGTGGAGGAAATTTTAAAACGACGGACGGTTGGTGGAAAAAAACAAGTTCTAGTGCGCTGGAAAAACTGGCCCGAAAAATTCAACAGTTGGGTGGACGACGACCTCCTTACAAATGTATAAAACAATCTAATGCAGCAACGAGCCTCCCAGTCTCGAGGACAAAAGATCAACGAGCATTATGGATCATTCCTACGAGGGTTTTTACCTTACCCTACCCTCCAACGCCAGCCTCAACGTGTTTAAAAAAAACAAAAGTTCCCATTACCAGATAGATTTGACTCAACATATAGATTTAGCAGGCTCATGGGAGGTGGCCTTAACAGAGATTGCATACCCTCGCTCGTGGTATAATGTTTGTAACGGAGTATTTTATGAATGGAAAAAGAACCCCCAGCCTGCGGTGAACTCGCAAGTTTTTCATTCTTTTACCTTATACACGGAAACGGATAAGGATTCTAACAAGGGTCCTGTAAGCAATCCCCAAGAGGAGAAAGCTTATTCCCTTCGGGAACGCGGGAAGGCTGGAACCTATCTCACCTTCAACCTACTGGAGGGCGGGGTACACCCTGGACAAGTTGACGCCTCATCACAGGACAACTCGCAAGTTTTTCATTCTTCTACCTTAAACACGGAAGCGGATGAGGGTTCTAACAAGGGTCCTGTAAGCAACCCTCAAGAGGGGATAGTTTTCCGTCAAGAAATGAGAGGAGGATGTTACGAGAATGTTACACGATTCATAAATGAGCTGAATGATTCTTTACAAAAAATTGACCCTGGGGTGAGGGTAGCCTTTGATGACGTTAAAAAGCGAATCTCCTATCTATCAGGGGGTCAAACTCATTTTCGTTTTCCTCCTCCCCTGGCTTACATCATGGGAGTGCGACCTGGAAAGTGGATCAAGTTTGACCATGGGTGGGCCCCCTATCCATTGGATATAAATGCCGGTTTCTACCACTTTTACTGTTACAGTGACGTGGTGCGTCCTCAGATAGTAGGCGACGCTTATGCACCTCTCTTGAGAATCGTGAGTGTACAAGGAGCTTACGGAGACATTGTCAGCAAGTATTTTAACCCTGCCTACTATTTACCCGCCTCCAAAAATCACATTAAAAACATCAGGGTTGAGATTAAATCCGATCAAAACAAATACGTCGACTTCACCTTTGGCAAGACTATCGTGAAGCTCCACTTTAGACCCGTCAGAAAGTTAAAAAAACCCCACCAACATCGAGAATGAGTCAACCCCTGCACAACCCTCTACGTTTAGTGGGATATTTTGAAAGCCAAGTGGGGGGTTCCCTCCCCGGTTTCGCAGGTTCACCTGTGATGTACGGGCGTGGTATAGGCTCTGTATTTTCGAGGCTGTTTCGTTTTGTATCCCCTCTTGTGAAAAGAGGTTTTGCCCTGGCCAAACCTCATCTTAAAACAGCGGCGAAAAATATCGCTTCCGACGTGTTCAGCCATACCGTAGGAAAAATGGGCCGAGGAGTACAAGACGGATCAGGAGGAATAATGGTCCTGGCTAGACAACCTAGAAAGAGACCACCGGGGCGACGTGTCTCCAGGATTGATAAAAAACGCAGACGCCTAGGGGAAAAAAAATCAGTCGGCAAAAGGTTTACAAAGAGAAGGACCAACGACGTCTCGAGCGATATATTTAAAAAAAAAGATGGCTCTTTTACATCAAAATTCGTTCGAATGCACGATGGCCGAGCTGGATTTATTTTCAGCTCCTATGACTCAAATGTCCATCGACGATAAAACCTACACAGAAGTCCTGCCTCTGTCCGCCATCACCGACGGGGGCCCTATTGAATTTTTCATCCCGGGAGAAGGTGAAAAGTACTTGGATCTGAACGACACATTACTTCACCTACGGGTTAAAATCACCCGCGCCGATGGAACAAATATCCCCCTCGATGCAAACGTGGGTCTCATCAATTATCCTCTAAACACCATCTTTAGCCAATGTGATATTATGCTAGGGGATAGACTGATTTCTCAATCCAGTGCCACTCACCCCTACAGAGCAATAATTGAAACACTACTAAACTATTCTGAAGCCACCCTCAAAAGTAAATTTTCAGCCGGGTTATTTTACAAAGACACAGCTGGCTCTATAGACTCTATAGTAGGCGTGAATGGGCCCAACAAAGGACTTAACATCAGAAGCGCTTTCACGGCCGAATCTAAGGAGGTTCATCTACTGGGTCCGCTTCACACCGACATTCTTTTCAGTGAGAGACTCCTTCTCAACTCGGTGGATGTGAGAATCAAACTCACGCGTGCCAGCGACGCCTTTTGTCTCATGGGGGCTGCGGACGGTACTTTTCGTCTGAAAGTGCTGGGCGCCTCTCTCTTCACAAAAAAGGTCACCGTTTCTCCGGCTGTACGATTGGGTCACGCCTCTGCCCTGGTCAAAGGAAACGCCCTCTACCCTTTGTCACGGGTCAGCGTGAAAACGTACTCTATCCCCAAAAATTCTAGAGTATGCACCCAAGAAAATTTGTTTTTGGGGACAATGCCTAAATACATTGTTCTGGGCATGGTGAACCATGAAGCTTTCACCGGAAGAAGAGATCTCTCCCCCTTTAATTTCCAGCATTTTAATGCAGAATACGTCACTCTCTGTCAAGCGGGAAAACAAATTCCCTCCAAAGCTTTCCAACCTCAATTTAACCAGGGGGCTTCGGTCAGAGAGTTTTACAACATTGTTTACCGCTACAGGGAGGTATCTGAAGGATTTACCTCTATGCATCAACAGACAAGATTTTGAACGAGGGTATTCGTTGTTTGTGTTCAATCTCAATCCGGGGGAGGACAGCGACGCACTGTCCAGGGTTTCTAACGGAACTTTAAGACTGGAAATGAGATTCAGAGTGCCCTTACCCAACATGGTCACTCTTGTGGTTTATGCGTGCTACGACTCTATTTTGGAAATTAATTCCAAACGACAAGTGCTGGTGGATTACTATTGATGACGGAAATGAATAACCATCAATTGGAGAAGCTTCTGCAACATGTGTTGGGGGATGTTTTCTGCGGTGTATGGGCCTCGGATCAACTCGTCTCGCTGACTCACTCCTTCACCCCACCTTCCTACTTTATCGTCAAAACACACGAAGGACATCGGCCGGGGAAGGACTGGTTATCGTTGACTCTGGAGGAAGATGGGACCGCCACTTTTTTTGATTCTTATGGATTTTCTCCCGATTTTGACTACTATCCTCGGAGCATTTTGAGCTTTTTGGAAAATCAATCTGAGCGGATATTGTACCACAACCTTCAGCTTCAACACCCTTTGTCCGTAGTGTGTGGTCAACACTGTGTTTATTATCTGTACCATCGATTTTGCGGACTGTCTTTTGAACAAGTTTTGTCTTTATACGACGATGATGTAGTAAAAAATGATCTAGAAGCATATACCCTGGTTAAAAAATTGCAACGTTGTACAAGTTGGAATAAGAATAATAGTAGTAGTTGCAATGCACAAGCTGTCTGTTGTTTAGAAACGTTTTTGAATCGTTGAAATGAAAATTCTGTACACAATGCGTTTGATGAATAAAAAACATTTTATTGAAACAAAAGTTTTGTCACATCATTCAAGGTTTAGCCAATGCGGGGACAATGTCACTTTTTTACTTCTTCTTTTCCTCTCAGGGGATAGAAATGTTTCTTTTTTCACAGCAACCCGTTTCTCTTCTTCATTCCATGCCGGTTCAAACTCTACCCCCGCTTTTAGACGTCTGTATTGATCTCGTGCTACGGGGTTATGAATGCTTGATGCAGGGATGTTTAGCTCCGTCAACACTGTTAAAAAATTTCTCCATCCCTCGGGCGGGCGGTTCTGCGGTCTTTTGATCCGTTGCATCAGATGTTTTAGCAAATCGATCATATGAGTTCCTAGTAACGGCATTCCGTTTTGAACAAACTCTCCTTTGATGGTCCACCCCATGCCATTCTCGGATCATTTTTTCATAATGTACTCGGCGTTGTTACGATCGCGTTGAGGGAGGTTTTTTATAACTTGGATCATCGTGACATCCTCCGACTCCCCGGCTGTATTCCTTGGTTTATCCATCTTTTCAGGGACATTCCACGGGTCGTTTGTCGAATCCTTGTGTAAAGTCACAGTCATCTTTTTTTCCTCACGTTGCCCCTGCTTAACCAAACTAAGGTATCTCTGCATCAGGGTGTCGTATATTTTTATTCTTTCATGAGGATTCATTCCCGGTTCGTTTAAGACGTCTCTCATTTTAGCGTCCAGATCATCCTCCGCCGAGTGTCTGATGGTCTGCTCAGATCGATTCAGACTATTTAGTTGTTGGGGAGATAGGAGAAACATTTTTTGAGCCTTTTTCATCTTCAACCTTTTCCGGTCAATCCTCCGATAAGACTCCCTATAAAAGGTACGATTGTAGAGAGCAAAGGTAAAAGAAAACCGCCCGACTGTTTCATCAGAGTCTGGCGTTTGCGTTTCAGTCCGGTCCTTTTATCGGCCAGCAGTCTGATGATTTTCTTTTGTTTTTTAAGTTTAGCAAATTGAGACAGAGATAAGGGCACATTACCCTTCAAAATGTTTAAAGCAATTTCACACAGCGTCTGGATAAAGTCTGGAGAGCCATAACTCAGAATGTCTCGACGTTTTTGAGGCGAGGCATGGTACAGAGCTTTTAACATAGGTCCGTTCCTTTTTACACGCTTTGACATTTTCAAATTATGTTTTCGGCACGTACACAACGGGCCACTGATGCGGAAGCAAACCCGACCTCAGTCTGTATTGTTCTGGACAAAAATGTGTCAGGTCAACCACTAAATACCCATGAGCGTCCAAAGTTGCATCCGCAAAACTTTCCAAGAAAAAACTTTTTTGCGAGGGGAACATTTGTTGAGCCAACACGTTAATCTGCAATCTGTCCCTCGGGTTCTTAAACAGTATCATATAATTACAGTTTAAGCTAATTGTGCGTGAAAATTTACCTTGATGAAAAACATTCTGGGTCAGCATCATAACGCTCATATTTCTATGATGTCTATACTGAGTGAAAATTTTCACCACTTCTGGATGATTGGAGGCTTGGAAAATAACATCATCCAAAATGACCAGATGAGTTTGATCGTCCGAAAACAAGTTTTCATCTTCAAAAGAATCAGGCAGTCCTTTCACAAATTTTATTTTTTTATTCATCTTTTTTAGTTCTGCATAGATGGGTTGAAAAGAAGTATAAATCCACACAATATTATCGGGTACAGAGTTCATGACATGTTCATAATTTTCCAATATACATTTTACAAAAAAAGTATTTCCACAACCGCTAGGTCCTACAACCAAGCATGAAAAAGGTGTATGCAATCTAGGATCAAAGTCTACTTGTTCCATTTTGTCCATTTTTTTCCTTCTTTAATACCCAAATGGTAAAGTTTTCCCGTGAGGAAAGAGACGTCTTTTGTCATACACAACTCTAAACTTCTTTTCGAATGAAGTGTTTTTTAAAAGGAAGCCCCTTTTATCACGAGCAATTTGATGATGAGGCGTGTATATCTCACCCGTTTTCTCTCCCTGTAGATATCCCTCTACCAAATCTTTGACGCTGTCAAAGTTGACCCTCTCGCAACACTCTCTGTTTTGAGTAATTCCCTTGGCACGCAGCACAGTTTTTTTACCCCGTAGGGTTTGGTAGGCATAACTCTTTGGACCGGCAGAGGCAAATTCTTGAATGCTGTCGCCCCCCAACTCATCCGCCAAATCCCCTAGATAGGAGCCCGTCTCCAGAGAAGCTTCCCCCTCGTTTACCTTGTAGATTAAACTATCGGTGTCTGTGTAAAGAACTCTCTCTTGCAGCTTCTCTAGGTAACCATACATTTTCAAGCGTGCGTAAGCGGTGGTAAAAGCGGCGATAAATACATTGTTTGTGTTACTGGGAAGCACCACGCTGTTTTTGCCGTATCTCCACTGTACCATGGCAATCTTATCGCTGAGAAAGGAGAAATATTCAACCGTATATTTTCCTGTAAATACAAAGTTGTAAAATTCTTCACTTTTTTTCACCAAGGTGGTCTGAGTTCTATTGTGCCTCTCTGCAAACTTTCCCCAAAGACTGTTTAAAAAGAGTTTTGACATTTGTCTCTTGGCGGGGTTGACCTCGATTTTTGCAGCATCCAACAGTATTCCCTGATTTTCACGATATTCGTGAATGTACTTTTCCCTGCTTTCTGCATCGACGGCTTCTTTAGGATACCTCGAAGCTTCTTGCACTGTAGCAGTAGTGGCAAACGTGTGGTTTTGACAAAAATCCTTTAATGTTGGTGATACCGTTGTAATGATTTTGAGATAAATACAAATACAACGGATTATCTGATTTAGGGGAATCTGTCTCAAACAGCGAGAAGGGGCGTTGATCCTCTTCTCTGTACAGTATGACAATTTTACGTCGCACGACTTTTTCAAACGCTTGAATATGACTGAAAGTGACGGGGGTTTGATCGTCTAAGCCCGCTTTTCTCTGTATTTGTTTAGCCTCCAGCACAGCCTGACTATCCGTAAATTCGGGATGAATCAGATGGGCTAGGCTGATGGCAAAACAGAGATGATTATTCACGTTGTTTGGTTTATACAGATAGCGAGCTTTCTTTTTGTAGAGTTCATGTTCCAAAAGGGTTTCGGCTTTTCTTCTAACACCGCCTCTAGGGTTATGTATCACTTGAACTACTACCTGTATTTCGTCGTCGTTCATAATTTCAGCGTTTGATTGTACCAGCAGGTCTAGCACGTTAGAGAAATGACCTCGGTTTGCTTGGTACACATTTCTTTTATTCATTCATGAGAAACAATACAGTGTATCTAAAACAATTTGTTTTTATTCATGAGAAACAATACATAAAAACAACACTGTGTATCTAAAACAATTTGTTTTTATTCATGAAAAACAACACATAAAAACAACACAGTGTATCTAAAACATTTTGTTTTTATTCATGAAAAACAACACAGTGTATCTAAAACATTTTTCTATAAACTATAAACTATAATCAAGGTTTGATGTAAAACAGGTATACCGTAGGTAAATTTAATCGCGTTGTGTAGTTTTTGTAGTTCAAACAAAACATTGACGCGGATGTCACGTCGCAGTCGATGCATTGTCATATCAACAAACAGAGCATATAAAACAAACACATGACAAAGTGAGGGTTGAAAAGACTTTTCTTTAGACCACTCAGCCAAAATGATTTCAAAAATGTCAAAGTCCAAAGCATGAGAGACAACGGCTTTCATGATAGTTTCCCATGCGGGCTGAGAGCGGGCATAGTCAAGAATGATTTGTAGTTTTTGAGGTCTGTCTCGTTTTAGAATAAATGCTTCTATCACATCCGTCAATGGGTAAATAACAACGTGGTTCTCGACAAAGTATACAAGTTTTGCCCAATAATTACCCATCTTTTTTTTTTTTTTAATTCTTCCAACACTCTGTAACCATATCCAAATGTACCACAATCGTTTCATCATCCGTCACCATCTCGTTGTACATGTCATCTATGGACCCCCAGATATCTTTCTCAGATTCCAGTTGAGACAGCAGAGAGTCGGCGTAGGCTTCAACCCTTGAATCCTCGGCCTTAATACGACGAAGCATCAGCAAGCGTTGAATGGCCTGAATGAATTTAGGCGTACGCAGACTCTTGACGATTTCGGAGTAGTTGTACAGCAGAAAGTCCTGTTCGTAGGGTTCCAGGCATAGAAGTTGTCTCTGGCTCGGATGGTTCGCCGAGCAGCCGTAGCACACGTTCTGCCTGAACCTGCAAATGGCCTGGCTGAGGAGATGAAACACGGCCGTTTTCACCGTGCTGGCGAAAAACAACAACAGACCCCCATCGGTTTCATCACCGATGTGCAATGTGGGCTCCAAGAGTGACGGGGATGGTGGCTGGGATGTTGGCGGAGTTATGTTTACGAAACAATTCTCCTTTTCCTCCTTCTCCGCATCATTGCCTGGCAAAGACTGTGTAGCGTCGCTGGTTTTCATCCCCCGTCTGCCGAGGCATCTGCTGAAGCGACGGGACTGAAGGCGTCTCTTGTCGTACGCATCCTCCGTCGTCTCAGGAGGGTTAAAAATCTCAGCCATGGCTGCATCCATGGTTGCCTCATCAGTCTGTTTTAATTGGTCCTGTGGTATAAAACAGGTCTTTACGCGTCTAATTGTCTTGTTTGCCATTTTCTTGTTTGAGAGGTCCTTGCGTTCAGAAAGGGAACCAATGTGGCTTAGTCAAAAATTGCAGGAATGGTTTGTTTTTAAAGGGTACAAAAAAAAGGAACCGTTGTGGATTGGTCAAAAAATTGTTGGGGTGGGTTGTTTTCAAAGGGGGTGGAGTCCGATAAAATAAAAGTTTCGACCAATCAGACTATCGGAAGTTTTGTCTTCAAAGGGTATTGGTTGAGGTTTCGGCGGGAGTATTCCCTTGAAGGTTATTGGTTGAAACTGAAGCGGGGGAGGTCCTTTCGTACTCCGTCGGGGGTGTGGTCTCAAAGCCCAACCGTCTTCTCGTTGTCACCATACATTTCCAATTCCGACTGCTTCGAAACAAGACGTCTATCTCCTCCTTCATTTCCCCCACACACTCTCGCCACGCCGCTATGGGCACGACCACCACCGGTGTAAACACCCCGCATTCGGAGTTGAAAGACTCCAGGGAAAAGACGTCTGGCTCTGTCAACTGGGGTGTATAGGAACCGCTGATTTTAGGAGCACGGAGACTGACTCGGAAAAACCAACGACCTGAGGCCGAAGATTTCGTCTCCCAAGTAGCGCTAAACAGAATTCTTCTCTCACTCAACTCATCCATCGTCGGGTAAGTAAACAAGCTTCCTTTTACCCGTTTTTCCATCGGAGAAGGATCATGCCAAAGGACATCGGGCATTGTCAGACTTAACACATCCCAATCCACGGTTGATAGCGAAGAAGCAATCGAAAAAGGTCTTTCGTCTCTTCTCTCTTTCAACTGAAACAAGCAAATATCTCCTGTTTGATATTTGAAAACATATCCAAAAGATCCAACCATTCCGTAAGCATCCAAGCACCATTTCTCACGCAAAGACTCGGTTGGAGGAATTTGAGTGCGTTTCAAAAAAACTCTACTTTTGCAAGGACCGGCCGGGTAAGTTTTATTATTATTTTTATAAATGGAAACTGGCGTTTCACTAATCATAGCTGCTGAAACAAAGGGCTTCTCCATCTTTTCCATTTCCTCTCTGGGGTCATACTAACAATCACTTTGTTATAACCAAACCCATTCACATATATGTGTGTGTGTGTGTGTGTGTGTGTGTGTGTGTGTGTGTGTGTGTGTGTGTGTGTGTGTGTGTGTGTGTGTGTGTGTGATTTTTGAACATTTTGAGGACTATTCCTACTTTCCTCCACCACTCCTCCACGACTGCGGGACTCGTAGGACTCCTCATACCCCCCTCCCTCTGACCTTTCCATAACCCCCACCCCTCTTCTAAGGTCATCAATCATTTTTGACACAAGGTGTATCACAGTCATTAATCATTTTTTGACAGCTAGGTCATTAATCATTTTTGACATAAGGTCATAAATCATCTTTGCCATAAGGTCGTAAATCATTTTTTTTGACAGCTCATTTTTGACAACTAGGTCATAAATCATTTTTGACATAAGGTCATAAATCATCTTTGCCATAAGGTCATAAATCATTTTTGCCATAAGGTCATAAATCATTTTTGCCATAAGGTCGTAAATCATTTTTGACAGGTCATTTTTGACAGCTAGGTCATAAATCATTTGACCTTTTGACACCTAGGTCATAAATCATTTTTGACATAAGGTCGTAAATCATTTTTGACACAAGGTAGGAACTTAAACTGTCACATCGTGGTGAGGGAAGTCCTGTTTTGGGGTTGTCTGGCAAACTTCCTGTTTTATTTTGAAAATTCTAATCCTCCTCTCGTTTCAGGCCACTTGCCCTTCCTCCTGTGTCACTGGTCTGATGTCTCTCCTGATTGCCTGATTGTGTCCACCTGTGTCACCCTCCTTCATGTGTATATAGTCCTCGTCTTCCCCTGTCTTGTTGCCAGAGTATATCGTCTCGCTACGTACCTCCAGCCTTGTCCACAGCCTTGTCCACAGCCTTGATAAGTATTGTCTCGCTTTATTTATTGATTTCTTTGTTTCCTCTGAGAGAGTGATTTTCTTTTGCTAAAGTTTTTTCGGTCAAGTCTTTTTGTATCAATTTTCATAGTGCCTTGTCTTCTTTTTTCCTCCTTCTGGAGCGCTTTTAGTTTGCAAGCTTCTCGACTTCTTTTCATGAGTAAAATTATCTTTTTGTAGATTATCATAGATTGTTGTTTTTTTGTTATTAGACTTGTATAGAAATTTTGCTATTGCCCTTTTCCTCCTTATGGAGTGATTTTCTGTTTATTGCCTTATGTCCTATGCTACACATCCTCTAGTTACTCAAGTATATCATAGATAGATTTTGTAGCCACTTTGTTTAATCACTCTGTCCAAGAGATAGCAAAGAAAACTAATTAAATAAAGTCTGAGTCAATTGTCTCTCTTCTGCATCTGAGTCCTTATTTTTGCCAAGACTTATCAGTATACTCTGGCCAGTATGGACTCAGCAGAGGCTAAACAACTGACGGAAATCTTGCACACCCAGGAATCACGGCTCGCCCGACAGGAGGAGTTTCAGACGGCGATGCAGCAAACATGGGTCACCTTTCCTCCCAGCTACAAGGACTACTTGAGCAGTTTGCTCGACCAATTCCGGCGTCACAGCCCCCCACGCCAGCCGCTGCTCCCACTCTGTCTTCACCTCCCCCTGGAGCCGGATGCAAGCTGGCCCCTCCGACGCCATACGCTGGCGCTCCTGGTTTGTGCAAAACGTTTTTGATAGACTGTGCTATTAATTTTGAATTGATGCCCCATGCATTTCCCACTGAACGTTCCAAGATTGCTTTCATGATTTCACATCTTACGGATAGAGCTAAGGCGTGGGCTTCTGCCGAATGGGGGCGGAACTCGTCACTCTGCCACTCCTTCACAGACTTTCAAGCTGCGCTAACCAAGACTTTTGACCCGGTGACCTCTAACAGAGAAAAGGCACAAGAACTAAGCAGTTTAAAGCAGGGCAGCGGTTCCGTGTGTGACTACGCCATCCGCTTCCGCACGCTGGCAGCAGAAAGCGGGTGGGACGACACGGCTCTTTACGATATTTTTCTGAAAGGGCTCAATGCTTCCATACAAGACCTCCTTGTTCCCCTGGACCTACCCGACAATCTAGATGCCCTCATCGCGCTCGCCATCAGGACGGACAACCGACGGGCCCAGCTCAAACGACAGCGAGGTGAAGGATCGGAAGCTGCAGAAAGAACCACCCATCCTTTAGCACCTAACTGGTCGACGACTCGACGCTCACCCCCGGAGCTACATCCTCACTTACGCACCAACCAGGAGGAGGAGCCCATGCAGCTGGGGAGAGCCCGACTGACGCCAGAGGAGCGACGCAAGCGGCTGATGGAGGGGAGATGTTTTTACTGTGGAGAGGGCGGCCATCTTGTCGTTTCATGTCCAACCAAGAGATCCCAGGCGGTGAGTCACATTCTGGCTGTTCCTCAGAGGCCACGCACCCTCACCAAGATCACGTTAACTCATCACACAGTCACCATTCTAGAGGCGTTAATAGACTCTGGGGCAGATGAGAGTCTGATGGACTGGGGCTTAGCTAGGAGACTAGGACTCAAGTCAGAACCACTAGTTAAACCCATTAGGGCCAGGTCTCTGAATGGTAAGGAGCTTTTCACCATCACACACATCAGTGAACCTTTCCAAATTAACATTGACGGCCATCAGGAACAAATTTGTCCATATTTGATTATTTCTCCTTCTCATCCGTTGATCTTGGGGTATCCATGGCTGTACCAGCATAACCCTCGTGTGGATTGGAAGACAGGGAAGATCAGTGAATGGGGAAGGGAATGTACCCAGAACTGTAATTTTTCTACGGCCCAGAAAGAAAATGTCAAGGAAATTAATCTTTTCTCTGCTAATCCTGTCACAGACTCAGAATTTCCGGACCTGAATTCTGTCCCCCCCCTGTTATCACCATCTACGACAAGTCTTCAGCAAGACCAAGGCCCTGTCACTTCCACCCCACCGTTCCTACGACTGTGCCATCGATCTACTGCCCGGGGCCACAATTCCCAAGGGGCGTCTGCACTCCGTCTCTGGTCCAGAAAAAGCTGCGATGAACGATTACATCTCGGCATCACTGGAAACTAGCTTGATTCGCCCGTCATCATCGCCAGCAGGAGCAGGGTTCTTCTTTGTGAAGAAGAAAGACGGGTCGTTAAGGCCCTGCATCGATTACAGTCCCCTGAATGACATTACCATCAAGAACCGTTACCCTCTTCCCCTCATGTCTACTGTCTTCGACCAACTCCAACAGGCTAAAATATTCACCAAGCTGGACCTACGCAACGCTTACCATCTGGTCCGAATAAGAGAGGGAGACGAGTGGAAGACCGGATTCAACACACCCAATGGTCATTATGAATACAGAGTCATGCCTTTTGGTCTCACCAATGCCCCGGCTGTGTTCCAAGCCATGATCAACGAAGTACTAAGAGACTTCCTGGACCATTTTGTCTATGTTTACCTTGATGACATATTGATTTATTCACCTGACAGTGACACTCACCAAGACCATGTAAATCAGGTTTTAAAGAGACTCTTAGACAATGATCTATATGTTAAAGCTGAAAAAAGTGTTTTTCATGCCGACACTGTTTCATTCCTGGGCTTCATTGTAGCCCCTGGAAAAGTGCAAATGGATCCGGCTAAAGTTAGCGCTGTGGCCGATTGGCCGACACCTGACAGCCGCAAGAAAGTTCAGCAATTCTTGGGATTTGCTAACTTTTACAGGCGGTTTGTCAGAAACTTCAGCGCAATAGCTGCTCCTCTCCATGCTCTTACCTCCACCCAGGTGCGGTTCCACTGGTCTCCAGAGGCAGAGAGAGCATTCCAGACGCTCAAGCACCGCTTCACCTCAGCGCCCATCCTCACCATTCCGGACCCGCAGCGCCAGTTCGTCCTGGAGGTGGACGCTTCTAATGAAGGAGTTGGAGCAGTGCTGTCTCAACGCTCTCAGCAGGACGGGAAGATGCATCCCTGTGCCTTTCTGTCGCGGCCGCTGTCCAAAGCTGAAAGAAACTATGATGTCGGCAATCGGGAGTTGCTGGCGGTGAAGCTCGCTTTGGAGGAATGGAGGCATTGGCTCGAGGGGGCCGAACACCCATTCATCGTCTGGACAGATCACAAGAACCTGGAATACATAAAGAAGGCTAAGAGACTCAACTCTCGCCAGGCCAGGTGGGCGCTTTTTTTTAATCGCTTTTCTTTCTCGCTCTCCTACAGGCCGGGGTCCCGCAACGTCAAGCCAGACACCTTGTCACGATTATTCGACCCCGAGCTTGAGGCCAAGAAACCTGAGACCATCCTTCCACTGAACTGTGTGGTAGGAGCGGTAACTTGGCCAATAGAAACTGAGGTAAAGCAAGCTAACGGTGTGGCCCCGCCACCTAGGGGATGTCCTGTTAATCGATTGTTTGTCCCCACTGAGCTGCGTCCCCGGGTGATTCATTGGGCTCACACCTCGCTGCTTTCGTGTCATCCGGGAGTTAAAAGAACAATGTTTGTGATCTCCCGGCGGTTCTGGTGGCCAGCCATGGAGACGGAGGTCCGGGAGTACGTAGAGGCCTGTTCGGTCTGTGCCAGAAACAAGACGTCTTCCAGGTCTCGCATGGGACTTCTCCAGCCGCTCCCCATCCCCTCCAGACCGTGGTCAGACATCTCGATGGACTTCGTTACAGGCCTCCCGGTCTCACAAGGTAACACCACCGTCCTCACTGTGGTCGACAGATTCTCCAAAATGGTCAGATTCATCGCTATGCCTAAATTACCATCCGCCAAGGAGACGGCAGAGACTATGATGACTAATGTATTCCGAGTTCATGGATTTCCCAAAGACATTGTTTCAGACCGGGGACCTCAGTTTGCATCACGGTTCTGGGGGGGAGTTCTGCCGACTCATTGGAGCCAAGGCCAGCCTGACATCAGGATATCATCCGGAAGCCAACGGCCAGACCGAACGACTTAACCAGCAGCTGGAAACCGGCCTTCGGTGCTTGGTCTGCCAGAACCCCTCCACATGGAGCAAACACCTGGTCTGGGTAGAGTATGCGCACAATTCGCTGCCTACATCAGCCACTGGCCTCTCTCCCTTTCATTGTGCCTTAGGGTACCAGCCCCCTCTCTTTCCAGAGAATGAGTCAGAAGTGTCGGTCCCCTCCGCCCATGCCATGGTCCGACGTTGTCACCGCATTTGGGCAGCCGCCCGTCAAGTATTGATCAGACAACGAGATCGGATGAAGAGAGCGGCAGACCGCAAGAGACGACCTGCGCCTAAGTACCAACCCGGTCAGAGAGTCTGGCTTTCAGCCAAGGACCTACATCTCAAGGTCACATCAAAGAAACTGGCACCCCGCTTTGTAGGTCCATTCCCAATTACCAAGCTCGTCGGACCGCAGCGGTTCGGCTTCGTCTGCCCCGATCCCTCCGCGCCTATCCCACCTTCCACGTCAGTCAAGTCAAACCAGTCAAAGAAAGCACCATGGTCCCACCCACCACGTACCCTCCACCACCCGAAGTAATTGAAGGTGGAGCAGTATACAAAGTTAAACGCTTGTTGGCAGTGCGCAACCGGGGCCGGGGCAGACAATTCCTGGTAGATTGGGAAGGATAGGGACCTGAAGAGAGACAGTGGGTTCCTTCCCGCCACATTGTCGACCCCACTCTCATCAGGGACTTCTACAGAGACCACCCTGAACAGTCTGGGCCGTCGGGAGTCGGCCATAGAAGGGGGGGTACTGTCACATCGTGGTGAGGGAAGTCCTGTTTTGGGGTTGTCTGGCAAACTTCCTGTTTTATTTTGAAAATTCTAATCCTCCTCTCGTTTCAGGCCACTTGCCCTTCCTCCTGTGTCACTGGTCTGATGTCTCTCCTGATTGCCTGATTGTGTCCACCTGTGTCACCCTCCCTCATGTGTATATAGTCCTCGTCTTCCCCTGTCTTGTTGCCAGAGTATATCGTCTCGCTACGTACCTCCGGCCTTGTCCACAGCCTTGTCCACAGCCTTGATAAATATTGTCTCGCTTTATTTATTGATTTCTTTGTTTCCTCTGAGAGAGTGATTTTCTTTTGCTAAAGTTTTTTCGGTCAAGTCTTTTTGTATCAATTTTCATAGTGCCTTGTCTTCTTTTTTCCTCCTTCTGGAGCGCTTTTAGTTTGCAAGCTTCTCGACTTCTTTTCATGAGTAAAATTATCTTTTTGTAGATTATCATAGATTGTTGTTTTTTTGTTATTAGACTTGTATAGAAATTTTGCTATTGCCCTTTTCCTCCTTATGGAGTGATTTTCTGTTTATTGCCTTATGTCCTATGCTACACACCCTCTAGTTACTCAAGTATATCATAGATAGATTTTGTAGCCACTTTGTTTAATCACTCTGTCCAAGAGATAGCAAAGAAAACTAATTAAATAAAGTCTGAGTCAATTGTCTTTCTTCTGCATCTGAGTCCTCATTTTTGCCAAGACTTATCATAAACTCTCTCACCCCCATACCATCACAGATGCTGGCTTTTCCACTTTGCGCCTATAACTATCCGGATGGTTCTTTTCCTCTTTGGTCCAGAGGACACGACGTCCACAGTTTCTAAAAACAATTTCAAATGTGGACTCTTCAGACCACAGAACACTTTTCCACTTTGTATCAGTCCATCTTAGATGAGCTCAGGCCCAGCGAAGCCGACTGCGTTTCTGGCTGTTGTTCATAAACGGTTTTCGCCTTGCATAAGAGAGTTTTAACTTGCACTTACAGATGAAGCGACCAACTGTAGTTACTGACAGTGGGTTTCTGAAGTGTTCCTGAACCCATGTGGTGATATCCTTTACACACTGATGTCGCTTGTTGATGCAGTACAGCCTGAAGGATCGAAGGTCACGGGCTTAGCTGCTTACGTGCAGTGATTTCTCCAGATTCTCTGAACCCTTTGATGATATTACGGAACGTAGATGGTGAAATCCCTAAATTCCTTGCAATAGCTGGTTGAGAAAGGTTTTTCTTAAACTGTTCAACAATTTGCTCACGCATTTGTTGACAAAGTGGTGACCCTCGCCCCATCCTTGTTTGTGAATGACTGAGCATTTCATGGAATCTACTTTTATACCCAATCATGGCACCCACCTGTTCCCAATTTGCCTGTTCACCTGTGGGATGTTCCAAATAAGTGTTTGATGAGCATTCCGCAACTTTATCAGTCTTTATTGCCACCTTTCCCAACTTCTTTGTCACGTGTTGCTGGCATCAAATTCTAAAGTTAATGATTATTTGCAAAAAAAAAAAAATGTTTATCAGTTTGAACATCAAATATGTTGTCTTTGTAGCATATTCAACTGAATATGGGTTGAAAATGATTTGCAAATCATTGTATTCTGTTCATATTTACATCTAACACAATTTCCCAACTCATATGGAAACGGGGTTTGTAATTTGCTATAGATGATATCTTAAAATGCATAACCATTGAAATATGTCATGAATAAAGCAAAACATATTAATCAGTTGTATATACAGATCACCTATGTCAAGTGTTGAAACATTTGAAGAATGGATCAAGGCAAATTACATGGACAATGGTCAAAAAATAATATTTGCATGTGATGACTTCAATATTGACTTATTGAACCCTAACAAGCAAAAGTCTATTCATTGATACAATGTACAGCATCAGTTTATATCTTAAAATCACAAAGCCAAGCAGAATCACAGGACACTGTGCCACACTTATTGATAATATTTTTACAAATGATTTTGAAAATAACACTACAAGTGGTCTACTTATAGCCAACGTTAGTGATCATCTGCCAGTTTTTTATAATATATGATGGAAACTACAAGAAGAACATGGAAGACAAAAATACATTTTGAAGACTATGCACAGAGAAGAGGATGATTGCTTTCAAAAATGAGTTAGAAAAGCAAAATTGAGACAATGTGTACAATGAAAATAATGTTGATGAAGCATATGGTACATTTTTAAATACGTTCATAATACTTCATGACAAACATTGTCCATGGAAACAACTCAGTAGAAAGCAGAGAAAGAACAATCAACCATGGATGACAAAAGGATTAAACAACCATTGTAATAATAATACATTAAATTGAAAAGAAATACAGAGGCAGAAAATAAGTACAAAAATTACAAAAAAACAAGCTAACTAACATACTACGAACATGTAGAAAATAATATTACAGTCAATTATTAGACAGGAACAAAAACAATATGAGAGCTACATAGAGCATCCTTAATAGCATTATTAAAAATGGCACTAAGAGGGATTACCCCCAATATTTCTCAGACGGAAACATAAAACATGAAGGAAGCAGTTGAAAGCTTCAATAATTACTTTGTAAATATTGGACCAAAATTGGAGGAAAGGATTTCAGACCCACTTTCAACTGAGGACTATAATCAATACTAACACCAAAATTGTTCAATCTTTATTTTAATGACATTTGTAAAATTACAAAAGATGTAAAGTTAGTATTATTCACGGACAGGAGATAACAGTAGATGGTGAAATCCCTGAATTCCTTGCAATAGCTGGTTGAGAAATGTTGTTCTTAAACTGTTGGACAATTTGCTCACGCATTTGTTCACAAAGTGGTGACCCTCGCCCCATCCTTGTTTGTGAATGATTGAGCATTTCATGGAAGCTGCTTGTATACCCAATCATGGCACCCACCTGTTCCCAATTAGCCTGTTCACCTGTGGGATGTTTCAAATAAGTGTTTGATGAGCATTCCTCAACTTTCTCAGTCTTTTTTGCCACTTGTGCCAGCTTTTTTGAAACATGTTGCAGGCATCAAATTCCAAAATGAGCTAATATTTGCAAAAAATAAAAGTTTTCCAGTTCCAACGTTAAGTATCTTGTCTTTGCAGTCTATTCAATTGAATATAGGTTGAAAAGGATTAGCAAATCATTGTATTCTGTTTTTATTTACGATTTACACAACGTGCCAACTTGAGGGTTCCAGGTTCGATCCCCGCTTCCGCCATCCTCGTCAGTGCCGTTGTGTCCTTGAGCAAGACACTTTACCCACCTGCTCCCAGTGCCACCCACACTAATTTAAATGTAACTTAGATATTGGGTTTCACTATGTAAAAGCGCTTTGAGTCACTACAGAAAAACGCTATATAAATACAATTCACTTCACTTATTTGTAGTGATGTCCGATAATGGCTTTTTTGCCGATATTCTGATATTGTCCAACTCTTAATTACCGATACCGATATCAATTGATACCGATATCAACCGATATATGCAGTCGTGGAATTAACACATTATTATGCCTAATTTGGACAACCAAGTATGGTGGAGATAAGGTACTTTTTTTTAAAAATTAATAAAATAAGATAAATAAATTGAAAACATTTTCTTGAATAAAAAAGAAGGTAAAACAATATAAAAACATTTACATAGAAACTAGTAATCAATGAAAATTAGTAGAATTAACTGTTAAAGGTTAGTACTATTAGTGGACCAGCAGCAAGCACAATCATGTGTGCTTACGGACTGTATCCCTTGCAGACTGTATTGATATATAATGTAAAAACCAGAATATTAATAACAGAAAGAAACAACCCTTTTGTGTGAATGAGTAAATGGGGGAGGGAGGTTTTTGGGGTTGGTGTACTAATTGTAAGTGTATCTTGTGTAATTTATGTTGATTTAAAGGCCTACTGAAACCCACTACTACCGACCACGCAGTCTGATAGTTTATATATCAATGATGAAATCTTAACATTGCAACACATGCTAATACGGCCGAGTTAGCTTAAAGTGCAATTTAAAATTTTGCGCGAAATATCCTGCTGAAAACGTCTCGGTATGATGACGTCGGCGCGTGACGTCACGGATTGTAGAGGACAGTTTGGGACAGCATGGTGGCCAGCTATTAAGTCGTCTGTTTTCATCGCAAAATTCCACAGTATTCTGGACATCTGTGTTGGTGAATCTTTTGCAATTTTTTCAATGAACAATGGAGACAGCAAAGAAGAAAGCTGTAGGTGGGAAGCGGTGTATTGCGGCCGATTGCAGCAACACAAACACAGCCGGTGTTTCATTGTTTACATTCCCGGAAGATGACAGTCAAGCTTTACCATTGGCCTGTGGAGAACTGGGACCACAGAGACTCTTACCAGGAGGAGTTTGAGTTGGATGCGCAGACGCGGTACCGTGAATACGCTTCCAAACATTTGATCGCTTGCCCGTACGTGCGTGCCGCTATGTGCATGTCACGTACGTAACTTTGGGGACTTTGGGGAAATATATGTGCTGTATGAACTTTGGGGAGGTGAACGGTACTTTGGGCTGTGGGATTGAGTGTGTTGTGCAGGTGTTTGAGTTGTATTGGTGGGTTATATGGACGGGAGGGGGGGAGGTGTTTGTTATGCGGGATTAATTTGTGGCATATTAAATATAAGCCTGGTTGTGTTGTGGCTAATAGAGTATATATATGTCTTGTGTTTATTTACTGTTTTAGTCATTCCCAGCTGAATATCAGGTCCCACCCGCCTCTCACAGCATCTTCCCTATCTGAATCGCTCCCACTGCCCTCTAGTCCTTCACTCTCACTTTCCTCATCCACGAATCTTTCATCCTCGCTCAAATTAATGGGGAAATCGTCGCTTTCTCGGTCCGAATCGCTCTCGCTGCTGGTGGCCATGATTGTAAATAATGTGCAGATGTGAGGAGCTCCACAACCTGTGACGTCACGCGCATATCGTCTGCTACTTCCGGTACAGGCAAGGCTTTTTTATCAGCGACCAAAAGTTGCGAACTTTATCGTCGATGTTCTCTACTAAATCCTTTCAGCAAAAATATGGCAATATCGCGAAATGATCAAGTATGACACATAGAATGGACCTGCTATCCCCGTTTAAATAAGATAATCGCATTTCAGTAGGCCTTTAATTAAAAAAAAAAAACAATAAAAAATGATGCCGATAATAATAAAAAAACGATGCCGAAAATTTCCGATATTACATTTTAAAGCATTTATCGGCCGATAATATCTCTACTTATTTGTATTCTTATTTCTGTTTGATTTTTTTTTTTTAATGAAAGACATAAATAAATAAACTGAACTTCACGACAGAAATAAGGACTTATATTTGTGTGTGTGTGTGTGTGTGTGTGTGGGGGGGGGGGGGGGTTCAAGTACTACAAAATATTGATGTCATCACGCTGGTATCGTAACGATTCTGATCTCGCACTTGGTATCACACGATCGGTATTGGGATCGACCCGCCCATCCGTGGAACCTGTTCTCCGGTTCGCGTTGCACAGCCGGCCAGTAGAATTCGTTACTACCGAGGATGCGCTCTCCGGGAGCTGGTACTTTTTGGGCGAAGCGCCCTAATAACGAGCGAAAAAAACAGACGTTTGCAGCCGCCACCTTTCAACCGACGTGGTTAACATCCGGAACGATGTAGGAGACTCCAACGGAAGCCTTCGTCTTTTGTTCCATATTTCTTCCATTTAGGCAGGACTCCACCAGCAGACTGAAGGCCTTGGGTTGGAGGAACTATCGATGACGAGATAGAGTCAACAGAAAATGTCCACCGTGGTTAAAATTGGTTTATAAGTCACATTTACTCAGAGTTGAGCGGAGATTTGTCTTTCCTCCTCGCCGTGTGACCATGCGAAGAATTCGGCTCTTCGTAGAGGAATGTTCCGCTCGCTGGAGTTAGCTTCATGTAAGCTACAGAACATTTTTGTGTTCTTATCATGATATTTGCTCATTATTAGAATATTATTATAATTACCTGATGGAGCTAATTGAACTTGACGAGTTTATTTACTATGAAAACGCCGCCTTGTTTATTAAGGTGCTCAACTCGCACCAGAAGGCAAGCAGCCGCCCCTAAACAATAAGTCTTTTTTCTCTCCCTTGCTTTGACATCTTTAAACTACTCGGCAGGGCCAACAGTAACAACATGCTAGTGGCCTCCGCCGTGGTGGTGTGGGAATGGCTGAACGAACACGGGCGGTGGCGACCCTACAGCTCCGTCGTCTCCCATCAAATCGAGGCGGCCATTCGGAGCGGAGACATCCGCGCGGGGAGCGTCATTCTCGGCCAGGTGGAGAGTCGACTCTCGCCCTACATCATCGACCTCCAGTCCATGCACCAGTTCAGACAAGACACAGGTAAGACGAGCGTCATATTACTACATGAAGGGGGAATTATTCATTTAGTTAAAGTAGCAAAAGAAAACTAATTGCTATTTTTCTCTACAAAAATGCAATTGTGATTATTTCTTTTTTTTCTTTCTTCAGTTTATTTCTAACATGAACACACTTCTAGCATAATGCATCACACAATTTAATATCATTTCACTTTACATCATGTCCGAAAAGGAGTACGAAGAAGCAAAGCTTATTTAATCCTACCCCTTTCCCACTTCAGAGCGTGTACAAATACATACGTTCATTTACTGACTTCTTTTTGTAGCACAATAGATAATAAGTAGAGATGTCCGATAATGGCTTTTTTGTCGATTTCCGATATTGTCCAACTCTTAATTACCGATTCCGATATCAACTGAAATTGATGTATACAGTCGTGGAATTAACACATTATTATGCCTAATTTTGTTGTGATGCCCCGCTGGATGCATTAAACAATGTAACAAGGTTTTCCAAAATAAATCAACTCAAGTTATGGAAAAAAATGCCAACATGGCAGTGCCATATTTATTATTGAAGTGAAGTGTGACGTGAATTATATTTATATAGCGCTTTTCTCTAGTGACTCAAAGCGCTTTTACATAGTGAAACCCAATATCTAAGTTACATTTAAACCAGTGTGGGTGGCACTGGGAGCAGGTGGGTAAAGTGTCTTGCCCAAGGACACAACGGCAGTAACTAGGATGGTGGAAGCAGGGATTGAACCAGGAACCCTTAAGTTGCTGGCACGGCCGCTCCACCAACCGAGCTATACCGCCCCAAGTTGAAGACAAGTGCATTATTTTTTTTAACATGCCTCAAAGCAGCAGCTTGGGATTTGGGACATGCTCTCCCTGACAGAGCATGAGAAGGTTGAGGTGAGGGGGGATAGGGGGTAGCGGGGGGTGTATATTGTAGCGTCCCGTACTGCAAGGGGTTCTGGGTATTTTTTCTGTTGTGTTTATGTTGTGTTACGGTGCGGATGTTCTCCCGAAATGTGTTTGTCATTCTTGTTTGGTGTGGGTTCACAGTGTGGCGCATATTTGTAACAGTGTTAAAGTTGTTTATACGGCCACCCTCAGTGTGACCTGTATGGCTGTTGACCAAGTATGCTTGCATTCACTTGTGTGTGTGAAAAGCCGTAGATATTATGTGACTGGGCCGGCATGCAAAGGAAGTGCCTTTAAGGTTTATTGGCGCCCTGTACCTCTCCCTACGTTTTAAAAAGGCATACATTTTACTTTTTTAAACCGATACCGATAATTTTGAAACAGATACCGATAATTTCCGATATTACATTTTAAAGCATTTATCGGCCGATAGTATCGGCAATCCGATATTATCGGACATCCCTAATTAATACAGCAGTTTTTGTAATAGATAATTAAGTCAGTCATGATAAACATACTGATATGAAGAATATCTTATTTTCAATAAGGTTCATTTCATTTTTTTTTCATTTATTCCTTTATTTCCGGCAATGACATAAAAAGAAAAAAAGAAAGTACAAGGTAGACAATACATAATAATATAAATTCATATAATGCAAAAGGTAATGTACAGTATGTAAGCATGATTGTCTAGTTTTGCCTGAAAGGGAGTGGGAAGAAGATAATTTATTTAATCCCACCCCCAGTTCTATCATTCAGTGATTAATACATTGAGTTTCACTGTTACTTTGTTTAAAGGGGAACATTATCACCAGACCTATGTAAGCGTCAATATATACCTTGATGTTGCAGAAAAAAGACCATATTTTTTTTTAACCGATTTCCGAACACTAAATGGGTGAATTTTGGCGAATTAAACGCCTTTCTATTGTTCGCTCTCGGAGCGATGACGTCACAACGTGACGTCACATCGGGAAGCAATCCGCCATTTTCTCAAACACATTACAAACACCGAGTCAAATCAGCTCTGTTATTTTCCGTTTTTTCGACTGTTTTCCATACCTTTGAGACATCATGCCTCGTCGGTGTGTTGTCGGAGGGTGTAACAACACGAACAGGGACGGCGGATTCAAGTTGCACCAGTGGCCCAAAGATGCGAAAGTGGCAAGAAATTGGACGTTTGTTCCGCACACTTTACCGACGAAAGCTATGCTACGACAGAGATGGCAAGAATGTGTGGATATCCTGCGACACTCAAAGCAGATGCATTTCCAACGATAAAGTCAAAGAAATCTGCCGCCAGACCCCCATTGAATCTGCCGGAGTGTGTGAGCAATTCAGGGACAAAGGACCTCGGTAACACGGCAAGCAATGGCGGCAGTTTGTTCCCGCAGACGAGCGAGCTAAACCCCCTGGATGTCTTGGCTCACACCGTCCCTTATGCCACCGAAGATGATCAAGAGAAGAATATCGACCCTAGCTTCCCTAGCCTGCTGACATCAACTCCAAAACTGGACAGATCAGCTTTCAGGAAAAGAGCGCGGATGAGGGTATGTCTACAGAATATATTGATTGATGAAAATTGGGCTGCTGCACTCTCAAGTGCTTGTTGTTGCCAAATATATTTCATATGCTGTAAACCTAGTTCATAGTTGTTAGTTTCCTTTAATGCCAAACAAACACATACCAATCGTTGGTTAAAAGGCGATCGCCGAATTCGTCCTTGCTTTCTCCCGTGTCGCGGGCTGTCGTGTCGTTTTTGTCGGTTTCGCTTGCATACGGTTCAAACCGATATGGCTCAATAGCTTCAGTTTCTTCTTCAATTTCGTTTTCGCTACCTGCCTCCACACTACAACCATCCGTTTCAATACATGCGTAATCTGTTGAATCGCTTAAGCCGCTGAAATCCGAGTCTGAATCCGAGCTAATGTCGCTATAGCTTGCTGTTCTATGCGCCATGTATGTTTGAGTTGGCATCACTATGTGACGTCACAGGGAAATGGACGGGTGTATATAACGATGGTTAAAATCAGACACTATGAAGCTTTTTTTAGGGATATTGCGTGATGGGTAAAATTTTGAAAAAAACTTCGAAAAATAAAATAAGCCACTGGGAACTGATTTTTAATGGTTTTAACCCTTCTGAAATTGTGATAATGTTCCCCTTTTTCAGGATTATACAAATGTTGTATCATAGTGGCATTACCACAGGTAACAATAATTATTACACTGTATCAACAATGTAGGAAGAATTAATATACCAACAATGGTAATAGACAAAATACCAACAAAGGTAATAGACAACATAGCAAAAAAAGTTGAAAGTCCATCCATCCATTTTCTACCGCTTATGTCCAGGGTGTAGTGTTTTTCATAATTATTTTTCTTTGTATTTTGTAAGCACTATTACTTTGAGCAACCTCTTAAACTGGATCATACCAGTACAATGTTTAACTTCATTACTTAATCCATTCCATAATTTAATTCCACATACTGATATGCTAAAGTTTCTAAGTGTTGTACGTGCATACAAATGTTTTAAATTAGATTTTCCTCTAAGGTTATATTTCTCCTCTTTGGTAGAGAAGAATTGTTGTACATTCTTTGGTAGCAGGTTATAGTTTGCTTTGTACATCCTTTTAGCTGTTTGCAATTTTACCAAATCATCGAACTTTAATATTTTTGACTCAATAAATAAAGGGTTTGTATGTTCTCTATATCCAACATTATGTATCAGTCTAATTGATCTTTATTGTAACACGGTTAACGAAAGAAGCGCACATTTGTAGTTATTATTAAAGATTCAATTTGTGATTTTGATATTTTACCCATAAATACTTTGGGTGTAACGATACGTTTGAACAATTATTCGATTCAATTCAGAATTTGTGGTTGCCGATCCAATTCAGGGACAATATTTTTTTTTTTAGAATGACATGATACGATTCACTGTGGTAAAATCTATTCAGAAACTTAAGAAAACAAAAATTGAACCAGTGTGACTGTGAAATCAAGACTGGACACTGCAGGTGAATTATCTTATATTCCTGTAAGGCGGGGGTCAGCAAGTCTAGGGGGTCTAGTGCGGCTCTACTGGCTCCCTGGATGGAGCATTTCTAAAAGGATTGAAAATGAAAAAAGATGGGGGAAAAATACATTTTTTTGTTTTAGTATGTTTATTGTTTGAGGACAAACATGACACAACCCTTCCCAATTGTTAGAAAGCCCACTGTTTAATATTTTTGTGTGTATGCTACACTGATGAGAGTATTTGGGGAACATCGTTTTGTCCTACTAATTTCGGCGGTTCTTGAACTCACCATAGTGTGGACTGTGACGCAACAGTTTGTTTACATGTAAAATCTTCCACTCTTCCTTTGTCTCATTTTGTCCACGAAAAGTTTCATGCTGTGTGTGAATGCACAAAGGTGCGCTTTGTTGATGTTATTCACTTGTTGGAGTGCTAAACAGGCATATTTGGTCAGTGCATGACTGCAAGCTAATCAATGCTAACATGCTATTTAGGCTAGCTGTATGTACATATTGTATCATTATGCCTCATTCGTAGGTATATTTGAGCTCATTTAATATCCTTTAATTTTATCCTATTTGTATACAATTTAGTTTTGCATGTCTCACGACACATTATCTGTATGTAATATTGGCTTCATTACAGATAGTTGTTTGTGTGCCATGTTGTTCCAGACCACAGCAAACATTACCTAGCTTCCCAAAGATTATAATACATCTGTTAAAGGAAGACAGCCTGCCGTTTCCTTTCATCTGGACACACACATCTATAACTTTGGCCATTAAAAGCCAGTAATTTCCAGGAGTTATCTCACTTTCTGGGTAGCCTCTGATTTACTAATGTTTTCTAATGTTGTAAAAATGTGTAGAATAAATATTCCTTTTTAACAACGAAGATTTGCTTCAGCCTGCGACACAGTCATTTTGATAGTAGGCTAATATAGCTAATATAGACACTTATATCATGGTTGCCTTCATTATAAGACTTGTAAATGTTTTCATTTTTTGCGGCTCCAGACAGATTCGTTTTTTGTGTTTTGGCTCTTTCAACGTTTTGGTGCGGACCCCTGCTGTAAGGGAATTAGGTATAAATGACTTGAATGATACAAACCCGCAAGTAAACACCAATTGATGGCCAATGCATTCACACCTTTTTTGAATAAAGTGCAACCAGCACCTTAGGTTGAATTAACAAGAGGTAAACTTTTCTGCTCACATTTTCAATATTCAACTAATTTGCAATACAAGCACAGTAACCAACATTATAATAGTAGGTTTACTTGCTGAATAAAGTTCCCTGACTCGGCCATACAATATCTGTTTTCTGCCCTGGTGTCGCTGATGATAGTGTCCTAGATACAGTATGTGGAAGCATGTATGCCCCCTCATTCCTGTTGATGGTATTGGCCCGTAGTTTCTTCATTTCCATAGCCTCCTCAATCCATCTCTTGTATTTATTTGTTTCTGATGTAATGACTTCTCCTTGGCTGCCAGTTGCGTGTTGTGTGTCACACTTCATGTTGTTGTGTTCCAGAAGTCGGTGCGTCGCCTAACTCGCTCTAACTCGCTCACTTCCGGTGGGGTGGTCGCGTCTTTAGTTGCTTAAAGTTGTGTGCACGGTGGCACAGGGGTTAGTGCATACGAAGGTCCTGAGTAGTCCTGAGTTCAATCCCGGGCTCGGGATCTTTCTGTGTGGAGTTTGCATGTTCTTTCCGTGACTGCATGGGTTCCCTCCGGGTACTCCAGCTTCCTCCCACCTCCAAAGACATGCACCTGGGGATAGGTTGATTGGCAACACTAAATTGGCCATAGTGTGTGAATGTGAGTGTGAATGTTGTCTGTCTATCTGTGTTGGCCCTGCGATGAGGTGGCGACTTGTCCAGGGTGTACCCCGCCTACCGCCCATGTGCAGCTGAGATAGGCTCCAGCACCCCCCGCGACCCCGAAAGGGACAAACAGTAGAAAATGGATGGTTTGTTTGTAGGCCTGGAGGATATGGCCTAATAATAAAATCCTATTAAGTATTTTTGCCGATTTTTTTCCCCTACTTTTTATAGAATTCATTTAATACAAATGACAGATATAATTTAAGTTTATGCAGTACCGCCTGAAGGATCGAAGGTTCGTAATATTATCGCTTACGTGCAGTGATTTCTCCAGATTCTCTGAACCTATTGATGATATTATGAACCGTAGATGGTGAAATCCCCAAATTTCTTGCAATAGCTGGTTGAGAAATGTTGTTCTTAAACCGTTCGACAATTTGCTCATGCATTTGTTGACAAAGTGGTGACCCTCGCCCCATTCTTGTTTGTGAATGACTGAGCATTTCATGGAAGCTGCTTTTATACCCAATCATGGCACCCACCTGTTCACCTTTGGGATGCTCAAATTCCAAATGAGCTAATATTTGCAAAAAATGAAACATTTTTCCAGTTCCAACGTTAAGTATCTTGTATTTGCAGCCTGTTTAATTGAATATAGGTTGAACAGGATTTGCAAATCATTGTATTCTGTTTTTATTTACAATTTACACAATGTGCTAACTTCACTGGTTTTGGGTTTTGTACTTCTGTAAATAAAAATGTAGTATTATACATTGTATCCAAATAAATATTGAAGTAAAACATTGAGAGGACTATAGTTTGTTTCAGTAAGAGGATAAAGTAAACACCTTTTTAATTCATACATCTTTGTGGTGTGCAGAGCAAACATACATGGCATCATTATATATACCTTGTGTAAATGATTCCACCATATTAAGGTGATTTTTAGCCTTCAGTTTGTTTGTTGTTGCGTTTTGTTCGCCTCGTAAATAGTTGTATTTCCCGCACTCGGCTGGAGTCTTTGGTTTCAGATGCTGGATGCTGATGCCTTTTTCAAACAAACTTTGCACCAATTTGATAAAAAAAAAATTCAATCGTGTGCAACAAAAATCAAATATATCAATAAAATCGATACATCATACAGGCCTAGTTGTTTGTATTCGTTATGGCTTTTGCAATCGTGCTGTAACTGAAAGTTGTTTTGTTGTAATTAATGATATTGTTTTGTAGCGTTTGCATTTGCTGACCTTTCTCAGCCACTGTAGCCATCCGCCATTTTTGTTTGGATGACGTCACAGACGTGCAAAATAGACTTAACCTTTAATGTCCTCATTTTTAAAAGTGTTAAACTTCATATAAATTCTGCTGTTTTTAAATCCAATGTTTTCCTTTTTTTAGTATCGATAAAATCCGTCGATTCTCTTTTAAAACGACCTTGGACCTATCTTCTGGAAGGCGGGGGGGGTGTATGGTATTTTTTTAATAAATTTTTTTTGTCATAAAAAAATATAATCATGTGTGTTTACGGACTGTATCCCTGCTGACTGTATTGATCTATATTGATATATAATGTAGGAACCAGAGATATTACCGGTAATAACAGAAAGAAACAACCCTTTTGTGCGAATGAGTGTAAATGGGGGAGGGAGGTTTTTTGGGTTGGTGCACTAATTGTAAGTGTATCTTGTGTTTTTTATGTTGATTAGATAAAATAAAAAATTAAAAAAATTGTTTTATTTTTATTTATTTTTTTGGAAATTTCTTGTGCGGCCCGGTACCAATCGATCCACGGACCGGTACCGGGTCGCGGCCCGGTGGTTGGGGACCACTGGTCTACATAACATGTAATGGTGTCATGGTGTTTGGTCAAAATGTTGTATAGATTATATTTTACAGATAATCTTCAAGCAGTCGGTCTGCTCTTTTTTTCATAAATAGTAATGAAGGCTGTGCTGAATAGACTTTCCACACTCATTGAAGGTCCACAGAAAAATCTTCCGAAACAGCGATGGTGACTGACTGTTGTTTCTTTCTCACACTGAATGGCTGCAATAACTCTGGTGGTACTCCTTTTTGTCATGCTTTTGCAAATGTTTGATCAAATGTGTTGTTGTCCAAGGCTGCTGCCGCCCCCTTGAAACACTCACTTTACACAAACTTCACTAGCCTACTTCGACTTCTTTTTTTACAAACAAAGTAAATGCACACAACTGACAAGACACTGATGCCAAGTTACTTAACTCGCACTCTAGCAATTGTGTTAGCGAGCTTCTGCTACTTTGCTACAATGCTTTTGCTCCCGCTGTGTCTGTTTATGACATGTCAGGGAATGTTAAAGTGAGCATTTATGTGATATTTTGGGCTTTTGGATTGGATCAGAGGGGTTGTATGTTATTTTCCCACATCCCATTATGTTCAGTTGCAGTTAAAATTATTGAATTTTTATTGTGAGTCCTTTTTATTTGGAAAGTTCATTAACCTTACATTCTGACATTTGGGTCTGTTTCTCTTATAGTTCAAAGCTAATAAAACGTTAAGAAATTATTGCAATTGTAGAAAAAGTATATTTTTAAATGTTCAACTTGGTTTTGCAAAAAGGATTTGTTATAACGAGTTTGATTTCGTAAAAATGACTTGTCATCAGTTCATTTGAGGGCTGCTTTGCGGGAACCTTTTTTACTCCTGTTGATTCAACAGCATGCAGCTCCAGCTGGACTTGCTGAAGGAGTCACATTCCCAGACCACCACAAAGGCCTCGGGCAATAGGGTCACGGAGAGGGGGGGGCAGGAGTAAGTTGTGGGTCTCCCAAGAGACAACCCCCAAGAACATGGAGGAGAAACAAAAAATGGCTGCTAGGTTGCTGTGTGGTAAAAATTGGCTTTTCGGCTGCATTTGTCCTACATACTGTTTCTCTACATTGTATTTAAGCGAGCTTCGCTATCGGCATGACTTAGTTTTTCGTTTTGCTTGGTGCGTCGTATGTTTAGCTATTCCTCCAGTCCTCTATTGATAATGTCACTTGTGTCACAACATATTGTTCAGGCCATTCTTTGTTTAATTTTTAGGTGCTTTTTTCCTGTGTTTTTGGCTTCACTTTGTGTTTTGCGCTTTCATTTTGTTTCCACTTCCTGTTATGTTTGTATTGTTCTTGCAGTAGCCTGACACTTTTCCTAACATGTCGTCTCCTCCTGAGCCAATATTTGGTGTTTTTGATTGATTCAAACTTTTATTAGTAGATTGCACAGTACATATTCCGTATAATTGACCACTAAATGGTAACACCCGAATAAGTTTTTTAACTTGTTTAAGTCGGGGTCCATGTTAATCAATTCATGGTACAAATATATACTATCAGCATAATACAGTCATCACACATGTTAATCATCAGAGTATATACATTGAATTATTTACATTATTTACAATTCGGGTGGTGGGATGTGGAGGGGGTTGGGGCGGGGGAGTTAGGTTTGGTTGCTATAGTCATCAACAATTATATCATCTGAAAAGTGGACATTGTAACAGTGTAGGTGTCTCCTGTGGTGGAGCCATTATCCTATACCTGATTGCACTTTAATATTACACTTGGACTTAGACTTCCTCTAATGTCATTCTACGGCTGGGCGATATATCGATATACTCGATATATCGCGGGTTTGTCTCTGTGCGATATAGAAAATGACTATATTGTGATATTCGAGTATACGTTCTCACGCAGTTGCTTTTAGTTGCGGGCATTACACTACAGGCTTTTATCACTCGTTGTTGTCTCTCCTCACAGAGACATAAAACAAGCGCACCTTCTTACATACGTCACATATGTATACGCCCTCGCGGAGCAGAGAGGTAGTTGCATGGGTAAAGGAAGAATTAATTCCCAAGAAAAACAGCAGGGGGTCCATCGTCTGGCGGTGGTTTGGCTTCAAGTGGGAATATGTCAAACAGACCGTAATTTGTCAAGTGTGGGGCAAAAGCGTTGCTACAAAAAGTAGCTTTACAGCTAATATGTAGCATCATTTGAAAAGTCACCCGCTAGAGAATGAAGAGTGCTTGAAACTCTGCATGTCAACATCTCCGTTCGGTGCCACACCAACAAAATGCCGAGGCAACCATTTCCACATCAACACCGTATGAAAAAAATAGTCAACAACAGAAGGAGATAACGTCCGCAGGAACCTACCACATAGCGAAGGACATACACTATTTGATTTCCTATTATGCAGCTCATTTTTATTTGATTTATATTTATTGAAATCATGCACAAAAGTGCACTTTATTTGTTTCAAACTATTGTAGTGGCGTTCTGTACAAAAAGTTCACTTTAATTTAGTGTTGTTTTGATATGTCATTTTAGTGACATCATGCACAAAAGTGCACTCGTAGCTTGTTTTAAAATGTCTTGCAATTTCTGTTATGAAATGACATGAATGTTTGTGCCACTGCTTAATAACTGTTTAATAAATACAGTTTTGGTCAATTGACTTAGTTGTGATTTCCCTCTCTGCATGAAAGTTTAAAATATATATTAATGCAGTATGAACAAGAATGTTTTAATGTAGACACATAGAATCATACTGCTGTGATTATATGCATCAAGTGTTAATTCAAGGCTAAGGCAAAATATCGAGATATATATCGTGTATCGTGACATGGCCTAAAAATATCGAGATATTAAAAAAAGGCCATATCGCCCAGCCCTATAGTCATTCAAATTTTAACTTTTCAGTACAGATAAGAACAACATTTTGTTGCATTTTTATTATTATGTATCACGTCTTCATAAGCCTTGCTGTTTGTTACTCTGGTCATGCCTGTTCAAGTTGCTGTTTTCTACTGGGTACTCTTATTCCTTAGCCTGTGTAGATTTGTTTGCCTGACTTGTCAAATTAGTTATTTTCTTTTGAAGTTTTACCAGTTTTGGTTCAGTGGCTTCGCTCCCTTTTTGTATCTTGTTTTTCACGGCAACCTTATGTTGCAGTCACTTTGTGTTAATCATTCAGACTGAGTTTTTGAGTTTTTTCACACCCTTTGTGCTCCTTTTGTTAATAAATATTATAGTATTTTTGACTTTTGCCTGAGCCTCTGCTAGGGCTGGGCGATATATCGAGTTTGTAAGATATATTTTTAAACAAGATATGCCCTGCGACGAGGTCGCGACTTGTCCAGGGAGTAGCCCGCCTTCCGCCCGAATGCAGCTGAGATGGACTCCAGCGACCCCGAAAAGGGACAAGCGGTAGAAAATGGATGGATGAATTAAGAAAATAGCGTACTATCGATATAATTTATTTCACGTTAAAATGCCGCTTATTTTTTGTGTTCCTTGTTCTCCCCCGCTCCTCACTCCCTCTCATGGGCTACTAACCCCTCCCCTTCCTCCTTCCAAGATGTGCTTGCACGTATAAGAGCATCCATGATTTGTTGGTTGTTTACTATGATGAGTCACGATTGGTTGAGATTAGGCCAGTCAGAGGCAAGATAGGGCGGGTCATCGAACCAGGAAGGGAAATCACAACAGACATCCCAAATGACGACGAGAGAGTCATAGGAGAGAAGAGCGATTTATATATTAAAAAAAACTAGTGGAAGATTTACAGAGGGATTCTCTTCTTTAAATGTTTCTTTTAGCGATGTAGACCACGTCCAGGAAACCCACAATGTGTCTACTTGGCCACATTTGGACAAATGTATGCGTCTGGATAAAACATTCGTTTGAGTTGTTTACCATGTAAGCCCAAATCCAAACGGTTCTCGAGTTGCCAAGCTTTGTTATTTATTTTACGTAGAAAGAATATTTTTCTATTTTATTTATGTTATGTAATTCTGTGCTAGTTAAAAAGTTTATTTTATGTGCTGTTAATACCCATCTTGACTAACTGGGTTAATAAAAGTTCCACTGACTGTTTACAGTACAGTTGTCATTCACTTCAATTTCAGTGAATCTCACTCCAAAATAAATATCTTTATATGTATACTTTCACCGGAAAATATTTTGAGATATATATCGAGTTTAAAAATATATCGAGATATACTTTTTCGTCCATATCGCCCAGCCCTAGTCTCTGCTTTCTGGTACAAATATGCCACCGAACCGACTTACGGCAACTTTAAAGAAATGTAGTTTATTTCCCTTAATGGAGGTGAGAAATAGTAACTTATTTATTGTGGTTGGTCAGACTTTAGCCACATTTGCCAGCCCCCACTCAATACACTACATTGCATGGACAACGCCTTCAGTGCAACTTGCTGCAGATTGTTGCTGTTAAATTTGTGGGGCATGGCTAGAATGTGTCATCAAAATGTGTTACCGGGTGGTATAAATTTGCCTTCCATCTTCTTGCACTTATCTGGCGTCGTGTCGCAGGGGCAGCAACCTAAGCAGAGAAGCCCAGACTTTCCTCTCCCCAGCTACTCCCGGGAGATCCCAAGACATTCCCAGGCCAGCTTGGAGGAATAGTCTCTCCACGTGTCCTTGGTCTTCCCCGTGGCCTCCTACTTGTCAGAAGTGCCCTGAACACTTCCACAGAGTGGCGTCCGTTGGCATCCTATTCAGATGCCCAAGCCACCTCATCTGGCTCCTCTCGATGAGGAGGAGCAGCGACTTTACTCCGAGACCCTCCCGAATGACAAGAGTTTATCACTCTACCTCTAAGGGAGAGCCCTGCCACCCTACGCAAGAAGCTCAATTCGGCCGCTTGTACCTGCAATCTTGTCCTCTCGGTCACAACCCAAAGTTTGTGACTAGAGATGTCCGATAATGACTTTTTTGCCGATATCCGATATTCTGATATTGTCCAACTCTTAATTACCGATTCCGATACCGATATATACTGTCGTGGAATTGACTCATTATTATGCCCAGTTTTGTTGTGATGCCCCGCTGGATGCATTAAACAATGTAACAAGGTTTTCCAAAATAAATCAACTCAAGTTATGGAAAAAAATGCCATCATGACACTGCCATATTTATTATTGAAGTCACAAAGTGCATTATTTTTTTTAACATGCCTCAAAACAGCAGCTTGGAATTTGGGACATGCTCTTCCTGAGAGAGCATGAGGAGGTTGAGGTGGGCGGGGTTGAGGGTAGCGGGGGGTGTATATTGTAGCGTCCCGGAAGAGTTAGGGCTGCAAAGGGTTCTGGGAATTTGTTTTGTTGTGTTTATGTTGTGTTATGGTGCGGATGTTCTCCCGAAATATGTTTGTCATTCTTGTTTGGTGTGGGTTCACAGTGTGGCGCATATTTGTAACAGTGTGAAAGTTGTTTATACGGCCACCCTCAGTGTGACCTGTATGGCTGTTGACCAAGTATGCATGCATTCACTAGTGTGTGTGAAAAGCAGTAGATATTATGTGATTGGGCCGGCACGCAAAGGTAGTGCCTTTAAATCAAATCAAATCAACTTTATTTATAAAGCACATTTAAAATTTACCACAGGGGTAGCCAAAGTGCTGTACAATGAACAGGTTAAAAGATAAAACGAGTACCGAGCAAACACAACACAACACAAACAGAACACGATAAAAAATAAATAATTAAAATAGAATAAATAAAAACATAAAAACAGGTTCACAGCAGGTGTATTATGGGGCGCCATTGCAGGATGGATATCACTCAGTGTTAAAAGCCATGGAATAAAAGTATGTTTTTAAGAGAGATTTAAAAACAGGAAGAGAGGAGGCTTGTCTAACACTCAGGGGTAGGTCGTTCCAGAGCTTGGGAGCAGCAACGGCGAAAGCTCTGTCACCTCTAAGCTTCAGCCTTGTGTCAGGGACCGTCAACAGCAGCTGATCGGCTGATCTTAAGGATCGGGTGGGGCAGTAAGGCTGAAGGAGGTCGGAGAGATAGGTTGGCGCGAGGTTGTTTAGACATTTAAAAACAAATAAAAGGAGTTTAAAATTGATTCGGTAACGCACAGGGAGCCAGTGAAGGGAAGCTAAAATAGGGGTGATGTGCTCACGTCTGCGGGTCTGTGTTAGCAGACGAGCAGCAGAGTTCTGCACGAGCTGCAGGCGGGCGAGGGAGGCCTGGCTAATGCCTACATACAGGGCATTACAGTAATCAAGACAAGTCGAGATAAAGGCGTGGATTAATTTCTCAAGATCATGACTTGATAGAAGCGGTTTCACTTTCGCTATTTGGCGTAATTGATAAAAGCTTTTTTGAACGACGCTGCTGATTTGTTTTTCGAATTTAAAATCTGAGTCAAACTTTACCCCCAGGTTTGTGACACAGTCGCTGAGATACGGGGTCAGAGTGCCGAGGTCAACGTTGGGGGAGGGAGAGCGACTTGGACCGAACAACATAACTTCTGTTTTATCTTCATTTAGGCTCAGGAAGTTAGCTGAAAGCCAGACTTTGATGTCGTGCAGGCAGTCAATAAGATGTTGAACCGTGTTATTTTGTGCCATGGGAAAATAAATCTGGCAATCATCGGCGTAAAAATGAAATGCAATACTGTACTTCCTAAAAATAGAACCAAGGGGGAGAAGGTAAAGCGCAAATATAATTGGGGCAAGGATTGAGCCCTGGGGGACCCCATGTGGTAAAGGAGCTGTGGACGACATAAAACTGTCTACTTTTACACAAAAACTCCTGTCGGTTAGGTACGACCGGAACCAGTTGAGGGCGGCGCCCTTAATGCCCACACAGTTCTCAAGACGAGTGATTAAGGTGGCGTAGTCGACGGTGTCGAACGCAGCAGACAGATCTAAAAGCACCAGGACAACATATTTACCAGAATCAGTGGACAGGAGGATATCGTTAAAAACTTTTAGAAGCGCTGACTCTGTGCTGTGGAGGGCTTTAAAACCGGACTGGAACAGCTCAGTGATACCATTATCCTCTAAGAAGGGCAACAACTGACTGTAGACAACCTTCTCTAATATTTTGGAAATGTATGGAAGATTAGAGATAGGTCTGAGGTTAGAGAGGAGAGAGGGGTCGAGGCTGGGTTTTTTAAGTAGAGGTCGTACCACTGCATGTTTAAACTCTACTGGAACTATTCCAGAAGAGAGGCTATTATTGATAATGTTAAGGACACTTGATCCAATAGTAGCAAGTACCTCCTTAAACAGGCGAGGTGGGAGGGCATCTGCAGGAGAACCAGAGGGCTTCATATGACTAACTGTGTCACTTAAAAAAGAAAAGGACACCGGCTCAAACTGATGGAAAACAGAAGAGAAATGCAGAGGAACAGAAGGGTCATATGAAGGCTGAGATAGACTGGCTCTAGTTGACACAATTTTGTCAGTGAAAAAATGGAGACAATTTTCACAGAATTCAAAAGAAGCATCAAAACCAACAGATTTGGAGCATCAATGACAGTGTTAATAGTTTTAAACAGAACTCTGGGGTTGTTACAGTTAGAAGATATCATCTGAGATAGATATATATTCATTTCTGCTTTTACAGTCATCTGAAAGGAAAACAGGCTTTCTTTAAAAATGGCAAAGGACACATGCAGCCTGTCTTTTTTCCATTTTCTCTCTGCTCTTCTACATACGCGCCTGGCAGCCCGAGTGACGTCATTCAACCAGGGCTGAGGCGTGGCTTTAGCGCGGCGGAATTTGAAAGGCGCGATCGTGTCCAGTGTTTGTAAACAAATAGAGTTGAACCCAGAAACCAACTCTTCAGTATTCAGACATACAGAGGCTGCAGAATTATCATCACAAAGAGTCGAAAAAATAGAGGTGAACCGAGCAGGAGACGAAGAATTAAACATGCGAGAGCGTTGGGGCGGTGCGCACAATTTAACTGGACACTGCGTGGGAATATCAAACAAGATCGGCATGTGATCAGAGAACACAGCGTCGCAAATGTCCAAATTAAAAACACACAAACCATACGAGAGCACTAAATCGAGTGTATGCACGCGTTCATGTGTAGAACCACACACAGACTGTACAAAGTTAAATGAGTCGAGTATATTCAGGAAGCTCCTGGAAAGCGGCTCGTCTGGACAGCAGGTGTGAATATTAAAATCACCCACAATAAGGACACGATCATATTTGGGCAGGATTTCAGCCAGAAATTCAGAAAAGTCAGTTATAAAGTCTTTGTGGTACTTGGGTGGTCGATAGATGACGGCACATAGGACGACATCAGAAAGACCCAGTTCAAACATGCACAGTTCGAAGCTTGAAAAGGAGGATTGTAGGCGGATCTGACGGCATTTAAAGTCATTTTTAAAAACGACTGCTAATCCTCCTCCTTTTCGACCGGACGGCCGTGGGGAATTAAAGTAGGAACACTCCGGAGGCAGAAGTTCATTAAGAGGGGCGGACTCACCGGTTCTCAGCCATGTCTCCGTCACACAGAGGAAGTCCAGTCCGCGGGAAGTGAAGAAATCCTTCAGGATAAACGTTTTGTTTGTCAAAGATCTTGCGTTCACAAGACTGAACCTGGCGGGGGCCAGCACGTCCAGGGCCGCAGTTAATCCGGGTGGGGCCCGACAAACAGCCCGCAGGTGGCGGGAATCCACCCCGCGCCTGCGGGGGCGGGGACAGCAGGAGCGACGACGGCAAGCCTCTTCCTCCAAACCAACGATAGGAACCAGCCAGGAGCCGATGGGATCGAGCGAGCGTGGGTGCAGGAGGAGACCGGATACCGCACCATTCCTCCTTCGGGAAGCCGGGCCAGGAGTGCCCTAACTTTCACCAGCTGGCCGCCATGTTTACCGCGGCGCCGGAGACGCTTCCGCCGGGGGAGAGGAGCCAGGGGGCGGGAAAGGAAGGCAGGAATCCGGCCAGGTGAAAAAGCTGACTGGGACGTCGAAAAACCAACGTCGAAGTTGATCATATCAGTGGGAGAGGGGCAAAGATCCAACAGTGTTTGGCGGTCATACACAAGCAGTGAGCTGACAGAGACGAAAATAGACGCAAACAACACAAAAACGAACAGAGCTGACAGCGAGAGACGGCAGGCCAAAGCACATACTGGCGCCATCTTGGTCGGGGGCGTCTTTAAGGTTTATTGGCGCTCTGTACTTCTCCCTACGTCCGTGTACCACTCCGTACAGCGGCGTTTTAAAAAGTCATACATTTTACTTTTTGAAACCGATACCGATAATTTCCGATATTACATTTTAAAGCATTTATCGGCCGATAATATCGGCAGTCCGATATTATCGGACATCTCTATTTGTGACCATAGATGAGGATAGGAACGTTGATCGATCAGTAAATTGAAAGCTTTGCCGTCCAGCTTAGCTCCCTCTTCACCGCAACGGACCGGTGCAGAGCCCGCATCACTGCTGACGCCGCACCAATCCGCCTGTCTATCTCAAAATGCGCTCATGCCTCACTCGTGCACAAGATTTCAAGGTACTTGAACTTCTCCACTTGGGATAGGATGTAATCCGCAATGCAGAGATGCCATTCTACCCTTTTTCGGGTTAAAACGATGGACTCGGACTTGAAGGTGCCGATTCTCATACCAGTTGCTTCAGACTCAGCTGCGAGCCAATCCAATTAGATTGGGTATAAATTCATTAGAATTAAAATATGTCTTTCTCTCTCTCTCTCTCTCTCTCTCTCTCTCTCTCTCTCGCTCTCTCTCTATATATTAAGGGTGTAACGGTACGTGTATTTGTATTGAACAAAAACAGCTCCCACCGCATTCAAGCAGCTTCTCCTCGGCGAGTCAGGCAGGGCTAAAGCAATAAGAAATGCCGTTGGTGTTTTTAAAGCAGCAGATTTAAGACCATATTGCATTAAAAATTAGATTTTGACCCACTTCTATGGTGGAAGAACATATATCCCACATCCTCTTACTGCCAAGTTAGCCAGGCACTACCACGCCATACCTGCTAGCTCTGTGCCCAGTGAAAGGGTATTTTCCACAGCTGGAGACATTTTAACTGCAAGCAGGTCTGCTCTTTCTGCAGACAATGTGGATAAACTGATTTTTCTGGCAAAAAACATGAAAATTGAGTGAAAGTCACCAGACAAGTTAATCTGAGGCTGAGTTGACTTAAAACTGTTTAATATTGCACTTTTTGTATGTAGAAGAAAGGTTTTGTCATTTTATTTAATCTGAGCAACAACTTGAATCAGTTTAATGTTGCACTTTATAGTAGAAAGGTTTTGTTAAGAAACCAATTCTGAGCCTTATCTTATTTAGTTTTTATTTTAAATACCGTATTTTCCGCACTATAAGGCGCACCGGATTATTAGCCGCACCTTCTATGAATTACATATTTCATAATTTTGTCCACCAATAAGCCGCCCCGGACTATAAGCCGCGCCTACGCTGCGCTAAAGTGAATGTCAAAAAAACAGTCAGATAGTTCAGTCAAACTTTAATAATATATTGAAAACCAGCGTTCTAACAACTCTGTCCCAAAATGTACGCAAATGTGCAATCACAAACATAGTAAAATTCAAAATGGTGTAGAGCAATAAATAGCAACATAATGTTGCTCGAACGTTAATGTCACAACACACAAAATAAACATAGCGCTCACCTTCTGAAGTTATTCTTCATTCGTAAATCCTTCGAATTCTTCGTCTTCGGTGTCCGAATTGAAAAGTTGCGCAAGCGTGGGATCCAAAAATGGCCGGCTCCGCCTCGTCGAAGTCATCGGATTCAGTGTCGCTGTTGTTGTGCAGCAGTTCTGTGAATCCTGCCTTCCGGAAAGCTCGGACCACAGTTGTGACCGAAACTATCTGCCCAGGCATTTACGATCCACTGGCAGATGTTGGCGTATGTCGACCGGCGCTATCTGCCCGTCTTAGTGAAGGTGTGTTCGCCTTCGGAGCTGTGTGAAAAAAGCCACCCGGCCTCTTCGCGTAAACTTCCCTTAACCACTCGCTCATCTTTTCTTCATCCATCCATCCCTTCGAGTTAGCTTTTATGATGACGCCGGCTGGAAAGGTCTCTTTTGGCAAGGTCTTCCTTTTGAATATCATCATGGGTGGAAGTTAGCATGGCAAACTAGAACCACAGTGAAGGATGACTTCTCATTCCCTGTGGTGCGAATATTCACCGTACGTGCTCCCGTTCCACAGTGCGGTTCACAGGAATATCAGCTGTGAAATACGGTAGTAATCCGTGTGCGGATGGAGAGATTGCGTCTTTTTATGAACCGGATCGCTTAGTAGGAGCCATTTTGTGGTCTTTACAGATGTAAACAGGAAATGAAACGTACGGTGATATCCGCGCGTTTTTTCTTCTTCTTCCGGGGGCGGGTGAAGCGCTTCCTGTTCTATGGGGGCGGGTGCTTTCCTTGGCGGTTGCTTGCGTAGAAGAAGAAGCGCTTCCTGTTCTACCGGGAAAAAAGATGGCGGCTGTTTACCGAAGTTGCGAGACCGAAACTTTATGAAAATGAATCGTAATAAAGCGCACCGGGTTATAAGGCGCACTGTCAGCTTTTGAGAAAAATTGTGGTTTTTAGGTGCGCCTTATAGTGCGGAAAATACGGTATGTTGACTGCATTAACCCTGGCAATGGACCCTGTGTGTATATGCATGTTATTGTTATGCTTAGCATTCATTACTGCCTGCTGTTGCACTGATCAGCCTAGTGGTGGCTCACATCCATCACACACAGAGCTATTTTAAAGCAATGTTAAAAGGATAAAGCCACTGTTTACACATTTTGGTAAATAAATAACCATAAAATGTATATTTTGTTGTTTTCTTACTGTACCGAAAATTAACCGAACCGTGACCTCTAAACCGAGGTACATACCGAACCGAATTTTTTGTGTACCGTTACACCCTTTTATTTATATATATATATATATATATATATATATATATATACCGTATTTTCCGCACTATAAGGCGCACCGGATTATTAGCCGCACCTTCAATGAATGGCATATTTCATAACTTTGTCCACCAATAAGCCGCCCCGGACTATAAGCCGCGCCTACGCTGCGCTAAAGGGAATGTCAAAAAAACAGTCAGATAGGTCAGTCAAACTTTAATAATATATTAAAAACCAGCGTTCTAACAACTCTGTTCACTCCCAAAATGTACGCAAATGTGCAATCACAAATATAGTAAAATTCAAAATAGTGCAGAGCAATAGCAACATAATGTTGCTCGAACGTTAATGTCACAACACACAAAATAAACATAGCGCTCACTTTCTGAAGTTATTCTTCATTCGTAAATCCTTCGTCTTCGGTGTCCGAAGTGAAAAGTTGGGCAAATTTACGATCCACTGGCAGATGTTGGCGTCGTCTGGCGCTGCCTCCTCGTCTTAGTGAAGGTGTGTTCGCCTTCTGTCATCCATTGTTCCCACGCAGTTAGCAGTCTAGCTTCGAATGCCCTGTTGACACCAATATCTAGCGGCTGGAGGTCTTTTGTCAATCCACCCGGAATGACGGCGAGTATTGAATTAAGCGCGTAAGCGTGTCTCTCAATGTGCTGTTATGAGCTAGCAAATATAACAACTACACTACCCAGCATGCAACGATAGTTACGAGCATGCGCGGTAGCCCTGAGAAGCGTTGTTGTATGCTGGGAGTTAGAATGTGGTTATGAGCATGTTGAGAACTCAGTTAACACGCCTCGTCTGCATTATTTATAATTAGACAGACAACACACTTAATAGGAGCCATTTTGGGGTCTTTACATAAACACACAAATGGAAATGAAACGTCACATATCCCAGCATGCACCGCGCGCTTCTTCGTCGTCCACTGTTCCCACGCAGTTAGCAGTCTAGCTTCGAATGCCCTGTTGACACCAATATCTAGCGGCTGGAGGTCTTTTGTCAATCCACCCGGAATGACGGCGAGTATTGAATTAAGCGCGTAAGCGTGTCTCTCAATGTGCTGTTATGAGCTAGCAAATATAACAACTACACTACCCAGCATGCAACGATAGTTACGAGCATGCGCGGTAGCCCTGAGAAGCGTTGTTGTATGCTGGGAGTTAGAATGTGGTTATGAGCACGCTGCGAGTAAACGTTGAGAACTCAGTTAACACGCCTCGTCTGCATTATTTATAATTAGACAGACAACACACTTAATAGGAGCCATTTTGGGGTCTTTACATAAACACACAAATGGAAATGAAACGTCACATATCCCAGCATGCACCGCGCGCTTCTTCTACGGGGAAAAAAGATGGCGGCTGTTTACCGTAGTTGCGAGACCTAAACTTTATGAAAATGAATCTTAATATTTATCCATATATAAAGCGCACCGGGTTATAAGGCGCACTGTCAGCTTTTGAGAAAATTTGTGGTTTTTAGGTGCGCCTTATAGTGCGGAAAATACGGTATATATATATATATATATATATACAGTGTTTCCCATAGGGCAGGCATCTATTTGTGGTGGTGTGGGGGGTGGCGGCGGCAGCAGCGATGATCAAGAAGAACGCGGAGTTGGAATATAATTACAACACTTTATGTACATATTTATATACAGATTTGAACAATTAGTTATTCACTGAAATATATTTATTAATTGTGGTTCTTACAAAAAATATATCTTATAAAATATAAAAGCTAAAATGTCTCTTAAAGCTCTGCCCCTTTAATTAGTGCATACTAAATAATTTAACTTTAGCCTACTACTACAACCATATTATTTACCAGCAACATAAAGTTAAACAGAGGCAGAGGTGTATGTTTTGTCGTGGTCCTCTCTATAAGGCACATAAGAATATAAATTAGGACCCTTTTCATGAGAAAAGTGCATTTCTGATCTGACCCTGCTTTATTTTTCAGTGTTTTCTGAGTCTCACCTGTTCCCTCCGCTCTAATTTTTCTACTTGCCCGACTTCTCAAATCTACTTGCCCCAATATTTTTACTTGTCCTGCCTAGGTTTTTTTCTGGCTGTGTAGTGCTCATGGCTTATATCTTACTAAAATCCTTCCCGTTGACTATTTACAACACTACACAGTATTTATTATTATTATTATTATCTATAATTACATTTAAATGGCATTGCATACATGTAAAATTAAATGCTATTTCACATTATTTGACCAGTAGCAGTTACACCCATCTGAACAGGTCAGCCACCTGTTTAAAGCCCGATCACAGTTGAAATCTTGAAATGAAGGGCCTTTAATGGCCAAAACATTAACCTGGACAACATTTTAACAGCTGGTTGGCTCAGATTTTATTCTTTTCATTGCATTCACATGCTGCAGTGGACAGTGGACATTTTAGCTTGAGTATTAATGTAGTATCTGAAGCACCGCCTCCACGTGTGTTTATTGACAACAGGGTTATAACCTGGACACGTTAGCTCGTCGGTATGAAAACAGGTGATTGTTATTACGTGCGTCTGCCCCGGACGCCGAGTCAAACAGCGGCGGTGTTAATGAAGCAGCGTCAGGCTGCTCACCGTCAGTGAAACGCTCGGTGAAATCGCGGATTAACGTTAAATATATGACGAGCCGCGAGCGATGCAGCTATAACCTATATTACCCTCGTATTTTTATCCCGTCCGTCCGTCCGTCTTCGTCTTCTTCGTCTTCTTCGTGTCCGTCTTCTTCTGGCCCACCAGGTGAATTAAGTGCTATTGGCGGAGTTACAATGCATAGTAGGCTACCGCCACCTACTGCACCGGAGTTGTAACTACAAGGTACATTCACAGACAGATTCCCATTGCTTTTATGAGCGGTCGAGCGAGTCAAAAGCCGAAAAATCCATTTGTGGAGTATTCTTATTCTTTGGTTATTTGGTTATTTTAAGTATTATGGTCGAAATAGACGCAATGACAACATGGCTCCCATTAGCTCTTGTAAGCTGACTTTATGTACAAGTTAATATGCATTAAAAAAAGACATGTATTCTTGTCTCTCCTAAGGATTGGAAATTATAGGCAACATTTTTAAAAAGGTGCAGTTTCCCTTTAAGTCAGGTCAACCATGCGGTTCAGATTTTTTTCATAAATCGTTCCATCCCTAATGTAAACAGTACCGTAAGTAATTTTTGAGCACATTCAACAATATTGATAATTTTTTATCACAATAACAGATCCATGGTATGAAAATGTTTTATTGTTACGAAGCATGGATGAGGCTTGGTGATGTTCTGGGGCGGCTCTGCTGCATTGTTTCCGGTACATGGTATCTTACATCTGTTAAGGGTACAAAGAAAACAAAATACTATTGAGGCATTCTGGAGCAAAATCTGTTGCCCATTGTCAGAAAGCTTGGGTAGGTTAGGCTTTTTTTTTTACATGTCTTTTTCTGGTGTTAATATGGTACTTTGGAAACACTGCCAGTGCTTAAATGGTGCCTGAATTGGTGTTTACAAAAGGAATTTTTGTCCAGAAAATTTGGGACATTCAAGTTGGACAGCATTGTAGTTTAAATACTTCAATATTATAAAAACAATTATACTTGAGCTATAAATTCACTGATATGAAATCAAATCAACATGGTTCTGCATATGAATTTGGACCAATTCTGTCAACACTATCGACTACCAAACTACAATCTGTGATTAACATGTTTCTCCTCTTTCTATCTAAGGCACTATTCGTCCGGTGAGGAGGTGTTTTTATGACCCGGCCTCAGCCCCAGGACAGGGCTGGCAGTGGGAGTGGGAAAACGATGCCGGTTCATGGACACCCTATGATACAGAGGTGGCCATCGCCATCGAGAACGCTCATAGCCGCCAGCAACCCTGCCTTGACCTGACACCTCTTGGTTTTTGCTACCTCATTGATTTGCAGAATATGACACAGGTGTGTTAGAATTATTCATGTTATCTAAATAGTTGTAAATGTTTGACTCGCATAAACGCCAAATCTGCAACAATAATATATGCTTGTTTTTGTGTGTTTTTTCAGGTCAATAGACAGAGCCAAAAGTGTCGAAGGATTCAGCGACGGGTTGACATGGTCTACCCGCTCGTGTCTGGACCTCTCCCATTTCCAAAAGGGGGGAGTGTAGGTGGAGGAGGGCTAACGGGTGCCCTGCTCGGTGTCGGAGTATCAGGGGCCAGCATGGGAACTGTAAGCTCTGTTTACCCGAACGGGGGCATTATGACAACTGGACTGGGCCAGCCTTGTTCCTGCCAGCAATGCATGCTCGTATTTAGTGTCAAAACAAACACGGGGGGGACAGGAGCAGGGATACAAACTCTCGGTAGACGCTCATTAACCATGCAGCGGCCCAAGCACTTGGCATCCACCTTCAAACCCCTGAATCCATCAAAATCAGCCACTCTTGGCAGAGGACAGCACCAGAAGTCCAACACTTACCAAACGCTGCCACACGGCCTTGCCATCTCTAGAAACACTGCGTCTCCAAGAAGGAATTCCCAGCTGTTTGCCCAGTCCCTAGCTGCCCTCACAGCAGGGACTTCCACGCTGGGTATCTCCTCATCTTCAAATAGGCCGCCTCCTCCGTCCCTCCCACCACCTCAGCCGCCATCATCCAACATGACTGTTAACCCTTTGTCCATTCCAACCAAGCATTCCTCATCTTCAGCTAATGATTCAGTGCCAACTGCCACATTAATTACTCCAGCCAGCGGTGTGACCACTCCCCCATCCCCTGTGCCATCTCCGTCGCCGTTGGTGATGAAGCCGCAACGTGCACCATCTGCAGCTAAAGTGTGCCATGCCCCGCTACCACAGAGATCAAGTTTAGCTGGGCTGAGTCGACCTGCATTGCAAAGGATCGCCATGGCCCAGTCAAGAGCACTGATAGCATCAGGGTGAGTAAAAAGAACAAAAACACCGTAAAAGCTTCTATGAAATAGCTTTCATGAGTTATAAGAGAGTAAAGATGCTTTAAAAGCATTTATAAATTCCCATATTTTTATTTAATATTAAATGTTTTACAATATTAAACATTGTGGTGAAGAAAAACGAACAGTCTGTTAGTTTGGATAGGGTCTTTAATTGGGATGTGACTCTCACAACAGCTCATGATTTTATTCGGATTCTTGGGGTGATGATTGGATTCAAAATTGAATCTTGATTCAACATGATTCTCCATTCAAACTGAATCTCACAATATATCATTTGGTGTAAAAATTTTTATTTCTTTTGAAAACAGGTTACAGTAGGTAATGCAATGTAAGTAAGTGAAATGCAAAGCAATAATATACAAAACATATGGTTTAAAAACAAAGTGTAGCAGATTTCTCATATACATTTGTCCACATGTCCAACAGTCAGAAAGTAGTCCCTTGAGTAAAAAAATAATTCATGAGGGTCGGGTGAGTCCTTATGGTCAATTTCAGCTTTAAATAACAATATGTTAGGAATAAATGTCACCGTTTATTTTACGGCGACAACAGGAGCACATTAGAGTTAGCGTTAGCTTGTTAGCATTAGCATTCGTTCACTCGGTTTAAGACGAAAAACTACACAAATGGCGTCTCAATGACTACTTTTACATTTTACATTGCTGCTTCGAAGTCCGGCTGAATACTGAATATTACTCTGGAAATACGTTGAAAAGAGTTTGTCCACTTCTCGTAGCTTCGTGTACTAAAATTACATTTGTACAGATGAATTAATATAATTAAACTGCATAATAGTTTATAGACCACGGCTGAGTAAAAACACTGCAAGATAGATCCACTAATCAGCGTTCATCAGCAAAGCGATGCCACACAAACGTTCCTGCAAATCGCAAGTTCCTTTTGTTCTTCTTTATCACCGTTGCCAAGTATGTTGTAAAAGAAATACACACAAATTAAGAAATAAACAAGTCATCTTGCCTACTTCGTAATGGTGGTGGGTAGAGCAGCCAAGTCGGAAACTCGCTCCCCGCCTCTTGCCGTCCTTGGGCAGGACACTTCACCCATGCCCCCAGTGCCGCTCACACTGGTGAATGGTGGTGGTCGGAGGTGCCGTAGGCGCAAACTGGCAGCCACGCTTCCGTCAGTCTACCCCAGGGCAGCTGTGGCTACAAATATAGCTTACCACCACCAGGTGTGAATGTGGAGTGGATGAATGATGGGTTCTCACTTATCTGTGAAGCGCTTTGAGTGTCTAGAAAAGCGCCATATAAATGTAATCCATTATTATTATTATTAGAGATGTCCGATAATGGCTTTTTTGCCGATATCCGATATTCCGATATTGTCCAACTCTTAATTACCGATTCCGATATCAACCGATACCAATATATACAGTCGTGGAATTAACACATTATTATGCCTAATTTTTAGGGGTGTGGGAATAAATCGATTCGAATTCGAATCGCGATTCTCACGTTGTGCGATTCAGAATCGATTCTCGTTTTTAAAAAATCAATTTTTATTTTTTTAATTTATTTTATTATTATTAAAAAAATAAAAAATAAAGTTTAATTTTTTTTAATTAATCAATCCAACAAAACAATACACAGCAATACCATAACAATGCAATCCAATTCCAAAACCAAACCCGACCCAGCAACACTGCAATAAACAGAGCAATTGAGAGGAGACACAAACACGACACAGAACAAACCAAAAGTAGTGAAACAAAAATGAATATTATTACAACAGCATACCTGCCAACTACTCCGGTTTTCCCGTAATTCGTACGGTTTTCATCAACCTATTCCGGGTTACGGTTGCAGTGATAAAAAATACGGTTTTTCATTAATTAAAAAAAAAAAAAGGGTGAAAACTACGCAAATTGCACCTTGTGCAGACAAGATTTTTCGATCGGACACGGAGGAATTAGCGATGTAAAAGACCACGTTGGGACAAAAAAACACAAGTCTAATGCCGTTGCTAGCGACACAAGTGGAAAACTTTCAACGTTTTTCGTCGCCCAAACAGATTCTTTGGATGTGATAAATGCCGAAGTTTTATTTACGGAGGCAATAATTGAGCATGGATTTCCAATCGCACTGGCTGATCACATGGGACAGTTAAATGTTTGTAATGCAACCTTTAAAAATCATTACGCGGTGATCGCGGTCCCAAAAATAAACTTTTCTTGCATGATAATGTCCAGAAAAATTCGCTTTATATTACTATAGAGTCCTTTTAACAAAATGAGTTTGATGGTTTATCACAAACCTTAAATGAAAGAAGTCCTTTGTTCTCCTGCACCATGCATATGCGCTTTGGCCTTGCTTCGTGTTTGGTGCGCAATCCTGTCGGCTGTATTTCACAGCACGACATACTGTTAAAAGTGTTTATACTATTTATGCTTTCAAGTCCAAGTTGAAGAAATCTTGTTAAATGTTGACAGCATAACTACCAAAATACAGAAGTATGTCCTTAATATTTTTGCAGTGCTATTTCTGTTGAAAAGTTCAAATGATTACATTAGAGATGTGATGTGCCACTTTTCAAGTGTCTGATGGCTTAAATTAATTTTCATTAATTTTTCATATTTTGAATTCTTTTGAAAGGCTTACAAAAAAACTACATTTGAATTGTAATTCCATGCTATTGACAGGACTATTAATTTTAATGAAGTTAGCTTAGAAATGTGAATTTTAGGCACAGAATATTTTTTACAATTGAACAAGGCAGTAGATTATACAAGCTTGGACAGAAAGTTAATAATGACACCAATTTTTTTTTTAATGGAATTGTTTAGTACTGTTTTACCATTTGTTTACTGTAAAAAGTGTTTATACTGTTTATACTTTCAATTAACAAATTGAAGTCTTGTGAAAGGTTGACAGGATAACTGGCATTAACTGTCAAAATAATTTCAAACTATTGAAGTTAGCTTACAGAATAAACATGCCAATCAACCCATATGATTTTTGCTGTAATAAGTCATATTTTTGGTTCATTTAATAGTTAACAAATTTACATTATTGCAATCAGTTGATAAAACATTGTCCTTAAACAATTATAAAAACTTTTTACAAAAATCTACTACTGTATTTTTTGGAATTTAAGTCGCTCCGTAGTATATGTTGCACCGGCCGAAAATGCACAATAAAGAAGGAAAAAAACATATATACGTCGCACTGGAGTATAAGTCGCATTTTGTGGGGAAATTTATTTGATAAACTCCAACACCAAGAATAGACATTTGAAAGGCAATTTAAAATAAATAATGAATTGTAAACAACAGGCTGAATAAGTGTACGTTATATGAGGCATAAATAACCAACTGAGAACATGCCTGGTATGTTAACGTAACATATTATGGCAAGAGTCATTCAAATAACTATAACATATGGAACATGCTATACGTTTACCAAACAATCTGTCACTCCCGATCGCTAAATCCCATGAAATCTTTTTCCTCTGTGTCGCCTGTGGTATGCGCCCCGCTAGCGTCCTTTCTTTCTGCTGCTCGATTGCTGTTCTCTGCAGCATATTTCACTATGTCCAGCTTGTAATCTGCAGTATATGATTTCCTTTTCGGTGCCATTTTAGTTCAGTCCTTCTCAGTTTTTATAAGTTATCGCGATTGTTGATGTGATCCATTTTAATAGCTCCGGCAGTAGCGTATAGCATATAGCAGTTAGCATATCATGGCCCACAATGCACTTCTGCCATGACTCGCCCCCGCCGAATTCTTATTGGTTGGCGTGTGAGTGACGATTGCTGACGTGTGTGTGACGTTTGCGGACATTTTCTTCATCGCTCACACGAATGAGATAAATGATATTATTTGATGTTTTACAATAATGTGTTAATAATTTCACACATAAGTCGCTCCGGAGTATACGTCGCACCCACGGCCAAACTATGAAAAAAACGTCGACTTATAGTCCGAAAAATACGGTACTCTGACTGGGGTCGATCCTGCTGAAATCCTATGTATTGAGTGAATAGAGAATTGTTTTGAATCGGAAAAATATCGTTTTTGAATCGAGAATCGCATTGAATCGAAAAAAAAATCGATTTTGAATCGAATCGTGACCCTAAGAATTGATATTGAATCGAATCGTGGGACACCCAAAGATTCGCAGCCCTACTAATTTTGTTGTGATGCCCCGCTGGATGCATTAAACAATGTAACAAGGGTTTCCAAAATAAATCAACTCAAGTTATGGAAAAAAATGCCAACATGGCACTGCCATATTTATTATTGAAGTCACAAAGTGCTTTTTTTTTTAACATCCCTCAAAACAGCAGCTTAGAATTTGGGACATGCTTTCCCTGAGAGAGCATGAGGAGGTTGAGGTGGGCGGGGTTGGGGGGGTGGGGTTGAGGTGTGTGTGTGGGGGGAAGGGGGGATAGAGGGGGGTGTATATTGTAGCGCCCCGAAAGAGTTAGTGCTGCAAAGGGTTCTGGGTATTTGTTCTGTTGTGTTTAAGTTGTGTTACGGTGCGGATGTTCTCCCGAAATGTGTATGTCATTCTTGTTTGGTGTGGGTTCACAGTGTGGCGCATATTTGTAACAGTGTTAAAGTTGTTTATACGGCCACCCTCAGTGTGACCTGTATGGCTGTTGACCAAGTATGCATGGCATTCACTTGTGTGTGTGTGAAAAGCCGTAGATATTATGTGATTGGGCCGGCACGCAAAGGAAGTGCCTTTAAGGTTTATTGGCACTCTGTACTTCTCCCTACGTCCGTGAAACACAGCGGCGTTTTAAAAGGTCATAAATTTTACTTTTTGAAACCGATAATTTCCGATATTACATTTTAAAGCATTTATCGACCGATAATATTGGCAGCGCGATATTATCGGACATCCCTAATTATTATTATTATTATAATAAAAACTAAGTTTTTAGGAACGCCCCCCCAAAACTGTGTTCAACCAATCAGTGGTCGATCACACAGCCCACCCCTCTATAGTTCCTGGAACCTTTCCAAAGTCCCACCTCGCTGGCAGGAACTAAAAATGGTTCCTGAAGTACTTAATCTACCCGGGTAGTTGTTAGTGGAAACACAGGGGGAACTTTATTTACCCAGGTAAATGAGAAAGTTCTTGTTACAGGTCCTGTGGTGGAAAAGGACCTAATAGTGCTCTAAAAGCAAATAAAAGCTCTTCGGGTGAAACTTTTTCATATATGGGGGTAACCGCTGACTTGACCATTGGGAAATACGTCACAAAACCACAACAAAACATTAACACACTTTTCCCGAGGTTGCTGCAGCCAATCGCCTTGTTTCACTCCATTCAGGCCGCATTGCTGTTATTCGATGGTGACAGGTGTGAACAATAGACGCATTTGTCCCACCCAAATAGTACACTGCGTGGGAGAAAAATATTTGATTTGTTATGGACAGGAGGAAACGTGCAGCCGGCAATCTGAAAAACGATTTGGAACGTTGCCACAACTTGTTTATAACGTCTTGCCGTTTGTTTTCTGGGAGGGTCACTTGTCCATTATTTGATTGCTAACTTTGTCAGTGTTCCCAATGACATCAACACTAGCTAAAATGTTTTGTCATCATTGAATTGAACGCAGGCTGTAAAGTGACAGCACGGTGAGTTGTCAGTGAAGCATGAAGCTTGTGTATTAAATGTGAGAGGTATCACTCCTATTTATTTTTGTTGGCAAAACTGTTGTACTGATCCTTATGGTGTTGTTGGAGAACAAAGCTTGTTTATTCGACTTTATATTCATTGGCCAAACTATTTTGTGTTTTAAATTGATACTAAAAAGTAAACACCATGTTTTTTTTTTTTACATTTGTGGGGATTTTTATGTCAAAATATTATTATAAATGATAAATAAATGATAAATGGGTTGTACTTGTATAGCGCTTTTCTACCTTCAAGGTACTCAAAGCGCTTTGACACTACTTCCACATTTACCCATTCACACACACATTCACACACTGATGGAGGGAGCTGCCATGCAAGGCGCTAACCAGCACCCATCAGGAGCAAGGGTGAAGTGTCTTGCTCAGGACACAACAGACATGACGAGGTTGGTACTAGGTGGGGATTGAACCAGGGACCCTCGGGTTGCGCACGGCCACTATCCCACTGCGCCACGCCCCCCCTATTACTTTATTACATCCTATATGACATATTCCTGCTCCCCTCCGGCGTTTGTAGTGTTTTCCCCTACAAACAATCTAATGTATGATTAGGTTAAGTGGGGTTGACCAATTGATGACATCAAACAAAGCATAAAAAATGGAGAAATAGAGCTAAGGCACCATGTAATCAGAACAAGCTGACACATTGATAACAAATAATCGTGATCATCATTGTGGCTTGTGGCCATAATCGTGCATCACTGAGATCGACGTGTCCCTCATTTGTGTTTTGAAAGCATTATATTGTGTAGAAGCCAAATTGCTGCGGGAACACATGCGGACACCGCAATGTCCTGCTTCAATGGGTTCTGTGTAAAAGACACAAATGCCAACTCTACTGTTCTGTCTCTGATTCATTTGTCAAATGCAGTTGAACAGCAGTGACATTTGCACACTATGTGCTTACAGGCAAAACAATATATGAATAAAAGCATCGACATCTGAACTTACAGCTTGCACTCACCTCAGTCTTAAGTCTGAAGGCCCCTTGGGTTGCGGCATTGTTAATGTGGTAATAGCTTCATGATAATTGTATCAATTACCATATGCATACAGTGGTTAGCAAAAGCTCAGCAAAACCAGTTTTATAAAAACGGAAGACTGTTCAGATCACAACAACTTAAAATGGCAAAGGTCGAAAACAGGTGTACAGTCCAAGACCAGAACATATCAAAAATAGCTAACTTGCATAGCTTTGAAGTTAACTATTATTATTTAATTCACAAAAAGCAAACTATATCAAGCATACTCACAATAAGCCATTCCCCCTTTTTTTAATGGCCCCCACTGACCTTACGTCGCGGAGCTTGCATCCCTCTGACAGCGTCTTATTTGATTTAAAGGTCTTCTGTGGGGGCTGGCGCCAGCCTTTTAATTCTCTTCCAAAACACTAAGGGGCAGTGTGTCCTGAAGGAGCAACCACAGCTGTCGTTGACTAGATATGTCGACAACCAAAACATCGAGATATCTCTGCACTGGAACTAATCATTCAGAGACATCAGTTTACTATGCACGTTTTACTTATACACCAGAGTAAAATACCTTTGTGATGATGGACCGTGAAACATTCTGAACAAGTCGCGGCAGAGAACGCCATAATTATTTGCATTGCTATTCGGCCGTTTGGGACATCGGACAAGGGAGAGCTATTTAATTTTAAATAACTATTTCAACAACATGTCTATGGTCATGTATTACTGATGTTTGGCAATAAAAGTTAAAAAGAGTGTCATACTTTGTGACTTTCTTCTGGACGCAACAACAAATCAATAAGAAAAAGGACACACTCAATTTTAGAGCGCAACAAGATAAGAAGTACGCAATATCTGTTTTCATGTAAATGTTAAATGACTGCTTCATTTCATACACCAATTTGTGCATTTCCCGCACAAATTTGGCTTTCCTGCGGTCGGGGACTTCCTCTTCAAAAGCTGACCAAGCAAAGCTCTGCAGTCTGCGTTGATGCCGACGCAAACCTCTGATTTTTCGGAGGTGCACGCAAGGCTACACAGGTTGTGGGGGCAAGACTGCGTCGCTTACGCAAGTTACATGACGTGAGAGCTTTTGCCAGGCTTTAGCATTCAACCTACATCCAGTTAGCTTGTCCCATCACTCTTCTTTTGCTGCAGCTTTGCTTTACATTGTGCATTTTTTCCAGCCTTATTTTGAGTCGTTAGTGATTATTTCTCTATCTGTTGTGGAAGGTGGTTGCTGAGGAGCGATCGCGTTGATTCAACGACACATCTTTATTACATTATCACTAGACACACACAAAATCACGCAAGGCTGGATTTAGGCAAATCACATAATGGAAGGTAACTGATTTTGAAAACCACATAATGGTCATAGAATAAGGCTGATTCTGATCTGACTGACAAAAAAGGTAGTAAAACAAACCATTTTCAAAACAATATGAATATAAGCTTGTCACAACCATTGTTCTGTATTTCCTTTGCTTTTAATCTTGGTTGGATACATACTTAGGGAAGTGAAAAATATTCAGTACAGTAATCCCTTGTTTATCGCTGTTAATTGATTGCGGACATAACCGGAGTAAATTACTTAATTATTATTGAAAATCCTCATAGCTTGAGTATAAAAAGCCTGCATACTACCTTCTAAATATAATTTCCAACATATTGACAACCTACTAGACATGAAATAACACCATTTAGTCACCTTTACACTCTTTTAAATCACTATAGTAATGCTGTTTGAGGCTTCCACAATACTAAACATTGTGATCTGAATGGACAGAAATGTTTGTATGTATGATTTATAATTCAGCAATATGGTTAAGCCGATGTGGCGAGGGACAACCGAACAGTAATCCCTCGTTCATCGTGTCTAATTGGTTCCAAGCCTGACTGGTAAATACATTTTTGCAAAGTAATATTCCTATTAATCCAATATTTTCATAGTTAAAGCATAAAAACCTGTTTACGACGTTTTAAATAAGTATTTTTTTTATTTTATGAGAGCCTTCTAGACATGAAATAACACCCATATAGTCAGTCACCTTCACACTCCACTAATATATTGTAGCCTTTTGTGCGTTCTTATTACTGGCAGCCGGAGGATTCTACAGGTGTCATTGTGGCCATTGTCGAGGCTTCCTGCACGGCCACTACGTGGAAATACTTTGTCACATCCTGTGTCTATTCTAGCTCGTTGAACTGTGTTTCGATTAGCTGAAACTACGGGCTTAAGTTGTTTTGCAAAAACTTCAACTTGATCGTCGCGGTGAAGATAGCGCCAACGTTATATACAGTATGTCGTTACCCAAGTCCCGCCGCATTGTTCTTGTGGTTGTCGTTCGATATCGCTCACTTCATAAGACAGGATTCGAAGATCTATCGGCATGGAAATGGACCTCCTTGTGCCCTTGGTGAATATATATTGTGATCACCACAATATAGTAACAGACAATAAGACAAATACTGTATTGTATTACACATGACATGAAAAATACACAATTTAAGACCTAATTTAAGCCAAAATACGAACAAATTGCTAAAACAAAAAACTAAAATTTGATGAGTGAAGCTGAAAGTTTTCAAGCACGATATGGCAATGTCCCACGTTTATTGTGGCTAATTGGAATAGGAGATGGCCGCGATAAATTGGTTTCCAAGAAGTAAGATCATTATTGATAAATATATTTTCATTGACCTTAAACTTTATGACCTTCTAAATACGTTTTAAACATAATTGGAGCCCTCTAAACATGTAATAACCCCCTTGTATTTATGTATATATGTCACCATAGACTCCATCCGTTGATCCGTTTTTTACCGCTTGTCCCTCTTGGGGTCACGGGGGTAGCTGGAGCCTATCCCAGCTGCACTCGGGCGGAAGGTATACATCCTGGTCAAGTCGCCACCTCATCGCAGTCACCTTAAACTCATTTCACCCAATGAAGTAGCCTTGAGTTTGTTCTTTTATAGATAGTACAGTACTTACCGGTATCCCAGAGTATCCTTTAAGTGTCATTGCAATGCCCATTGCCCAACCACTACAACACAGCCACTATTCTCCACAGTCGCAGCGGCCATTAGATTTGATGTTAGCATTATGGGTTAGCATTGTGTGTCTGCATTGACATTCAACATCACTCAAGTCAAATCCGTCTTATTGATGTTGAAGTATAATTTCCTCAAAAGAGGTTATCGCCACTTGGGCTTAACAGCTGCAGTCTTAATTAAACTGATGTGCTGCACCGACTTTTTTTTGATTGATTGATTGAGACTTTTATTAGTAGATTGCACAGAACAGTACATATTCCGTAGAATTGACCACTAAATGGCAACACCCGAATACGTTTTTCAACTTGTTTAAGTCGGGGTCCACATTAATCAATTCATGTTACAAATATATCCTATCAGCATAATACAGTCGTCACACAAGTTAATCATCAAAGTATATACATTGAATTATTTGCATTATTTACAATCCGGGGGGTGGGATGTGGAGGGGGTTGCGACCGGGGGGGGGGGTTAGGTTTGGCTGATATCAGCACTTCAGTCATCAACAATTGCATCATCTGAGAAATGGACATTGTAACAGTGTAGGTCTGACTTCGTAGAATATGTACAGCAAGCAGTGAACATAGTGAGCTCAGAAAGCATAAGAACAAGTATATACATTTGATTATTTACATTTGATTAATTACAATCCGGGGAGGTGGGATGTGGTGGGGGTAGGGTGTTAGTCTAGGGTTGTAGTTGCCTGGAGATGTTCTTTTAGTGCGGTTTTGAAGGAGGGTAGAGATACACTTTCTTTTACACCTGTTGGGAGTGCATTCCATATTGATGTGACATAGAAAGAGAATGAGTTAAGACCTTTGTTAGATCGGAATCTGGGTTTAAGATGGTTTGTGGAGCTCCCCCTGGTGTTGTGGTTATGGCGGTCCTTTACGTTATGGAAGTAGTTTGACATGTACTTCGGTATCAGGGAGGTGTAGCGAATTTTATAGACTAGGCTCAGTGCAATTTGTTTTACTCTGTCCTCCACCCTGAGCCAGCCCACTTTGGAGAAGTGGGTAGGAGTGAGGTGTGATCTGGGATGGAGGTCTAGAAGTAACCTGACAAGCTTGTCCTGGGATGTTTGGAGTCTAGATTTGAGGGTTTCATATGCTACATCCGGCTTTTGTCGTTCAACATTGCTCACAAGGCTCATTATTCTGAAGATGTGTTATTGATTGGGTAGGAGTCGAATATGAAGTGCTGTTTTACTCTCCACTTAACATGAAAAACATGTAAACATGGGCTCCATCAGCTTGGAAACGAAAGTTCCCTTTGGTGAATACAGTGTTTACCATACATTCATTCACAAATTTAAAGGCCACCACAAGTCAAAAATGTATTTTTTTATTTTTCTTGCGATACAGTAAGTAACAATTCACCTTTGAGATGATATATTTGCTTCCATCTTCTGCATTTATGTTCCACAAAACATTGACTACGTTATTTGTTTTAAAATTAAGAGTTTGAGGTTTCCGTAGTTAGTCAGCATGCACACACAGGAGGAGCAGAAGATTCTTTAAGGAGTACAAAGTTAGCGGTCAATATTTGTTTCTACAGAGTTTAGCGAATATAATATAGGTAAGCAGAAATACACTCAATTTTGTTCCGTTGAAATCTCATTTAATAAATGTTTGTACAAGTTCGCTCTGCTAATTTTTGTTAGCCTGTCAATGAGCTGGTCCATTGCATGTTGGCATTAAGATAGCGGCATTAAAGCCAACCTTCAACCTGCATAATTGTATTGAGTTTTTTTCAGTTTATAACAAATAGGGATGTCCCGATCCAGGTTTTTGCACTTCCGATCCGATACCGATATTGTTTTTGCACTTCCGATCCGATACCGATACTGACCGATACTGGCCTATCCGAGCATGTATTAAAGTTTAAAGTTATTTAGCCTACTTAGTGGTCAGAATCATGTTGAAAAGGGTTTTAGTACTCTTGATAACAACTAGCCAGCTGAATTAGGTGAGTTTGAATAATACACAATGGTTGGTAATAAGAAACTGACCTGTTTATTCAAAAATAAACACAAAATAGACAAAATTATACATGACAAACAGAAATGGCATCATTGAACTAGGGCTGGGCGATATGGCCTTTTTTTAATATTGCGATATTTTAAGGCCATGTCACGATACACCATATATATGTGGATATTTTGCCTTAGCCTTGAATGAACACTTGATGCATATAATCACAGCAGTATGATGATTCTATGTGTACATTAAAATATTCTTCTTCATACTGCATTAATATATGCTACTTTTAAACTTTCATGCAGAGAAGGAAATCACAACTAAAAAATCACTATTTTTTTCATACGGTGTTGATCTGGAAATGTTTGCCTCGGCATTTTGATGGTGTGGACGTGTGGCACCGAACGGAGATAAGCGTCTCGACAGACGTTACAATATTTGAACAATGATGACGAAAACTGTTTTCTCTGTCGTGTCCGTGTGTCGAAAATTGTTATGCGCTTATTTTTTTATTTGATTTTGTGCGTGGCATAGATTTGCCGTGCGCAGAGGACGCTTGAGCAGTGCGCAATTGCACAGGCGCGCACCTTAGAGGGAGCGTTGCTCGCACGGCTGCGCTAGCATCACAGCTAACGTTAGCCATGCTGCTACCTCTCTGCTCGGGGAGGACATATACGATGTGACGTATGACGTGACAGTATGTGACGTGTGTAAGAAGGTGCGCTTGCTCTCTGTGAGAGGGAGACACAGGAAAGAGTGAGAAGAGCCTGTCGTGTAATGCCAGCAGCTAAAAGCAACTGCGTGAGAATCCACAGACCTGTGGATGTGTTGAACGGAAATTAGGGAGCAGCAGAAAAGTGGAATGTATTATTTAAATAGGTGCGTTGGAAAACACGGTCCGTAGTTTTTTTTTAAACTGAATCTGGATCGGCATTTTCCCATGCCTTGCCGATACGCATTTTTTGGCAAATATCGGCGGCCGATCCGATCCAAATATCAGATCGGGACATCCCTAATAACAAACTGTATTGTTGATTGAACATGAATCTACATGTACAGTATGTGCACTTCATACATGTATGTATATTAATGTACTTTCCTTTGTGTGCTTAGTTTTACAGTAACTTCATTGTGGAGACTATCAAAAACAACCTCAAGTTGTTTTTTCATTTTTAATTTAAAAGACTGTTTCCATATTTGGAAAACTAAATTCCAACATTCATGGAGGGCAGAATGATATACCGTATTTTTCGGACTCTAAGGCGCACTTAAAATCGTTTCATTTTCTCAAAAATCGACAGTGCGCCTTATAACCTGGTGCGCCTAATGTACGGAATAATTCTGGTTGTGCTTACCCACCTCGAAGCAATTTTATTTGGTACATGGTGTAATGATAAGTGTGACCAGTAGATGATAGTCACACATAAGAGATATGTGTAGGCTGTAGATATGACGCCAGTAAACAACACCAAAACTTTAAATGTTCCATTGAAAATAAAGAACATTACACACGGCACTCAAAAATCTGTCAAAATGTTATATTATGACTTTGAAGCCGCACCGTTTGATGGATTGTCAGCCCATTACGGCTACCGTAGTCAGAGATACAAGTATTACTATGGTGTGTGCATAAGAACCACAAAATGGCACACATTAGCAGACATATTATCTGGCATTTTGTTTCACAATATCATGCAAAATCAACTTTTCTTACCTTCTGGTACCTTCTGATGTGTATTTGGGATCTGCATAAGTCCTGAAAATTTGCGCACGACGGCCACTGTAGTCCGTGCCGATAGCGTAGTCGATAAGCTTCTTCTTTTTCACTATCTTCTTGTCATGGGGCATTCACCCTCTGCCGTTGCCATTTCTAATATAAAGTAGTGTAAAGTTGTAACTTATATCTCGCTATGGAAGCGCTAAAAACTACCAGTGTAGCGGGTTTACATAATTCACCCACGGAACTTTAGTTATCAGAGAGTTCCGGTCGGACGTTTTTCACGGGACACATATCCGACGTTGCTCTAGTGAGCCACAGATGAGAAGATGCTGCTCCGTTGTTGATTTAAGTAGTCTGAATGTCATTAAAACAGTTAGCTCCATCTTTTGACACTTCTTGCACGCTACACCGCTACAACAAAGATGACGGGGAGAAAACGCTGCCGAAGGTGAGCCGCATAAATAAGACCGCCCACAAAACGGCAACATCCATGCAACATTTTGACCACAGAACCACCATTACATGTTATGTAGACCACATGGAAGTGTTTTCAATTTAGAAAAAAATCATAATATGACCCCTTTAATGCGCCTTATAATCCAGTGCGCCTTTTGTATGGAAGTAGACCTGAATAGACCCGCTCATTGGCAGTGCGCCTTATAATCCGGTGCGCCCTATGGTCCAGAAAATACGGTATGTCAATAAATCAGGGGTGTACAAAGTGCAGCCTGTATTACATTGTAGTAAAATATAAGCAACAACAATTGAAACATTTAGCAAAATAATACGACAAAAATATGTCAATACTAATTACCAATTAACACAAATTAGTTTTTAAATATATTTATAAAATTTTTGTTTGCTTTTTAAAAGAAATTATAGGTATCACTGCCAATTCTGAAAATTAAATGCCATATTGACACCGAGACGGCCACGACCCCACTGCCACAAGCATATTGGCAATGTTTGGGAAACCCTACAATATGTATTCTGACAATGCAGTAATAGAAAATAAGACCCACATTGTGCTGTAATACATATAATACTTAATGTATGCCAAATATGTGTTTGATTGATTGATTGATTGAGACTTGTATTAGTAGATTGCACAGTACAGTACATATTCCGTACAATTGACCACTAAATGGTAACACCCGAATAAGTTTTTCAACTTGTTTAAGTCGGGGTCCACGTTAATCAATTCATGGTAATTCATGTATACCGTATTTTTCGGAGTATAAGTCGCTCCGGCGTATAAGTCGCACCGGCCGAAAATGCATAATAAAGAAGGAAAAAACATAAGTCGCACTGGAGTATAAGTCTCATTTATTGGGGAAATGTATTTGATAAAACCCAACACCAAGAATAGACATTTGAAAGGCAATTTAAAATAAATAAAGAATAGTGAACAACAGGCTGAATAAGTGTACGTTATATGAGGCATAAATAACCAACTGAGAACGTGCCTGGTATGTTAACGTAACATATTATGTTAAGAGTCATTCAAATAATGCTTTACGTTTACCAAACAATCTGTCACTCCTAATCGCTAAATCCCATGAAATCTTATATGTCTAGTCTCTTACGTGAATGAGCTAAATAATATTATTTGATATTTTACAGTAATGTGTTAATAATTTCACACATAAGTCGCTCCTGAGTATAAGTCGCACCCCCGGCCAAACGATGAAAAAAAACTGCGACTTATAGTCCGAAAAATACGGTAATGTGCTTAAGAAACAAACAATGATGGATAATAGAGTAAAGTTGCAAAATTTTAAGCATGATATGGTGAGTGACAACTGTAGTACGGGAGTAGTACGACAGTGGTACCTCTTCTTTTTTTTAAAAAAAAGCTTAAAACAAGGTCAAATGATTTTGAAATGTTGATCTTTTTTTCCTGTGTCGAGCCCCCGTCCTTTAGAGTTGTCTCTTGCTTTCTCTACCCTGCGGCTCCTCTGCTCCCTCCTGTCCTTTTACTTCCCAGCAGTCTGGGGCCCTCCGTGCCCTATTGTTGGTCTCCACAGTAACCTTTGTTAGTTACGCAAGCCTGGGACACATTAGCAGCACAATGCCGAGTCTCTGCTAGTTTTGCCCCTCTTGGTACTCTTCTTCCATCCCCCTCTCTCGGCTTTGTCCCATGAATTTTTACATGAGTTTTGCTTCTCCACTACCGTCCAGGGTTTTTATAGTTCTTGCACATTTCTATGTTTCCCCTATGCTTGTGTCACGTTAGCTGTGCGGGTGTTGGTGATTATTTGCACGTCCACAATATGGTGCCACACGTACGAAGTTGCGGCAATATACTGGAATCACTCAGAGTGGGCTGTGTCGTGTTCTGTGCATTATCATAATGAGGATGTCTTTTGTGTGGCAGTGGGGTAGACTGCATTGTCACTACCCCCTGTCTGTCACAGTTCTGCGAGGAGTGCATATATATATATATATATATATATATATATGTGTGTGTGTGTGTGTGTGTGTGTGTGTGTGTGTGTGTGCGTGCGAGCATCTTAGACATGTCCCAGACAGTACCCAAGACCAAGGCTAACATCGTGGTGGGGTGAGGGGTTTATGACAAAGAAACAAGTCAGCAAACGAAGACTGATCACATGGGAATCAGGACTGATTGAAAGAGGTCACACTCACACGAAATGTTTCTTGTACTCAAGGACGCATTTCCATTCTCTGTCCTGCGGTGAGAGTTAATATTGACAATCTTCACAGGAGTTGTATAGAGGAATGTGTGCTTCCTCTCCAGTTAAACATTTAGAGGAGGCGCACAAACAAACGAATGAGTGTGAGAAAGGACCATGTGATTCACACAAACCAAGTGCGTACTTCACCTGTGTTGTGTCTTGGTTTTAACCAGGAGCCAACCAAAACCAGTGCAAGTAAAAATGGGTCAATCAAAATGTAGCAACTTGATGCAGATGCAAAGTGTAATACGCAGAGAGAAAGAGAGAGGCGATTGCTTGCAACTGTTTAGTAGACTTTGTAATTGAGGTGGCCAATCCTCAAGGACCACAGCTTCTGTTTGGACCTTCCAAGCTAGTCACCAACTTGCACCACAGTATCGAACACATACACACAGAGGTGTGCGCCACAGGAGGGCACAGGAATGTTAGAAACCGCGTGCGCACACACACTGCACTTTTTTTTGTAATTGTGCCTATTACTCTCAATCACTATGAGAGAAAAGAAGACAAAAGGTTTTTGTTTTTTGCATTCTAACACATAAAAATCGTCTCGTTCTTGGTGGCTAACAATGCAGTTAATGGGAGCAATCAATTCTACCTCTAAATCACCTAAAAACCATCACCAATACCGTATTTTCCGCACCATAAGGCGCCCTGGGTTAAAAGCCGCGCCTTCAATGAACGGCATATTTCAAAACTTTGTCCACCTATAAGCCGCCCGGTGTTGTAAGCCGCATCTAACTGCGCTAAAGGAATGTCAAAAAAACAGTCAGATAGGTCAGTCAAACTTTAATAATATATTAAAAACCAGCGTTCTAACAACTCTGTTCACTCCCAAAATGTACGCAAATGTGCAATCACAAACATACGTATATCAACATGGACAGAGCTGCGTGAAAAAAGCCACCCGGCCTCTTCGCGTAAACTTAAACTTACCTTAACCACTCGCTCATCTTTTCTTCATCCATCCCTTCGAGTTAGCTTTTATGATGACGCCGGCTGGAAAGGTCTCTTTTGGCAAGGTCTTCCTTTTGAATATCACCATGGGTGGAAGTTAGCATGGCAAGCTAGAACCACAGTGAAGGATGACTTCTCATTCCCTGTGGTGCGAATATTCACCGTACGTGCTCCCGTTGTATCCACAGTGCGTTCACAGGAATATCAGTTGCTGTGAAATAGTAATCCGTGTGCGGATGGAGAGATTGCGTCTTTTCATGAACCGGATCCCTGACGCTTAGTAGGAGCCATTTTGTGGTCTTTACAGATGTAAACACACAAAGGAAATGAAACGTACGGTATATCCGCGCGCTTTTTCTCCTTCTACGCGGGCGGGTGGTTGCTTACAGTAGAAGAAGAAGCGCTTCCTGTTCTATGGGGGCGGGTGCTTACCTTGGCGGTTGCTTGCGTAGAAGAAGAAGCGCTTCCTGTTCTACCGGGAAAAAAGATGGCGGCTGTTTACCGAAGTTGCGAGATCGAAACTTTATGAAAATGAATCTTAATATTTATCCATATATAAAGCGCACCGGGTTAAAAGCCGCACTGTCAGCTTTTGAGTAAATTTGTGGTTTTTAGGTGCGGCTAATAGTGTGGAAAATACGGTACTTTATTTACGTTCCGTAACCTGTATAATAACCAAGCTGCAGCGACATTGTTATTGTAAGAGTGAACACTGAGGAACTCTTTTTCTAGCGTAAAAACACATCGGCGTGCTACAGTATTAGCCGTAAAAGCTAACTACAGCGAGAGATAAGCTAGCTTCTACGTCAGCACGAAGCGCGTTTGAGTTTGTAATGCACAACATTGCGATAGGACAACAATTTGTACTGACTGACTAACATAAACAATCATTTTACAGTATCTGTAAAGTATTAGCCTACATTTCATGTTTAGTTTGTACACCGCTAGCCAGACAGCATATTGTATGGCGTCACATTAGTGCCAAAAATCCGAGCGCATAAAAACTGTTATCGCGCGCTGATTCTCCACTTTGTGCACGCGCGTGGTACCTTTCTGCGTGCGCGCCGTGCCTTTCTGCACGCGCGCGGTGCCTTTTTGCGCGCGCGCGGCGCCTTTCTGCGCGCGCGCGACGCCTTTCTGCGCGCGCGTGACGCCTTTCTGCGCGCGCGCGACGCCTTTCTGCGCGCTCTCTGTGTACTCCTGGCATCTCTCCTCGTGCTGTCATGTTTCTTTTTGGCACTTTGGGGGCGGGTATGCTTAGACGACCCCTTCTTTCTGATTGGCTGTGAGTATTTTTCATATGACCAATCATTCTCCAGTGTAGCAACGTTGTAGCCATCTTACCTCGGACATCTAGCCTCAATCATTACATTGATGTCAATGGTACATGTACTAATTAAATTACCATAACTTGCTCGATTTTCGACCAATTTACAAACGGTTTGCCTTGTTACAAATCTTATTACATGTAGATATGACATAGGATGCTATACCTGTTGAAATGACCTCTTTCGCTTTAAAAAAAAAAAGACTTAATTGTGCAACATAGTTGTGTAGGGTCAGTGTTAGTCAGTTCTCTGATTATTTTAAACTGTTTCAGAATACATTATTAAAAGCTATTTTTAACATTTTGAAAACAAAATTCAAAGATTATTTCATTAATTTTATGGCTGAATCAAAAGAAATTCCATAAATTAGAAAACAAATGTTCAAGAAGAAGTGAAAATATAAAATAATGTTATGGTTGGATGTTATTGCTGGTGGACCAGTTCTGGCTGAAAGATATGATTATGGTGTTTGTTGTCTTATTATTTATTTGGGTCACATTTTGTATTACCCTGTATTGTGTTTATGTGGTATGAAATAACCTTCATCAGCGCGCAACATTTTTTTATCCACTTCTTCCTCCGTAAATCTTGATACATATTGACGATGACCCGTCCTGCTATACTTCTGATTGGCTCTGAGCATTTTTCAGCATTTTTCGCCTGACCAATCAGAAAGAAGGGGCCGTCTAAGCATACCCGCCCCCAAAGTGCCAAAAAGAAACATGACAGCGCGAGGAGAGATGCCAGGAGTACACAGAGAGCGCAGAAAGGTGCGCGCGTGCGCAAAAAGGCACCACGCGTGCGCAAAAGGGTGTCGCGCGCGCGTACGAAGTGGAGAATCAGCGCGCGATAACAGTTTTTATGCGCTCGGATTTTTGGCACTAATGTGACGCCATAATATTGTACTAACAAGCATGACATGATGCATGTATCATGATCAATATTTAAGTGTGACTCGATGGACAGGTGTCTGTTTGGACCAGCTGGCCGGGCACGTTATTCCCGGATTATTTGGGGGTAAGCACTCCATTTATGTCGAAATAGCTTGTCTCCAAATTTGTCTTGCAAATTTGCAGGTTCGTGTCAGTCCGACCTCACTCTCTCAGCTTCTGTCTACTCCAGCGTTTCACCCGCTTCTCCGTGCTGGCTTTTACAAACAGCAGTTCATCCTCTGTTCATTTCGCTTCAAAAAGATAAGGTTGTAAATACTCAATTGTCCAAAAATAGTTGTCTTCGTAGTCTTCTACAAAGTCTGCCTTGATTGGAACTCACTCGTGTTTGAATCCGGGAATAGGAAAATAAGTTGTTGCCGGAAGTCAGACGTGCGCTGCTATGGGAATAGAAATCAATGCGCGGAAGAAGTCAGTGGTTAAATGGTTAAAATGACGAAAATACGGTAAATATTGTACATATTACATAATATGTGCTCCAGCACCTTCTGTGACCCCGTAAGGGACAAGCGGTAGAAAATGGATGGATGGATGGATGAACGTGTCTGTTACTACATTACGTAAATGTAGACTTGCAGTGTGTATATAAAACGTTGATGGAGGGTTTTGAAGTTCTTTTAGAGGGCTTTGAAGGCTACAACGGTGACTCCCATTAGCCACATCTTCCAAGCACTTATCATCTTTAAAATCCTTTTTTAAAAAAAACGATGTGTTCTTGTCTCTCATAATGATTGTGAACGATAGGCAAAATTCCAAAAAAGTGCCAATATCGGTATCGGCCTATACTCGAGGCTCCACTGTCGGTGTCACATCGGAAGTCAAAAAGTTGTATCAGGACACACACCAGATGCTCTTTGCAGAGAGCTTACTAAGGAGTTGTTAGCCTAATGAATTAATATTTGTGTGTAGTTTAGATGGTGGGAAAAAAGACATAAAATAAGCAGCTGGGAAATATATATATGTTCTCCCACCTGAGTTGGGTTCTAATTGCTAAACCCAAATGACCACAGTGGCAGTATTTAATTGCCACCAGAGGCGTGTCTAGGGGGTGGCCTGGGGTGGCACGTGCCACGCCTTGAATCTGACAAGCCATCCTAGATGCCACTCCACTCAGATTGAAGCAGTGTTTTTTCAAACTGTGGTACAGGCTTTATCTAGTGGTACGCCAAAAAAAGCTTAATTCCAGGGTCCCCAGATTACAGACCACAGATTGTCCGAAGTTTATTTTTAAAACATGATGTAAGAGATATCAAAATATGGTATGCCGCCCGTTGGGTGAGGGCCACAATGATTATTATTGACCACGTACATTACAGGACTACATTATGCAAAGACTCATTGTGTAGGTACTAATTTGGACAACTTTTCCAACTCATGGTCCAATTAATCAAAAACCAGCACAGTACGTTAAAATATGTGATACAAAAAAAAAACTTGCCCTCTGAACTTTGTGGACTATATAAAAAATGTCTAATAGTACCATACACAATTCAAAAATACACCCATTTAACCCATTTACTATAGGCCTGATAGGTACTATGCAAAATACTCTCCAAACTTTGACATGTTTGATGCGTTTTAGTTGCGTGAGGGACACCGATAGAAAAAAAAAAGGATGGATAGCTAGATATTTTTGATGGATTACAAAACTTTAAGATGTCGTCAGGGAAGTAAACAAGGTAGAAATGGTTCACATACTCTTAATATTCAATGTTTTATTGTTTATACTTCATATTGTTGTGGCAGGCAATCTTATCCAGCGCGGAGTGCCGGGCAATCTTAATCGGTGGATTTGGCACGCACATTTTCGGGTGGCCGGCAATCTGTTTTGATTGATGATGACCAAGGCAGCCAGGTTCCAGACGTTTCTGGTCTTTCACTAAACGGGAGTCATTTTAGTTACAATATATATTTTTACACAAGCGTATTTAAAGTGTTTGCCTTCCAACACAAGAACAGGCGCAGTCATTTGTTTTGAACATTATCTCGGTCCCACCATCTTTTGTTATTCCACCGTGATTCTAGTTCTACTCAGTCCAGTTAATTTATTTGTGTTATGCAAATACTCTTAAAGGCACACTGTGTAATATTTTTAATTAGTCTGTTGCCAGCAAAGTAAAGAGTGGATATGAATGAGGAACTAATCTGTTTAGATTTAAATAAAGGTTTATAAATGTTACAATTTTACTTTATTTAAGAGGAAATTTGAGATACTGTACTGTATTTGTAAATTGCGGCAACTTATTTTTTTTTTGATTGAGACTTTTATTAGTAGATTGCACAGTACAGTGCATATTCCGTACAATTGACCACTAAATGGTAACATCCGAATAAGTTTTTCAATTTGTTTAAGTCGGGGTCCACGTAAATCAATTCATGGTACAAATATATACTATCATCATAGTACAGTCATCACACAAGTTAATCATCAGAGTATGTACATTGAATTGTTTACATTATTTACAATCCGGGGGGTGGGATGAGGAGGGTTTGGTTGATATCAGCACTTCAGTCATCAACAATTGCATCATCAGAGAAATGGACATTGAAACAGTGTAGGTCTGACTTGGTAGGATATGTACAGCGAGCAGAGAACATAGTGACTTCGGATAGCATAAGAACAAGTATATACATTAGAAATACATTTGATTATTTACATTTGGTTATTTACAATCCGGGGAGGTGGGATGTGGAGGGGCGAGGGTGTTAGTCAAGGGTTGAAGTTGCCTGGAAGTGTTGTTTTAGTGCAGTTTTGAAGGAGGATAGAGATGCACTTTCTTTTACACCTGTTGGGAGTGCATTCCATATTGATGTGGCATAGAAGAAGAATGAGTTAAGACCTTTGTTAGATCGGAATCTGGGTTTAACGTGGTTTGTGGAGTTCCCCCTGGTGTTGTGGTTAAGGCGGTCATTTACGTTATGGAAGTAGTTTGACATGTACTTCGGTATCAGGGAGGTGTAGCGGATTTTATAGACTAGGCTCAGTGCAAGTTGTTTTACTCTGTTGCAAGTTCTCTGATGTATTGTAATAGCTCAATGCCGTACAATATTGTTTGTCAGCAATTGTCTTGCTAGAAGATTCACTCTATACTTGGTAATGGTAACCATGTTATACTACTATAGTAGCTTGCTGCTCCTGCGGTAGACTGACTGCTATATGGGTGCCACGCCTGCAGAACTAGATGCCACTGATTGCCACTAACATTATATATGCATCACTTAAACTAAGTTTATGCTGGTAAGATATATTTCAATGTGTATAGTGATATCAGGAGAATGAAAGACAGACAAGAGTGACGTTCGTATTTGTAACTTCTAAAAATATATTTGAGTCAAGCGCCTTATTTGTGTGTCATCTGCTCATCTGTGGACCAGGTGGAAAGTGTGTTAAAGAGCTAGACTAAATAAAGTTTATCTCGGATCAGACTTAACACTCACCATGTCTTCCCTCATCCTGTAACACCTACCTTGCTAACACTGCATGGATTAATCCATTGAATGGCAGCATGTATATGCACATGTGTGTGACTGATTACTGTTAACGTCACACAATGACTTCATCTAGTGCAGACTGCATTTAGTTATGTCTACAAACCTATTTATAAGGCTGTTTGTTTCACAATACAGTAATTGGCTTTTTAAGTCAATGACATGTTATTAATTACCCCAAAAATTATTTTCGACATACAAACATTTGCCATAATATTAGATTTTTTTTTTTTTAAATACTTGATTGTTAAAAATGTTGTCAATTGTGTGGAATTGATTGATTTAATGTTGCATGAACTACTTGGCTACAAACATGTTACAGGCTTTTGCTACATGTTCACCGAGTGCTACGCTTCTGTTCAGATCACTGCTGTAAGGTTAAGGTCAGTAAATGCTGTTTGGGCAAGATGTATACTGACTACTGTGTGCGTCCCTATTATAGTTTAATTAGTCAAACAGAGAACAAAGGTAAGTGTGGAAAAACACTCACCTATTTATTATTACTAATCGTCTGGAATGGTTTTATGCTGTCTTTTGCTTTTAGACTTTCAATCAACATTTTTTTTCAAGTTTCCACACATTAGAACAATATGCAATAATCTACTTTCAAAACTTTCGGCTTTATGTGGACAGCTCCCCCTTCTGGATTACTGAAAGTCTGCGTTGTGAAGACCTAATCTTTTGTTCACGGTACATCATGTTACTGAACTGAAGAAATAATCAATGCAAGCTATACAATGAGGTTATGCTGCTGCAATGAAATTTTGCTCACACCATCCTTGGCCGCTTGTCATCGTAGTCCACCCAGTTTGAGCTAAGTTAAGGTACTGCTGTCACCAGAGAAGTTCCTTCAGCCATTTTACACTGTCACCAATAAAACACACAATACAACTTTTTGCAGCTACTGTACAGCGGTGTTTGTTATTAGCACATTGATTGCATCAGTTGCAGCGCACACAAAAGTCCTGTTTCCTGTAACCACTTTTGATTGGCCATCTGGGTAAGGACGTGAGGCTCGACAATTATTACAGGCGAACACTTGTATCGCTCAATTGCTAGAAACTGAGGAGAGCAAAAAAGTCCTCTGCTGTTATCGTAGTAATTAAAACCTCAATGTCAATTTGATGTTCATTAATCATGCAGCACTAGTGGATCTTACAGGATACTTTCCAATACACTTCAACCTTGGAGACTTTGCATCTGTAAGCAATTATAATTATTTGATACTTGATACTTTTATTGACAAATGTGCTGTTTTAGACTGTAATATTGTCCAAATAAGGACACATACGTCTAAAAGGGATGTGAATCTTAGAACAACTCACAATTCAATTCAATTATGATTATTCGGGTGAAGATTCAATTCTGAATCGATTCTCGAGTCAAACGGATTCTCACAATATTTTATTTGGTATGAAAATTATAGTACATTCTCATCAAAACAGGTTACAGGTGATAAAAGCTTCTCTTGGCTGCTGACGTGATGTGAAGATGGCCTAAAACTTCAAAATATATGCTTGAATGTTTAAAAACATTTTCCCACACCCCTAATCTTAGCTTGTGTGTTAGTTTGATCAGCTGATCTGTAGATCCTAGCTCATAGTAGCCTACAGCCTATCATGTTTACGTTTTGTAAATGACTTGACAAGAAAGACCAACCTGGTGTGCTTATTGGGGGACATGTAGATATTAATTGGCTGTCCAGCTTTGCACAAGTAAACATGCTGCAGGACTACTTGTATCAGAGATTTTAGATGCAAGCCGTTATAATCCAATACTTGTTTTTTGTTTTTTTTACTAATATCGGACCGATCTATATCAGATCGCAACACCCCTACTCACTGAGTTATAGTCTTGTCTATTTCTATTGTATTGTCCCGATTAAAAGGTTTGCTAAAATGTGAAGTGTGCAGCTACTTATATGAAATACCGTTTTTAGCTTGTGTAATTTTTTTTTCTCCAAGATTTAAAAGTTTTCTTTAAATGAGGAAAACTGACACTATTCCTAACTAGTTCGCAGGGTTGAGGCACTGAGTTAAAATCTGTTAGATTTTTGCTATTCTCATAAGATGTATTTCATAAATGTGTTTGTTTTTCCGGTCATACAAATGAAACATAAGTCTTGGTGTTTTTTTATGAGTTAGTGATGATTGGCTTTGTGACGAAGGAGGTAATCTCCAGAGAGTGACTGCATGACGTGTCTCTGACCAGAGGAAAATCTGTGGATTAGCTCTGAAATATACACACACACCCACACACAGCCTTCCATGGTCATTGATTGGCTTACTAACCATCAGATGGCGTCAGTTGTGTGTTGTTAAATGAGAGCAGAAGGAGGAACACTCAACAGGAGAGAAGAAAGGCGTGACTGAATACTACTTGTTTTTGAGCCTGAGTTTTATTTTTTCTCATTTTCATTACTCCATCCATCCATTTTCTACCGCTTGTCCCTTTCAGGGTTGCGGGGGTGCTGGAGCCTATCTCAGCTGCATTCGGGAGGAAGGCGGGGTACACCCTAGACAAGTCGCCACCTCTTTTCATTACTCATCTTTTTTCATTATTATTTTTTGTCCTTTGATACCAGCGTAAAATGACCATAATCTGTTTTTCAAAGTAAGAATCTTTTGGTTTATTTGCTGGTTTTAAATTACTTGTAACGGGTACTGTACTTGTAATCCCTATTGTTCTGTAAAGATTAACAATATTGTACAGTTTGATTTGGAATATGTTAACACAGGGAAGTAAATAACTTATGTCTTCTGTTGCAGTGTTCCCACTGTGCCCGTGAAGAACCTCAATGGATCAAGTCCTGTTCACCCTGCGTTGGCCGGTGAGATCACACACATACACAAACATGACTGTTTCATGTTACAGACAAGTACACTGCTCACAAAAAAGTTAGGGATATTTTGCTTGGTGAAATTTCAGGATGAATCATTATCTAGCCTTAACATGTGAACCTACTAATATTTTTAACACAGTACACGTCTAACTGTATAATGTTTCACTACTTGGTGTGTTCTAACAAAGACAAATTAATATGTGTGTGTGTGTGTGTGTGTAAGACCCTGGTTTAATTATGAGCTTCATCATGCTGTTCACATTTTGACATGAGAACAAGACGACCCGAACAATTGATCAAGAGTACGTACATCGGCTATGCGACACGAGAACTACTGCCCTACTTAGTCCTCCTGTACAGCACATTTGGGGTACGCGTGGTATTTTTTTTTCTTTCTTTTTTTTCTTTTTTTTTTGTCATAAAAAAATACAATCATGTGTGCTTACGGACTATATCCCTGCAGACTGTATTGATCTATATTGATATATAATGTAGGAACCAGAAATATTAATAACAGAAAGAAACAACCCTATTGTGTGAATGAGTGTAAATGGGGGAGGGAGGTTTTTTGGGTTGGTGCACTAATTGTAAGAGTATCTTGTGTTTTTTATGTTGATTTAATAAAAAAATAAAAAATTATTATTATTATTTTTTTTTTTAAATAAATAAATGATAAATGGGTTGTACTTGTATAGCGCTTTTCTACCTTCAAGGTACTCAAAGCGCTTTGACACTACTTCCACATTTACCCATTCACACACACATTCACACACTGATCATTTATCATTTTTAATTTCTTGTGGGGCCAGGGAACCAATTGCTCTACGGACCGGTACCGGACCACTGCTCTAGATATTATACCTGCTAAAATATTGCTGGAGGGTATGGACACCATTGGTCCAAGCCTTGTTCTCTTTATTAACAGCTGCTTCAGGCTGGGTATTGTCCTTATTGCCCTGAAGCATGCTGTAGTCAGACCACTTCTAAAAAGCATATCCTAGACCAGTGGTTCTTAACCTTGTTGTAGGTACCGAACCCCACCAGTTTCATATGCACATTCACCGAACCCTTCTTTAGTGAAAAATAAAATGTTTTTTTTTTTTCAAATTCAAGACAAAGTTATATGTTTTTGGTAACACTTAAGTATGGAGAACATATTCTAAGTAACAAAGACTTAATTTAGAGTTTTTTGGACACTAGGGGAACATATTCTAAGTAACAAAGACTTAATTTAGAGTTATTTGGTTAGGGTTAGGGTTAGAGGGTTAGAGCCAAGGTTAGAGGGTTAGAGTTATAATAAGGCCATGCCGAATAAGGCATTAATAAGTACTTAATAATGACTAGTTAAGAGCCAATATGTTACTAATTTGCATGTTAATAAGCAACTAATTCATGGTGAATATGTTCCCCATACTAAAGTGTAACCATGTTTTATTACTGGTGCACAAAATGAATCGTGCATGAACATCACCTTGTTCAAAGAACAAAACCAACACAGTGCATAAACTCACAACAAATTACACACCTGCAAATCAGTGTGACTTCTGCTGTTGCCGTATCCGTAATACGCAGATAGGGAGAAGTTTTTATTTACACGATGAGTCGGGTGTGTTTTGACCTCCGCCGAATCCCTCAGCCCGACTCACCGAACCCCTAGGGTTCGATCGAACCCAGGTTAAGAACCACTGACCTAGACCCATCCATTCTATCCAACTTTCGTCCAAAATCACATCTCCCTTTTCTGTCCAAGATCATGGAAAAACTTGTCCTTGCACAACTTCAGCCATATCTGTCCCTCAATGATATTGCTGACAAGTTTCAATCAGGATTCAAGAATCGCCAGAGCACAGAATCAGCATTACTAAAAGTCCAAAATGACATTCTTATGGCCCTCGACACCAAAAATGCTGTTGTGGTTGTCCAGTCCTTTTGGAAGTCACAGCTGCCTTTGACACTGTGGACCATGCGGTCCTCATGTCCCGCCTGGAGCACTGTGTTGGCCTACGTGGATCTATGCTAAGATGGTTTTCCTCATATCTCTCCCAAAGGTCCTTTTCAGTAATGATTCATGGTCTTTTCTCCACAGTTGTTCCACTTTCTTCTGGCATACCCCAGAGTTCAATACGTGGGCCTATTCTTTTTTTCTCTTTACATGCTCCCATTAGGTTCAATCATATCCAAATACAACGTTAACTTCCACTTTTATGCTGATGATGTGCAACAAATTAACTCTGTCGTTAGAGCAGGTTTGGTTGATATCAGCACTTCAGTCATCAACAATTGCATCATCTGAGAAATTGACTTTGAAACAGTGTAGGTCTGACTTGGTAGGATATGTACAGCGAGTAGTGAACATAGTGAGTTCAGAAAGCATAAGGACTAGTATATACATTTGATTATTTACATTTGATTATTTACAATCCGGGGAGGTGGGATGTGTAGGGGGTAGGGTGTTAGTCTAGGGTTGAAGTTGCCTGGAGGTGTTCTTTAAGTGTGGTTTTGAAGGAGGATAGAGATGCACTTTCTTTTACACCTGTTGGGAGTGCATTCCATATTGATGTGGCATAGAAGGAGAATGAGTTAAGACCTTTGTTAGATCTGAATCTGGGTTTAACGTGGTTTGTGGAGCTCCCCCTGGTGTTGTAGTTATGGCGGTCATTTACGTTATGGAAGTAGTTTGACATGTACCGGTACTTCGGTATCAGGGAGGTGTAGCGGATTTTGTAGACTAGGCTCAGTGCAAGTTGTTTTACTCTGTCCTCCACCCTGAGCCAGCCCACTTTGGTGAAGTGGGTAGGGGTGACTTAAGAAAAATTTATGAAAATGTATGACTTATGAAAAGTCTCACCGAGCTAGGAGGAACTCCGAAAGTTTCCTGAAGAACTAAATTTACCTGGGTAGTTTTTGGTGGAAACACAGGGAGAACTTTACTTAAATGAGAAAGTTCCTGTGGGGGAAAAGAGCCTATTAAGTCAAACCATTCAACCAGCCATTTAGTCGGAAAAGGAAATGGCGAAACACCAGGCGAAGCAATCCCCAGTCTCCTCAACTCTGACTCTTAATAATCCAGCTCCATCGCGCAGGAGTAGGAGGATAAAGACCGCACCCTTTTGTTAAATTTGTGCGTCTGTGTGATATGATATATTTCATGTTTTAATGTGTGCACTTTCGGCCAATATACATTATGTACAAAATTAAAGTTGTCCAAAAATTTGGTGGGTGTGGCTTATAAACAGGTGCTCTCTATAGCCCAGAAATTATAGTAAATAGGTTAGTGTTTTTCATACCTACCATTTTTCTCTGACTAATTTCACTTGATCAAACATTCTACACTACAAAATAACAAAAGTAAGTATAATTTGTGCTGATATTGTCTTGGATCAATATCTGTATTTGCCAATAAGGCTCCAATATCGGTGTCACATTGTAGGTAAAAAAAGTTGTATCGGGACACACATAGTAGTCAATATACATCTTGCTTGATCAGCGTTTACTGGCCCTAAGCCTAATATAGGACACCCTTAAGTTTTTGTGAGTAGTGTTCATTGCAGCTTGTGCATTATTTTTTATTGAATAATCAAGATCTGTGAGCCTATAACTTTTTCTTTTCCAACTCTGCATATTTCAGGAATCACCGGCATCCTGATGAGTGCTGCTGCTCTGCCTGTGTGTCTTACCAGGCCGCCTAAACTGGTACTGCACCCTCCACCTGTCAGCAAAAGTGAAATTAAACCAGTGCCAGGCTTTGGCCACTGTTGCAGAAAGACCACCAAGAAGCAGGCTCGTAAGGGTAATAGTCTATGATCTAAGTAAACCAACATAAATTGAACTGCACCATAAATATCCACATCAAACACCAGAGACAAATGTCAACTTCACTTGTGTGCTATTTTGTCTGCAGGTAAAACTCCAGAGGAGGTGGTTAAAAAGTACCTGCAAAAAGTAAAGAATCCACCAGACGAGGTATGACCAATATTTCGGCATGAGTTAAAAAAACAAAATGACATTTTAAAGCTTTGTTTTCCTTAATAGGATTGCACCATATGTATGGAACCCTTAGGGGGTCCATCTGGATACAAAGGTCCAGGTGTGGGACCCGTTTCCAGGGCAGAGTCTGTTGGGCGTCTTGCACAGTGTGGACACCAATACCATTTCCAGTGTCTGGTGGCCATGTATAATAATGGAAACAAGGACGGCAGGTACATTAGTCATAAACAATGCTGTAAGCTCCCAATATTTACCAAATGCTTCCTTTGGTATTAGTCTTCAGTGTCCCACTTGTAAAACCATATATGGTGTAAAGACTGGTAGCCAACCAGCAGGGAAAATGGAGTACCACGTCATCCCTCACTCACTACCAGGTCACCCGGACTGCAAAACTGTACGCATCATCTATAACATCCCGCCAGGCATTCAGGTACTTAGAAAGAATACAGCAGCTCAGTGTGTTCATTTGAATTTCATCCCCATCACAGTGATAACAGTGTCGCTTATGAACATGAGTTCTGGAATTTAATCTTGACATGTATGATCAGGGACCAGAGCATCCGAATACAGGGAAGCCCTTCACTGCCAGAGGCTTCCCAAGACACTGCTACCTCCCAGACAGTGAGAGGGGACGTAAGGTAAACTTCCTTAACCTTCCTGGCACATTTACTTACATTTCATGCACCCAAAGTTGTTAGGCCTTAACACTTCATCAATAAAATTACATTGACTGAATTAAGTCAATCAGCGACCGGGCCAGACCCATGAGTCCTCCCTGAATTCTACCGTATTTTCCGCACTATAAGGCGCACCTAAAAACCACAATTTTTCTCAAAAGCTGACAGTGCGCCTTATAACCCGGTGCGCTTTATTACGATTCATTTTCATAAAGTTTCGGTCTCGCAACTTCGGTAAACAGCCGCCATCTTTTTTCCCGGTAGAACAGGAAGCGCTTCTTCTTCTACGCAAGCAACCGCCAAGGAAAGCACCCGCCCCCATAGAACAGGAAGCGCTTCACCCGCCCCCGGAAGAAGAAGAAAAAACGCGCGGATATCACCGTACGTTTCATTTCCTGTTTACATCTGTAAAGACCACAAAATGGCTCCTACTAAGCGATCCGGTTCATAAAAAGACGCAATCTCTCCATCCGCACACGGATTACTACCGTATTTCACAGCTGATATTCCTGTGAACCGCACTGTGGAACGGGAGCACGTACGGTGAATATTCGCACCACAGGGAATGAGAAGTCATCCTTCACTGTGGTTCTAGCTTGCCATGCTAACTTCCACCCATGATGATATTCAAAAGGAAGACCTTGCCAAAAGAGACCTTTCCAGCCGGCGTCATCATAAAAGCTAACTCGAAGGGATGGATGGATGAAGAAAAGATGAGCGAGTGGTTAAGGGAAGTTTACGCGAAGAGGCCGGGTGGCTTTTTTCACACAGCTCCGAAGGCGAACACACCTTCACTAAGACGGGCAGATAGCGCCGGTCGACATACGCCAACATCTGCCAGTGGATCGTAAATGCCTGGGCAGATAGTTTCGGTCACAACTGTGGTCCGAGCTTTCCGGAAGGCAGGATTCACAGAACTGCTGCACAACAACAGCGACACTGAATCCGATGACTTCGACGAGGCGGAGCCGGCCATTTTTGGATCCCACGCTTGCGCAACTTTTCAATTCGGACACCGAAGACGAAGAATTCGAAGGATTTACGAATGAAGAATAACTTCAGAAGGTGAGCGCTATGTTTATTTTGTGTGTTGTGACATTAACGTTCGAGCAACATTATGTTGCTATTTATTGCTCTACACCATTTTGAATTTTACTATGTTTGTGATTGCACATTTGCGTACATTTTGGGACAGAGTTGTTAGAACGCTGGTTTTCAATATATTATTAAAGTTTGACTGAACTATCTGACTGTTTTTTTGACATTCACTTTAGCGCAGCGTTTTTTTGACATTCACTTTAGCGCAGCGTAGGCGCGGCTTATAGTCCGGGGCGGCTTATTGGTGGACAAAATTATGAAATATGTAATTCATAGAAGGTGCGGCTAATAATCCGGTGCGCCTTATAGTGCGGAAAATACGGTAAATGCCTCAGCATGCCAAAACATTCTAGCTCTATATCATTCTCTACTGCATGGTAGCTTCTTGTATAACCAAAGGTTGTGTCAAACCAAATGCTAAAGGTAAGATTTGTATTTAGGAATGTCCCAATCAACTTTTTGGTCTCTGAACCTGATACAATTTTTTTGGTTTAAGATTAGATTCGATTCCATTTTGAGTCCTGATCTGATACTTTGACAATTGATCATAGAACTGAAAATGTTTTATAGTAAGTAACTAAAGTAAACACAATAACACCTTTTTATATAACATATCTTTTTATAAAACATATCTTTAGAATTTGCTTGTATTGTTGTAAATCAGATTATGTATTACATTTGTGGTATTGAATGATTTATAGTCATACCAAAGACTATAAAAATGGGACCCATTACCTCCCTGCTTGGCACTCAGCATCAAGGGTTGGAATTGGGGGTTAATTCACCAAAAATGATTCCCGTGCGAGGCACCGCTGCTGCCCACTGCTCCCCTCACCTCCCAGGGGGTGAACAAGGGGATGGGTCAAATGCAGAGGACAAATTTCACCACACCTAGTGTGTGTGTGACAATCATTGGTACTTTAACTTTAATTTTAACAAAATAGTGTTTAGTGTACAATCATTCAACAAAAGCAAAATCTACAATTGGCTCCCATTTTTATCATTTGGGTTTTGCCCTCAAAGTCTGTATCCAAAGACTTACTCCCAGAGTATGTAAACAATAACAAAAATTACCCCAAAAATATTTTGTAATAATAAGAACAAGACAAATTATTGATCGCAAAACCTTTGACATCTTCTCTCTCGTCCTCGTTGTCTTGTTTTCCTTTGAGTTATCGCTCTTTAGCCGCACTCTGCTGTCACTATCAGCGCAGCTACATCCCAATAGGTGGACCACTCTCATGTACGCTCTTTTGGAGCAGTCTTGCGCTTATTTTACTCATTAAACAAATCATTGAAGCAACAATACAAATCAATGTGTTTTTTCTGATTGAAGCAATCGATTTACTCGAACAATTACAGCCCTAACTGGGACACAACTGTGGTAAAGATTGGCTGTGCTCAGCCGCTCATCAACCTGTCAACAATCAGTTAAATAAGGTAAATATCGGCCTGATGCGATCCTGGAATCGGGAAATCTCTATTCGTAGTAGTTATTCAGCTCAACTGATACTGTATGGGTATAAAACACTGCAGGCCGCTCAGGGGTGGAGCAGATTTGTTACTAGGAATGTGAATCGTTTAATGCGCTGCGGTTTGCTCAAAATGACCAAAATATGTAAATATTGCATGCTATTATGAATGCGCCTGTTACTACCTAACATTTATACTTGCAGCATGGAAATAAAATGTTGAGGAAAACTTTTGGATGATTTTAAGAGCGCTTTAGAGGGGGAATAGACCAAATCCCATTAGCTCCATTGCTTACTGACTATTGCCCGCGTTTATTTACGAGTTAGAAAGCATAAAGGAAAAAAATGTGTGCTTGTCTCACATAAGGATTGTGAATGATCAAAATTTAAAAAAAGGCTGCTGTTGGCATGTTTTGTAAAAAGCGTGTCAGACTCTCTGCCTTTGTTGGGACGCTACATCATTTATTTACATGTTGTTACTTTCACAATATCACCATCAAGCAATTGTTGCAGGTGGCTGAGTCTGTACTCATTTATTACCGAAATTAAGCACAGATCGATACTTATTTTGGTCTGATTACTACCGTTCATGTCCATTCCGAGTTTTGGTACGTATACCTGTTTATTATCACTATGAAGTCACAATTGCAGCATTACAATTGGAGAAAAAGATAATTGATCTATTGTGATGGCCGCAACATAATATAAATTATGGCAACGTTCACACTGCAGGTCAATATAAACTTTTTTTTCAATATGTGGCATGTATTGGATTTTTTTTTTTTTCCCCCAAATTAGTGTGTGGATCAGAGTTTTCCCCAGATTGCCAATACACCTCTGGCAATGGGAATGTGGCTAGGGGCGTGGTCTTGGACTTTATACAATTTGCATAATTGGCATTGATGCAATAATTAAAAATGTTATACATACATTTAAAAACAAATCTGTTTAATTAGTATTAGCATATATTTTTTCTTTATATTTCATCACTAGTCAATAGTCCATATATTATGATCATTCTTACAATACATCACTTAAAATTGTCTTCCTTGTCATTCAAAGCTGTAAATGGTTGTTGGCTTACAATCAGGTTCCGGAAAGTAACAAAGACGACATGTGAACGTCATCTTGTCATGCCAAAAGTGATAACTAGTCATTGTTTATTAAAAAAAACAAAAAAAAAACACTAAAAGCGGATAAAATACATACAAAAAAAAAAAAATGTTATCTACATTGATGATGAGAATTGCAATCCATAATCGCCCTCTTTCTATTTAGACCGTTGTATTGTCCGTTTTTGCACAATTTTGGTCAGACAATACTAGTAAAATGTTTCTGTCTTTTTCTCTATTCTGACAGACAAAAAGCGCTATAAAAGTTGACTATTTAGCTTTAGCACAGGTGCTTACTGTCCCTTTCACAGACAATACGTTGTTGTGTTTTCCTCCACAATGGTTGACTCCCTGGTTGTTGTTGTAATGTGAAAACAGTCGATAGGAAGCATACTGGAGGTTTTCAGAAAGTCTTTGGAACATTGGGCACAAAGGCTTTGGAATTAATTGGCAACGGAGAAAAGTGGCCGTTGCCATATTTGCCGATGCTTTTTCCAAACAAATAATATTAGTTTATATTAGAGAGGCTTGCGAGGCGCCATGTATTAAGCTTTCTTATGCACCAAAACCTGGCGTACTCCCTTTTTCAGGGCAAAGTTGAGCAGTATCAAGACTGATGTTGACGAGGAAATGTGTGTTGTCTCAGGCCAACTTCATGCTTCACATACGCACATTTCTGTAGTCTGTGAATACTTTGGCAACACATAGAGGTCGTCGTTCAGCCTTTGACATTTGACTTCAATTTAAAAAAGGCGGCGGCAAGGACACAAAATTCACTTTCGCCAATGCATTTAATGCTTCATATACATATCAATATTTGTGTGTACATGTATTGATTTATGTAGGCGATCATTTTGCTACGTATTGCTGCCACAATGTGATCCTGTGACTCCTGCATATTCGGGCGCTGAGTAGCAACAGCAGCCGGTGGCGGCACACTGGGACCTCTGAAACCGGGGACATTGGAGGGCTGGTGTAGAACCAGCTCTGTTTTTTCGATTCCTGGGAATCATTTGCCAGTTTTGTTAACAATTGTCTTATCGTTACCGACTAAATAAGAAGATCAAATTGAACAAAAATCCAAATTGGCCATCATACCCTACAGTGTTAATGTAGCCTAAAGCGGGGTACGGACAATTTGGCTATTTTTGTCCCCATTGTCCCTGTTCTGAGTAAAGGCAGCAAAAGTCTGCCAAAATTGTCTTATAACACCGTCATGTGGTTTGATGTGTGTCAAGAGGAAATTTTTCCCGAAAATTGGCTCCAAAACGGGTCATGCTGACAATTGTTAAACATTGAACACGTTCGAAACCAATACTCTTCATGTCTATGGAAAACACAGACCTCTCTAGTTATGAATTATGACATGGTCCAGAAAGTAGCCAATCAAGATGCTAAAAAAAAAGCATTGTAGCTGCTTTGTTGACAATTTTCTCACCTCTAGCTTGCTTAGTTGAATCTGTGTTTATGCCATCTCCATGATTTTCCACTCTTTTTTTCTTCTTCTTCTTCTTTCAATAATAGTCCTAAAACCACCATTGTTTCTTTCTCTTCTACATTGCCTGTTTTTCTTCTTGTTGCTACTGTGGTTGATTGGTTGCTATGCGTTTTCTTCTTCGATTTTGTTAGATCACGTTTATTCACGCAAGATTTCAGGCTTAGAGAATGAATCTAGCTCGGTGGTGGGACAGAATTGTAACAGTATGTGTGTGCTGTGTTGTGTATATGATGGTAACACACCCCACACACAAATATCACTGCCCAATGCCTGATTTTTTTTTATCTTTATTGATGCGGTCTGTAACAGATAAAACATCTCCTAAGATTTAGAAGATATTTGTGTACACCAGCCTTAGGACACAAATATTATACTGTAAAATATTTATAAGATACAAAAATAGGGCTAACTTTAAGACTTATTTCATGCCAAAACTACAGAGAATTGGCTTAAAGAACAAAAACCATGAGTAAAGCCGCAAAATGTGACACAGGATGTGACGAAAGCTCACCGTATTCACTTTGGATATTTCAAATATACCATTATTAAAGACAAGATATCTCAATAGTTTTTTCCTCATGTCCTGCAAGTTGTCATACTGTCCTTCATTCACCACCAGGTACTGAGATTGCTTCTGGTAGCTTGGGACCGCAGGTTGATCTTTTCAGTCGGGACTTCAAGCACCACAGGAGAGTCTGACACTGTCATATGGAACGAGGTATGTCTTTGAGATTATTCATCTAAGGCCATGTCCACACGAACACAGATACTTAATAGACGCATACTTATCTTTGTGTTTAGGCCTCTTGTCCACATGCAGACGCATACTTTTGTCTTTAAAAACGCCAACTTTTGCAAAGTTCCAAAACTGTCCGCTTAGCGCAGGCCTGGGCAATTATTTTGACTCGGGGGCCAAATTTAGAGGAAAAAAAATGTGTCTGGGGGGGCCGGTATTATTTTTAGGAACACTAATACAAAACCTCACAATAATGTCTGATTGAATGCTAAAAACGTTATGACAGACCGCTTTAAAAAAGGAATGGAATTTCACATTTTTGTACTGTACATGAAAATAAAGAATGTGGGATTTACAGTATTAACTATGAAGGATAAAACACTGAATATTGACAACATTTGAACGTCACCCCCCCTCTCCATCCACGTATACAAACACAGCAAAATATGATAGCCAAGGGTAAAAAAAACAAAAAAAACCCTACTATCCGATATATCTGATACATCTCTAAGCTTTAGAACTTTGTTGTAAAAATCTCCTTCCACATCTGTTCCTGACACCCACATTTCAGACTCTGGAAACACTCTGTGGAAACGCTCCCCACCCACACTGCTTGATGCCTCGTCTGAGCTGCTGTGACTTACATTACTATAGTAACTAATTAGATGACCATAGTAACTAATTAGATGACCATAGTAACTAATTAGATGACCATAGTAACTAGTATATGATGCAGATTTCCAGTATTGAAAGAGTTAGTATAGTTGAAGATTTACGGTCATTTGAAAACATCACTGCACATCATAACGGCAGTTACACTTTCCAGCTTAAAGATCTAAAAAAAATTATTTGGGAATGTCCGGCGGGCCAGATTGAAAAGCTTAACGGGCCACATGTGGCCCCTGGCCCTTAATTTGCCCAGATCTGGCTTAGCGTATGCGTGTACACGGCACAAACGGAGACTTGTGATGACGTCACGGTTGTGTGCTGTCATTTCCAAGATTAACAACACTGCCTTTCTGGCTTAAAGCACGCTATAAGATGACTTACAGTATGTTTGGACGTAAACATGCTGCTATTTTCACTCAACATTAATAAAATAGACATCAAAATGGGCTTTGCGACACTCCCGCCGACGCTAATGACAGTCAGCTGTTTTGGATACAATCGCTGTGGAACCTCTACCTGATGGGACAGCTTTGATAAGCAAGACTTTTTGCGTTGTGTCATAAGAAAAGTGCAAAATTATCTTATTTTTTTAGCTCCTGTTTAACGGCAAATCATGAAGTTAACTTACGTGTCTTGTTTCCATTTTGTAGATGGAGCCGGGCGCGACCGTGCTCGCGCGTAAAAAGCGACCAAGCAACAACAAAAAATCATAATGTAGTTGGGCTGGGCGATATGGCCTTTTATTAATATCTCAATATTTTTAGGCCATGTCACGATACACGATATATATCTCGATATTTTGCCTTAGCCTTGAATTAACACTTGATGCATACAATCACACCAGTATGATGATTCTATGTGTCTACATTAAAACATTCTTGTTCATACTGCATTAATATATGCTCATTTTAAACTTTCATGCAGAGAGGAAAATCACAACTAAGTCAATTTACCAAAACTGTATTTATTAAGCAGTGGCACAAACATTCATGTCATTTCCAAAACTGAAAGTGCAAGATTGTCAGAGACATTTTAAAACAATCTATAAGTGCACTTTTGTGCATGATGTCACTAAGATGACTTATCAAAACAACACCACATTAAAGTGTTCTTTTTGTACAGAACGCCACTACAATAGTTAAAAACAAAGTGCACTTTTGTGCATGATGTCACACAAGATATTTCAATAACTGTCAATTAAAAATTAGCTGCATAATAGGAAATTAAATAGTATATGTCCTTTACTATGTGGTAGGTTCCTGCGGACGTTATCTCCTTCTGTTGTTGATTTTTTTTTTTCATACGGTGTTGAAGTGGAAATAGTTGCTTCGGCATTTTGTTGGTGTGGCACCGGCCGGAGATGTTGACATGCACAGTTTCAAGCACTCTTCATTCTCTAGCGGGTGACTTTTCAAATGATGCTACATTAGCAGTGGTGCTACTTTTTGTAGCAACGCTTTTGTCGCATAACTGTTCAACATCTTCCCGCTTGAAGCCAAACCACCGCCAGACGATGGATCCCTTGCTGTTTTTCTTGGGAATTAATTCTTCCTCCATTTGTTACCAGATTCACACCTTCTCTCTCTCGTATTACCACCCGCACCGCTAGCATCACAGCTAACGTTGGTATGTCTGTACCTGTCTGCATTGCGAGAGCGTGTGACGTTACACACGTGGCGTATGTAAGAAGGTGCGCTTGTTTTACGTCTCTGTGAGAAGGAGAGACAAGAAAGAGTGGGAAACGCGTGCAGTGTAATGCCCGCAGCTAAAAGCAACTGCGTGAGAACGTATACTCAAATATCACGATATAGTCATTTTCTATATCGCACAGACAAACCCGCGATATATCGAGTATATCTATATAGTATATCGATATATCGCCCAGCCCTATAATGTAGCATCCTTCTTGTAGTGTGTACTGATGTTAAAGACAATATACACTTAATTGCACATGTACCATATCACTATATTCATGATTAAATGCTTTATAATGCCCTTAAACATGCAAAATGTTTTTCTTGGCTCGTTAGTGCGTGCTGATTTTATAAATAATGTACACTTCACTGCACATGTAATACATCACCATGTTGCTGAACATGTTTTAATTCTATGAGTGTTGGATTTCAGCAGCACAGGCGTGCATTCGCTCTTTAATAATGTTCCCAGGGCTCTGTGTACGTGCAGGCTGGTTTTAAAGATAATGTACTTGTCATTGTACATCTAAAGTCGATCAAAATAAACATAATAGGAGGTGTAATGCCACCAAGTCAGCTATTGCTGCATTTTTCAGGCTTCTGATTGGACAAAATGTGCATAACAGCAGGTGTATGCGTTTGTGTGTAGACATTAGAGATGCACGGATAGGCAATTATTTCATCCGCAACCGCATCACAAAAGTCGTCAACCATCCGCATCCACCCGAACCAACATTTTATCAAAACCACACCCGCCCGCACCCGCCCGTTGTTATATATCTAATATAGATGATGCAAGCATATTAGTGAGGTTATAAAGCTTTTGCCTGTTAAAGAAAGGAGACTGATCCAATGCAGCAGAGACTGCGTGCCACGCATTAATATATCTTGGCCACGCATTAGTGGCTAAGATATATTAATGCGTGATAATATTATTTATCATTATTATAATATTATTGTCATTTCCATTAAGAAAGTTTTGACTATTGTTGCCAATGCCCTCAGATCAGGAGTGTGTTCCTCACACTTTGTGTGCGCAGTTCCAGCAAGCAGAACGAGGCTTTTAAGAAGTTAAAACAATGTTTTAGAAAGACTAGGCCTATATTTTCGTTAGGTAAAAAAAATGTTCTGAATTTATTTCAATGAATATTAACTTGTTAACGTTATAATGCTCAAATAGGGACGAGGGCGGGGTGCACAGTGAAACAGTGAACAATTTCGCGACAAAGATGAACCTTTATTGATTGATCTGCAGCCATGACAAAATATCAGACAATCTCCATTGTCAACGACAGGCAGGAACATAAGGATAAACACATAGCCTATGTTGTAGGCATAGGCTCATACGTTTTTAAGTTGAAATAAAAAATGTGCCTCATAAGCCTTAGGCTGTCAATCACGCGCACAAACTTAAATTATACAATAACATATGTATGTCATCTCTATTTAAACAAAAATAAATTAAATAAATAATAATAACAAATTACCTGCAACTTATTGGCCAAGGCAAATAGCTGAAGGGGGGAAATCAAACCCATCAGACTGCACTTTATCATCAAACTTGAATTATAATGAAAATAGACGGTCGCGACAAACAAAGCAGGCTAAATATCCTTACATTGTCACCAATCGGAGATGCGCTTCACTTGAAAGCGAAGCCAAATAATTATTCACACATAGTAGTATATCTCGAATAGAAAAAAAACACAATAAACAACGCAATTGCCTTAATTCCTTTGCATTGTAGTGCGCCCAAACAACACGTAACCATCAAAATTATTTAGCTGACCGAACTCAATATAGGTTAGACATGGGCTTATTTGGTATAGCCTATAGGTAACGTAGACTAATTCGTTTAACATATCCAACCGTATGTCTACTTACTTTTTTTTTTGTTAGCACTATGCAGGAATAAAATGGCATCTACAGTGCCAGGATTCATGCGAGAGCGCCTGGCCTCTAAAATGCGCCCTGCTGCGCTGAAGGAGCGCTCACTTGCGGCACTTGTTGCTGGGACGCGGTGCCTGATTAATAATTGACTGTTTCAAAGAGTGCTGCTCGTTTTTCGTATGTGGGTAACAACATTTAACTATGTATATATATTTCCGAATTCTTTCAACCGTCAACCGCCCGCATCTATTTAAAATCTATTTTTACCCGCCCGACCCGCGGTTTATCCGCGGACTCCGCGGTTGTGTCCGCAAACCGCGCATCTATAGTAGACATATACAGTTTTGAAACTACACTTGTGTGGATGGAGATCGTTTTAACCCCAAATATTTTTTTTTTAAACTCTCCGTGTTCGTGTGGACATGGCCTAAGCCTCAAATTGACCAATGTGTTAGTACATTGACATCAAATTTAGATGTAACAATTGTTCCCTTCTTCCTCAGGTCCACCACAAAACAGAGTTTGGCTCCAACCTGACAGGTCATGGCTTCCCCGACCCTGGGCACCTAGACAATGTTCTGGACGAGCTCCGTGCTCAGGGCATCACAGAGGACGATGGATTGACAGAAAAGTGAACAGAAGAGGAAGACCAGCAGATGTGAGGCTAGTAATGATGCAAAAGAGTAGAGGATAATGAAAAAGAAAGGGGAAGAGAATTTATAGAAATTATAGAAGCAAAAAGTGACCGAGACCACCTGCCCGAATTTAAAGGGTGCTGGAGAACATTTGTTTTTTTAAATTAACCACTTTTTTAAACTTTTTATTTAGTTAATAGTGGTTTGCCTGTCATTCCAATCCTGTATAGTTTTTTTGGGTGTAATCTTTAGAATTTGAAGTTTCAATGAAGAAATGAGTGTCAATCAAAGGACGCCACTAAAAACAAAACAAAAAATACAGCATGAGGAAGGAGGGCACACTCTGTTTTGGCTGCTGCGCAACAAGGTACTAACTTTACACACAGGTATGTGAGACTGAAACGGTACCAATAATAACAATAAATACAAGTTTACTTTACTGAGTGAAAGGAGAAGATTGTAAATGGCTTATCCAAAATTGGGCGAGAGAAAGGATCAAGAGAGCGATTTCTTCAGTAGGGGAGGGAACTGTAGAAATAATGTGGCAGTCAGAGAGAGAGAGAGAAGGTTTGTGAATGTAGTGTAGGATAGGAGCTGAGTAGAACTAACTTGTATGCTACTTTTTCAGGTGCTATCACCACAAACTCATGATGAACCTTGGTACTTTTTTTTGTAATATTTCTTCTTCTATTGGTTTTCATGTCGGGCTACATCCAGCCTCTAAGCAAATGAAAACTGTTTTATTTCTTGTCACTGTAATCCTCGTTCAACACTGTTATGTAACTTTTATTCACATTTTTATGGTCTAATGTCACACAGTGGAGCCTGTAGGAGTAAATAAGTCCAAGGAACATGTATTTGCATACATGTGATTGTTTTGAAACAAGGTTTACATGGTCTTAAGACATCACATGTACAATTCTGGACAAAATACTAAAACTGGGGCAGGGGACAATAGGTATTCAGGTTTTGCGCTTGTGGAAGGTAAACCGTAGTGATGGGTGAAACGATACAGAAGCCCTAGGGGTGATACAGTGTCCCTTGATACCTCGGTGTGTGTGTGTCACTTTAAAAATCATATGGCCGATGCAGCTGCTGTGTCATTTGACTGCAAAAGCGCCAGACTGTTTCTCAGAAGGCGCTTTTACTGTTACCAATCAAAATGGAACTGAGAAAAGTTCAGAAAAGTGCCATAATTTTACTTTTACAAAGCCAAATAAGGTCAATGTTCTTCTTTTCCGGTTTACTATTTGGCTCATTGACCAGAGTTGCACATTTCATATTCCTTTCTGCACAGCTATTCATTTAAAAATATACATATTATAATTGCTAACTATTCATTTTATTTGCATTTCAAATGTAGTGACTTTTTTTTTAATCCAGCAGATGGCGCTATCACAGTATTAGGGCATTGTCAATACAACCAGTGTATGCCAACGACATTTACTAGTACTAATAACCAGATTGTAAGTAAAGCATTAAAATGCAAAAACAAGGAACAGAAGATAGTAAAAATAAATGAAAAAAATCTATGGAAAAAAAGTCAAAAGTTTAGATCTGGCTGTCATGTCAATTTCTTTTAAATACTCTAATGACCCCCCGATGCAAAAGTGAAAAATATTGTTGAACCCCACAAGCTTGCTGCCGTTGTTGAAAGATGTAAGAGTGGAAAAAAACAACTAAATATTACCTCAAAGTCGGAGGATAAAGACACGGGCCGATCTTTGACTCAAATTAAGGCCCTTTAGCCTTTACGGGTGCTGACTTCCGGCCAATAATAATGACATCACACACTAAAATATGAAAACAATATTAAGACAGTGATGGTAAATATTTCTGACATAAAAAATGTGAGTGGACATCATACTGCATTCTATAAATGATTTAAAACTTGTGAGCGTGAAAGGTTTTAAACTGGAAAAAAAAAAATACAAAACATGTTTGTGTCTTTTAGGCTGAATCCCAATTCTCCCTTTAACTTTCCCTCCTTTGTTTCACTGCCAGCCCTCGTTTCTTGAAATCAAGCCAAGGCTTAGCGGTGGAAAACACGCTCTAAGAAATTAGACGCTGTTCATTTCTCGATACGTCGTCACCTCTAGCCGCTTGGTGGCTGTTATTATTATTATTAGACTGATAAAAACGAATGTCACGGTATTCAGAAGCTACAATATGTTTGTTGCAGTCGTACCCCCTTTATTGCTGTTGGTTGTTTCCTGACCCGCTGGTGCTATGTCAATTTACTCTAATAATTACAACAATGGGTTAGCTTTAAATGTGTTTTTTTTAATTATTCATTTAGTCCACACAGATTATGGTGGTGGTAAGATACAGTTGTAGCCACAACTTCCCTGTAAGACTGACAAAGTAAGCAAAAAGTAAGAATTATTATTAACATTTTTTAACATTATTTAAAACCTCTAGAAATGAAATAACACCCTTATGATCACCGTTATGTTTACGTTGTTTACCCAGTACAGTAGCCATAATAGAAAATAAGACACATACTGTACTGTAATACATATAAGACATAAGATACTGTACAGTCATATAGATTCTCTCACACCCAGTTCTTAAGCACAACCACGAAAACGGTGAAATGACTGCCATCTGTTTGATTAGGATCTGCAGTGCATACAGGCCAGTATCTAAGATTTTTATTTTAAAGGCCTACTGAAATGAATTTTTTTTATTTAAACGGGGATAGCAGATCCATTCTATGTGTCATACTTGATCATTTCGCGATATTGCCATATTTTTGCTGAAAGGATTTAGTATAGAACAACGACGATAAAGTTCGCAACTTTTGGTCGCTGATAAAAAAAAGCCTTGCCTGTACCGGGAGTAGCGTGACGTCACAAGTTGAAAGTCTCCTCACATTTCCCCATTGTTTACACCAGCAGCGAGAGCGATTGGGACCGAGAAAGCGACGATTACCCCATTAATTTGAGCCAGGATGAAAGATTCGTGGATGAGGAACGTGAGAGTGAAGTATTAGAGTGCAGTGCAGGACGCATCTTTTTTCGCTCTGACCGTAACTTAGGTACAAGGGCTCATTGTATTCCACACTCTCTCCTTTTTCTATTGTGGATCATGGATTTGTATTTTAAAACACCTCGGATACTATATCCTCTTGAAAATGAGAGTCGAGAACGCGAAATGGACATTCACAGTGACTTTTTTCTCCCCGACAATACATCGGTGAAGCACTTTAGCTACGGAGCTAACGTGATAGCATCGGGCTTACTCAGTGGCCTAGTGGTTAGAGTGTCCGTCCTGAGATCGGTAGGTTGGGAGTTCAAATCCCGGCCGAGTCATACCAAAGACTATAAAAATGGGACCCATTACCTCCCTGCTTGGCACTCAGCATCAAGGGTTGGAATTGGGGGTTAAATCACCAAAATGATTCCCGGGCGCAGCCACCGCTGCTGCCCACTGCTCCCCTCACCTCCCAGGGGGTGATCAAGGGTGATGGGTCAAATGCAGAGAATAATTTCGCCACACCTAGTGTGTGTGTGACAATCATTGGTACTTTAACTTTAACTTTAACTTTAACTGCAGATAAAAACAAAAGAAATAAACCCCTGACTGGAAGGATAGACAGAAAATCAACAATACTATTTAACCATGGACCTGTAACTACACGGTTAATGCTTTCCAGCCTGGCGAAGCTTAACAATGCTGTTGCTAACGACGCCATTGAATCGAACTTAGCTATGGACCTCGACAGAGCTATGATAAAAACATTAGCTCTCCACCTACGCCAACCCTCATCTGCTCATCAACACCGAAGCTCACCTGCGTTCCAGCGATCGACGGAGCGACGAAGGACTTCACCCGATCATCGATGCGGTCGGCGGCTAGCTTCGGATAGCGCGTCTGCTCTCCAAGTCAAAGTCCTCCTGGTTGTGTTGCTGTAGCCAGACGCTAATACACCGATCGCATCTACAGCTTTCTTCTTTGCAGTCTCCATTGTTCATTAAACAAATTGCAAAAGATTCACCAACACAGATGTCCAGAATACTGTGGAATATTGCGATGAAAACTGAGCTTTTTGTATTGGATACAATGGCGTCCCAATACTTCGGTTTCAACCATCGACGTCACGCGCATACGTCATCATACCGAGACGTTTTCAACCGGAAGTTTCGCAGGAAATTTAAAATTGCACTTTATAAGTTAACCCGGCCGTATTGGCATGTGTTGCAATGTTAAGATTTCATCATTGATATATAAACTATCAGACTGCGTGGTCGGTAATAGTGGGTTTCAGTAGGCCTTTAAGTTAATTTAGGCTTATTTATCCTTGAACATTTTTAAATATGCACATTTTTGACTGATACGCGGCAATAGTTAAACGCAAAATAGCGAGGAATCGTGATAGGATTTTCTTAATAAACATACAGCACAGGCCAAAAGTTTGGACACACCTTCTCATTCAATGCCTTTTCTTTAATTTCATGACTATTTACATTGTAGATTGTCAATGAAGGCATCAAAACTATGAGTGAACACATGTGGAGTTATGTAACAAAAAAATATGAAATAACTGAAAACATGTTTTATATTCTAGTTTCTTCAAAATAGCCACCCTTTGCTCTGATTATTGCTCTGCACACTCTTGGCATTCTCTTGATGAGCTTCAAGAGGTAGTCACCTGAAATGGTTTTCACTTCACAGGTGTCACAGTTTTGATGCCTTCAGTGACAATCTAAAAAATAAAGAAGAAAACGCATTGAAATGAGAAGGTGTGTCCAAACTATTTTTAGTACAAATCATCCGTAAAATTAAACTCAAATTTGATTTTAAAAAGTATAAAAAATTGTACCACATAAATAAAAAGGTTGTATTATTTGTCATTATTACAAGTGAGACTCTGCACGTGTCTGAGTGAGAATCTCCTCACTCATCTTTACACTGATGTATTCACTGACCTGATCACCATATGTATAACAACACTTTTCAGCTAATCATCCACAGTTAGGGTAAAGGAGCACATAAATTGCGTAATTAATCTGCATATATACAGTACAGGCCAAAGTTTGGACACACCTTTGTATTTCTTTATTTTCATGACTATTTACATTGTAGATTGTCACTGAAGGCATCAAAACTATGAAATGTGGAGTTATGTACTTAACAAAAAAAAGGTGAAATAACTGAAAACATGTTTTATATTCTAGTTTCTTCAAAATAGCCACCATTTGCTCTGATTACTTTTTCGCACACTCTTGGCATTCTCTAGACGAGCTTCAAGAGGTAGTCACCTGAAATGGTTTTCACTTCACATGTGTGCTTGACGCTCATCGAAAGAATGCCAAGGGTGTGCAAAGCAGTAATCAGAGCAAAGGGTGGCTATTTTGAAGAAATTAAAATATAAAACACATTTTCAGTTATTTCACCTTTTTTTGTTAAGTACATAACTCCACACGTGTTCATTCATAGTTTTGATGCCTTCAGTGACAATCTAAAATGTAAATATAGAGGAGAAGGTGTTTCCAAACTTTTGGCCTGTACTGTATTTGGAAAAACCGTGATGGAGTGAAAAGGCGCGAAGTGACGAGAGATGACTATTTGCGTTGGGTCGTCGAAACGAGCAATTTTTTTTTAAATAAATAAAACAAATTAAGGAAGTAGATTAGCACTCTAATCATTTATGACATATAATCAACTCTGGCTAAGTCTGTTTGCTGCCAATCAAACACTGTAGCTACAGCCAACATTCTAAACGTGGATAATGTAAGTTCTGAAAGTAAATTAGGTGTCTAATCATTCATGAAATAGTAAACTGGAGTGAAGTCTGGTGCTTGTCTGATAGCATTGTAAGTAGAGATGTTCGATAATATCGGACTGCTGACATTATCGGCCGATAAATGGTATAAAATGTAATATCGGAAATTATCGGTATCGGTTTCAAAAAGTAACATTTATGACTGTATAAAACGCCGCTGTGTACACGGACGCAGGGAGAAGTACAGAGCGCCAATAAACCTTAAAGGCACTGCCTTTGCGTGCCGGCCCAGTCACATAATATCTACGGCTTTTCACACACACAAGTGAATGCCAAGCATACTTGGTCAACAGCCATACAGGTCACACTGAAGGTGTCCGTATAAACAACTTTAACACTGTTACAAATATGCGCCACACTGTGAACCCACACCAAACAAGAATGACAAACACATTTCGGGAGAACATCCACACCGTAACACAACATAAACACAACAGAACAAATACCCAGAACCCCTTGCAGCACTGACTCTTCCCACCTCAACCTCCTCATGCTCTCTCACGGAGAGCATGTCCCAAATTCCAAGCTGCTGTTTTGAGGCATGTTAAAAAAAAAAATGCACTTTGTGACTTCAATAATAAATATGGCAGTGCCATGTAGGCATTTTTGGAAAACCTTGTTACATTGTTTAATGCATCCAGCGGGGCATCACAACAAAATTAGGCATAATAATGTGTTCATTCCACGACTGTATATATCGGTATCGGTTGATATCGGAATCGGTAATTAAGATATCGGCAAAAAAGCCATTATCGGACATCTCTAATTGTAAGCTTTAAAAACAACGTTCAAAACATGGCAGTATTTACTTGGAGGAGCAAATAATTGAATACTTAATAAGACACGTCCATATTCCATTTTATAATGTTACATTTACACACTTTTTGCCATTTTGTCAGCCATGTTGTGATGGGAACTTAAAACAACACTTGGTTGCAAGTGTGTTTGGGACCACTCTTTGTTTGGAGGATTATACACCCCTTGACATTTAGCCCTTCCCCTAGGGAATTGGGACACCCCTTGCTCGACGAAAAGGGGAAGAAGTGGGATTCAGCCTAAGAAAATTCGAAATTGGGAATTTCTCCACTCTTTTTGTGTCATCTGATGATAATAATATGATCATTATGATCAATTATGATCATTTTGTCCTCAATCTCATGGCGATATTGGAGACTGAGCTTTTTGTTTGAAACGCTCCTTGTCGTCTTCATCTATTTCTCTAGCAAGTGAATGGATCTTTATCTTAAGTTAAAGTTAAGTTAAACTTTATCTTTGTTTTTAGCTGATGTGTGTATGATGAGTGTGGCCAGAGAAATGTGTATACTCTCCACACACTCCAAGTAAAGAGTATTAGGTACTGTACTTCTAGATTTTCTGCACTAACAACATAATTGGGAAATGTGTATAATAGTGGAACAACACTCTAATGTCAACCAACCACTCAAGTCATAGTCTTGTTATTGTTACTAAAAAAGTGCCCGCTTAAGCCGATGTCTTGCAAAAGTATTCACCCCTTTAGAGGTTTCGGCCTTTTATTGCTTAATATTTGTGCGAGGCGCTGTACAAATTTGGGAACCAAAATGTGTACGTGTAAAAGCTTTATTGTCATTGCAGATGTAAAAAACAAATTCGCCACAGCGCCTTTTGAGATAAGAGTATAAAATACATGAAAATAGAAGAATCAAAGTAAAGTTAGAAAAGCACAGAGAGAGTGCAGACCTCTGCCAAGCCCTACCTTCCAATTGTTTAAAAAAAAAAAAAAAAAAAAAAAAAAAAAAAAAGGTTGGGGGTTTCGGATCAGCCCCAAAATGTAATCACTTATTCCTTATCCCATTACGGACATTTTCTGAAAGTTTTATGAAAATTTGCCCAAAATATTTTGGACTTGCTAGGAGTTAAATAAACCGAATGAGGCCTGTTGCCTGGCTCTGCGGTGTTTGTAGCATAAAAAGAAACTTAAACGTAAGGTCACCAAGTAGAAATATTCCAGATCAGGCCCCAAATCTAATCAATTATTCTTTATCCCATTTCTAGCATTTCCTGAAATTTTCGTGAAAATCCGGCAAATAAAGAGTTAGCTCTAGTGCAGGGGTCGGCAACCTTTACCAGTCAAAGAGCCATTTTGACCAGTTTCACAAATTAAAGAAAACAAAAGGAGCCACAAAAATCTTTTGAAATTTAAAATGTAATAACGCTGTATACAAAGATTTTTTTTGCTTTGTGCTATGTATAAACCAGGAGTCTCAGACACGGGGCCCACACCTTAATATGAAAATTGAATGTTAGTGCTGCCCGCGAGTTTTATATGAATGGCGCTTGACAGCGTCATACTTGTCAACCCTCCCGATTTTTCCGGCAGACTACGAATTTCAGGGCAACTATTCTCTCGAACGTGCCATGATGGTATAGCATTTAGCGCCCACTACAACCAGCGTGCCGGCCCGGCCACACGTTGTATGGGGCTTCTGCTTGCTCACGTAAGTGACAGCAAGGCATACTTGGTCAACAACCACACAGGTTACACTGACGGTGGCGGTATAAAAAACTTTAACACTCTTACTAATAATGCGCCACACTGTGAACCCACACCAAACAAGAATGATAAACACATTTCGGGAGAACCATACTTGCCAACCCTCCCGGATTTTCCGGGAGACTCCCGAAATTCAGCGCCTCTCCCGAAAACCTCCCGGGACAAATTTTCTCCCGAAATTCAGGCGGAGCTGGAAGCCACGCCCCCTCCAGCTCCATGCGGACCTGAGTGACGTCAGGTGCGCAACACCACGTAAATCGTTGGCCAACCAAAAAGTAACCCCAGTACGCTATAGCCAACATTCACCAGAAGATGGCAACAGACAAACATAGATAACTCTATTACATTATTCCCCTTTTAGAAATGTATAGAAGTTACTCAAAATAAATACACAACCCAACCAAAAAATGCAGCAGCTCAATTAAAAAACTGTACTTAAGCCACATTCTTTTTTTTTATTTTAGTACTGAACTCTTAACCCTCATTTGTAAAAAAAAAATAACATGCTTATTATACAAACAGTATTTGTACACCTTTAACACAGATTTGTATACTGTCTTCAGAGATTCAGTTTTTTTGGTGGTACTCGAAACCTTTCTGGGTACCTGCGAAAGGGTGTTCAGCATGGTTAGAAAAATAGTGACAGAGAATAGAACAAGGATGGACAATTCAACCCTTAACTCAACAATGAGTAGTTGAGTGTTATGTGTGTGTATATGTGTAAATAAATGAACACTGAAATTCAAGTATTTCTTTTATTTGTGTGTGTATATATATATATATATATATATATATATATATATATATATATATATATATATATATATATATATATATATATATATATATATATTGTGTGTGTGTGTGTGTATATATATATATATATATTGTGTGTATATATATATATATATATATATATATATATATATATATACACCGCTAGAATTCACTGAAAGTCAAGTATTTCTCTATATATATATATATATATATATATATATATATATATATATATATATATATATATATATATATATATATATATATGAAATACTTGACTTGGTGAATTCTAGCTGTAAACATACTCCTCCCCTCTTAGCCCCGCACCCGCCCCACCCCGACCACGCCCCCCACCCCCCCACCTCCCGAAATCGGAGGTCTAAAGGTTAGCAAGTATGGGAGAACATCTGCACCGTAACACAACATAAACACAACAGAACAAATACCCAGAATCCCATGCAGCCCTAACTCTTCCGGGCTACATTATACACCCCCGCTACCAAACTCCGCCCACCTCAACCGACGCACGGAGGGAGGGGGGGGTTGATGTGTGAGGGAGCAGGGTTGGGGTGGGGGCGGGGTTTGGTGGTAGCAGGGGTGTATAATGTAGCCCGGAAGAGTCAGGGCTGCATGGGATTCTGGGTATTTGTTCTGTTGTGTTTATGTTGTGTTAAGGTGCAGATGTTCTCCCGAAATGTGTTTGTCATTCTTGTTTGGTTTTGATTCAAAGTGTGGCGCATTATTAGTAAGAGTGTTAAAGTTGTTTTATATGACCACCGTCAGTGTAACCTGTGTGGCTGTTGACCAAGTATGCCTTGCTGTCACTTATGTGTGCGAGCAGAAGATGCATACAACAAGAGGCTGGACCGGCACGGTGTTAATATAAATTGTAGAGGGCGCTAAATGCTGCACCATCACGGCACGCCTTTATTATTATTGTAAGGGTGAAAATCTGAGAATATTAATCCCAGTAGTTATCTGCCGGAGGCAATGAAATCCGGAAGTCTCCCGGGAAAATCGGGGGGGTCGGCAAGTATGCAGCTGAGCCGCATCAGAGTGATCAAAGAGCCGCGGAGCCGCGGGTTGCCGACCCCTGCTCTAGTGCAATGAAAAAAACGGAGTGAACCCTCTTGTTTGTCTCCGCTGTCTTTTTCTCTCTGTGGCCGCTAGCTGACACAAACAGAACTTGAAGCTCGTAACATAGTAGGCCAAAAATCCTGAACGTTTCGTCGAAAATCCGCCCATAACTTTTTACATTTCTTTGACAACTAACAAACAAACGATGACCTAAAACGAGGGGCTTTGACATAGAAAATAACAGGTTCCACTGTATTACAATGATGATGGTCCTCTCTGTATGGTTACTCATTTGAATAGGTTTAAAAAATAGACCCTTTCTCTATGATAGTATTACCCTAACATGATCATAGTGTTAATAGCTTTTGTTGTCAATTTACTGTGTATTCTTCATGTTATGTTTAATGCAAAATGTTTTTATTTACCATTTTCATGGCATATGTAATGCTGATTTTAAACATGTTTTCTCTGAAATAGGGGATTTAATGGTACGCCCTCATTTGAGCATTCTTGTATTTTGTCATATATATTGCTCTGACGACCCAAACACTGTACAATTGCTTCTGGAAACTGCTAATGCTGTATCATCAGTAAATGACTTTGAACTATGGACAATGTTAGAAGACTGGCTACTGATCCATGTTGTGCAGTGTTTGAACAATGTGAGCAATAACTCACCATCCGACTTGTGTTCCTCCTTTGAAAGCAGATTGAATCCCACTCGGAGTTCCTCCAGAAGACAATAGCACATCTTTTTGTGAGCCCTTTGGGATTGTGCCTGTTTTTTTGATAGGACAACGGGAAATGTGTTGGTACGAAGGGCAATGTGTAACAGAAAATGCTGGAGTAAGACTGATTAATACACATAAAATAAACAATGAACAAAACAGCTGTCTGTTTCTTTGTGCTATATAACAACAAGTAATAAGATTATACAAACCCCAAAACCAGTGAAGTTGGCACGTTGTGTAAATCGTAAATAAAAACAGAATACAATCATTTGCAAATCCTTTTCATCCTATATTCAATTGAATAGACGTTCGAACTGGAAAACGTTGTTATTTTTTGCAAATAGTAGCTCATTAGGAATTTGAGGCCTGCAACATGTTTCAAAAAAGCTGGCACAAGTGGCAAAAAAGACTGAGAAAGTTGAGGAATGTTCATAAAACACTTATTTAAAACATCCCACAGGCTAATTGGGAACAGGTGGGTGCCATGATTGGGTACAAAAGCAGCTTCCATAAAATGCTCAGTCATTCACAAACAAGGATGGGGCGAGGGTCACCACTTTGTGAACAAATGCGTGAGCAAATTGTCCAACAGTTTAAGAACAACATTTCTCAACAAGCTATTGCAAGGAAATTCACTGTAATATCATCAAAAGGTTCAGAGAATCTGGAGAAATCACTGCACGTAGGTGATGATGTTACAGACCTTCGATCCCTGCATCTAAAAGCAACATCATTGTGTAAAGGATATCACCACATGGGCTCAGGAACACTTCAGAAAACCACTGTCAGTAAATACAGTTGGTCGCTACATCTGTAAGTGCAAGTTAAAACTCTACTATGCAAAGCCAAAGCCATTTATCAACAACACCCAGAAACGCCGCCGGCTGCGCTGGGTCCAAGCTCATCTAAGATGGACTGATGCAAAGTGGAAAAGTGTTCTGTGGTCTGACGAGTCCACATTTTAAATTGTTTTTGGAAACTGTGGATGTTGTGTCCTCCGGAACAAAGAGGAAAAGAACCATCCGGATTGTTATAGGCGCAAAGTTCAAAAGCCAGCATCTGTGATGGTATGGGACAATTTAGAGTGAAAAGCAAATTTTATTGTCACTCGTATACAAAACATTCTAACTTGGATTGTTTCCCTGGCTTCGAGACTCTCCCGAAGGACAGTGCGGCAAAGACACAACAAACTCCCTTCTTGTCTCTCATGGACACACACCTGTTGTTGTTGACTTTGGACTGACTAGCGGCTGCACGACATCAAGGCCGCGGAACAGAGACACGCGGCAGGCTTACACACACACATGCATCCACAAAAAAATATACACCAAACACACATACCCCACCCCCAATCCAACGCCCTCAACGCAAATCCCATAGGGGTGATGGACGGATGGGCAGCGCCTGAGAGCTGCAGCCTGCCACCATGGCCCCCCACTCCCTCCCCTCTGTTGCTAGATATCTCGAGATGTACGTTGTAATATGTATATGTGCTTTGCTATGGGTTTTTTTTTTCCACTCCAGACTGGGCCCCCTTAGAAGCCCAGTCTAGATTGCTTTTTTTTTTTACTCATCCTTCCCCAGCGTTTACCTGTTTCCCATCTTTTACAGGGCGCCTTGTGGCGACCCATCAGCGTTCCTGTTCTGTAAATCTGTACACTGTTTGTTTGTCTAATCTTGAACGGGTTTGTGCTGAAAACAATGTTTTGTTGTACTTGTACAATGACAATAAAGACCTATCCTATCCTGTCCTATTCTATGGGGGTGTATTAGTGCCCAAGACAAGGGTAACTTACACATCTGTGAAGGCACAATTAATACTGAAAGGTACATACAGGTTTTGGAGCAACATATGTTGCCATCCAAGCAACGTTATCATGGACGCCCCTGCTTATTTCAGCAAGACAATGCCAAGCCACGTGTTACAACAGCGTAGCTTCATAGTAAAAGTTTGCGGGTACTAGACTGGCCTGCCTGTAGTCCAGACCTGTCTCCCATTGAAAATGTGTGCCGCAATATGAAGCCTAAAATACCACAACGGAGACCCCGGACTGTTGAACAACTTAAGCTGTACATCAAGCAAGAATGGGAAATAATTCCACTTCAAAAAATGTTCTCGTCAGTTTACTGAGTGTTGTTAAAAGGAAAGGCCATGTAACACAGTGGTAAAAATGCCCCTGTGCCAAATGTTTTGCAATGTGTTGCTGCCATTGAATTCTAAATTAATGATTATTTGCAAAAAAAAATGTTTCTCAGTTCGAACATTAAATATCTTGTCTTTGCAGTCTATTCAATTCAGGATTTGCAAATCATTGTATTCTGTTTTTATTTACGAATTACACAACGTGCCAACTTCACTGGTTTTGGGTTTTGTAGAATACTTGGCCAAATATGCATTGTTAAACTTAAATAAGTAGATTTAAAAGTGTTCTAGAATGCGCACAATGTGTTGTGTATGTTGAGCGTTAATCTGCTGAGTGATGGTTGGCGTTACCGAGAAGCCTCTCAAACATTGCCCTTTATGGGAACACCACAAAGGTCTGGTTGCTTTTGAAGTCCTTAGACAAGGAGTTCAAGGTAACTTGGAGCAGATGGTGCTGCTGTAGACTCAAGGGACACCAAGGTGGCCCAGGCAATAGTTGTGGTGAAGGTGAAGTGAATACATATGGTGAATGTTTATATTCCACTTGGTGAAAGCAAACCACCAGGTTTAAGTAAATAATGGTTGAGCCCATTATAAATTAAGGAGCCTTAGTTGGACATTTGTATGTGGACTGGGTTAACTCTCTCACGAGAAGAGGCAATACATTCAGACTTCGGAATGCAAAAGTGATAGCTCTATCCTGGAGGAGAGACTCCATGTTTATCTTAAATGTCAACCTACAAGTTATGGTATACATCTGTCACTGCACATGAACATCTTCTTACATGGTCAGGTTGTGCTGTCCTGACTTAGCACACACCCAGAGACAAAAAGAAGGAATATAAAAACTGATGATTTGGCTTCTCCAGGTTAGGAGTCCTTCATTTTTGACCTGATGTCCTCCAGGAACTGCAATCCTGTATAATGACAAAGCAACTTTTTGTTCAGAAAAGCGTCTCCGACGTCTCTTTTGATCCAGCCGCGCTGCCGTGTCACCCTTCTGTCTGGACGAGGATGACAAGACCAGAAATACACATCAAAGGCCAGAAGGAAGTAGAGTGCCCAAGCTGTCGGGCTGGATGTGGAGGCGCGGCAGCGCCACAGAGATCTGGTGGGTGTAGTGGCCCATGGCAGAGCAGGCCTGTGGATGTTCCCAACACCATCTCGGCACAGCAGAGCAAGGGTAAGGAGAAGCAAAGGAATATACAGGAGGTGGTCAGGACAGCGGTGGAAGGATTAGCAGAGCGGTTGGTCCGAGGCAGAGGGGGCCTGGACCACATGGGCGCACACTATGGACCGTAAAGTCACCTGCATGGACGGAGCTGTGGTAGGCTGAACCACACCGTATCAGCATCCTGATGCAGGCAGTTTATGACGTCCTGCCGAGTCTAGCGAACCTCTTTAGAAAGTGGAGACCCCGAACTTCCAACTGTGTTCAGCAAGAGGAACTCTGGAACACGTTCTGAGCTCCTGGGCCATTACACCTTGCACCCCAAACCAGGTGCTGTAACCAATTGCAGAAGCTACGAGCAAAGGTATTATTAGCAGCCAAAGCCGTGTGCGGACTTTTGTCAAAGCAGGAGATCAGCCAAAGGTAGTTCGCAAGAAAGCACCAGCAGGGATTCCGGCAACTGCCCAAGACTGGCAGCTTCCTGCAGACCTGGAGAAGCAGCTGCCAGCACCAACCTGAGGCCTGACATCCTACTGGTCTCAGAGAGAACCAAGAGCATCATAATAATGGAGCAGACAATGCCATGGCATTGTCAGCTCCATTATTATGATGCTACAAGGTGTGTGTGGGGGGGGAGGTTTGTTGGTAGCGGGGGTGTATTTTGTAGCGTCCCGGAAGAGTTAGTGCTGCAAAGGATTCTGGGTATTTGTTCTGTTGTGTTTATGTTGTGTTAATGGTGCGGATGTTCTCCCAAAAATGTGTTTGTCATTCTTGTTTGGTGTGGATTCACAGTGTGGCGTATATTTGTAACAGTGTTAAAGTTTTTTATACTGGCACCCTCAGGGTAAGAAAGCATTTAGGTTTTCAGCACCGAAGGCTTGGAATAACCTACAATCGAACATTAAACTTCAAACCCTAGTTACGCTGAATGAGTTTAAAGCTTCTGTGAAAGGACTGCAGTCTACCTTGTCTGTATGCACATGTGTCATGTGAGCAAGTTTTAATGTTGTAAATGTGATGTTTTATGTATTTGTTTACTGTTTTTAATGTAACCTTGCTGCTGCCCTCTTGGCCAGGTTTCCCTTGGAAAAGAGATCTTTGATCTCAATGGGATTTTACCTGGTTAAATAAAGGCTAATAAATAAATAAATAAGTAACCTGTATCGCTGTTGATGAAGTATGCGTTGCATTCACTCGTGTGTGCGTACAGAAGCTGCACATATCTTGTGACTGGGTCTGAACGATGTTATAATGGAAGAAAAGCGGACGTGACGATAGCTCGTAGAGGACGTTAAAGGCCGTGCTTTTAAGGCACGCCCCTAAGATTGTTGTCCGGGTGGACGAGATATAATGACTGATGAACAACTTCGTTCGATAATGAAGGTTTCCTCAGCTCAAAGCCTGAGCCCCGACATTAATGAACTAGCATCCAAGAAAAGATGGCAGGTATCTGGCTTGGGCACATCAGATTAGATCAGTGTGTTGCAAACTGAGCAGTTTAAAGTCCTGAATGGTTGGTTTATTAATTGTTATTTAATTTTCAAATTTATTAGCCTGTGGAAAAAGTTAATGTTGATATTTACCTCAGAAGGCTGCAAATAGAAAAGAGGCATTCAATTGTTATTTAAATTGTATTTGATATGCCATTGATATGTTTTAATTATTATTATTATTATTATTTGAAACTCGATTTTGCATGTCACTATAAAGTTATATAAGCCTTGCTTGTTCAATATTCAATGCAAAACTTGTTTGGGTCCCTATTAAAAGGTTTATTTGTTCAACCTTGGCCCGCGGCTTTGTTCAGTTTTAAATTTTGTATTTGAGTTTGACACCCCTGTGTTAGATTGTTAGTATGGACTTTTATATAACAAGCTACATATTTAATGAAAAATAACTACTGTAATTTTACATGAATTTGAAAGTAATTTAAGAAAACAGAAAATGCTATGTATTATTAATTTGGTATTTTTCTGTAAAAAAAAATAGAAATATACATAGTTTGTCATTACTGGCATATTACTTAAAATAACAGGTGGATTGTTTATTTACAGATAATGTCTTCAATTCTACAGTTTTATAAACTATTTAAAAAAAATAGAAAAATTACAGTAGACATTTAGAGTAAATTAACCATAAAAATAGGATTTTTTTTTACAGTGCATGGGAAGACTGCTTGGGTGAGCCCGTGTAAGGAAGAACACCAAGTATGAACACCCGGGGCCTCATGTAGAAAGCTTGCGTATGCACAAAAACCTGCCGAATGCCCTTTTTCACAGCAAAAGGTGAGATCTATCAAAACTAATGTTGACGTGCGAACACTTTCATACATCTGAGGTAGTTGGAAAGCCATGGAACTTTTTGTACATGAGGCCCCTGGTCATCAACTGTCGTGCCCATGGAGGTTGGCAGCAGAGGATTTGTGGGGCACTCATTCCACAAAGCCCTGGGTGCCCTTGGAGCTGAGCCATCAAAACATCATCAAAGCAGGTGGCAAAGCCTCTAGATGGCTCTGAATCCGAAGGGGAGACCCACAGGGAGGACAAGTGCCACCGAAACACAAGTCGCCTTTTTGCGGCTAGGTCACCTGGGAGAGGGTGTTTGACGTTTGAAAGACCCGAAACACTTTATGACCCCAGGAACATCACTGATGGTGTGTTCAGGTGCATAAGAAGATGTATTTAACTGTTCCCACCGCTGCTATTCGCATTGTCCCTCATGGCGCACAGTCTAGTGCTTGGCTGGCATCATGGACATTTGCCAGGAATATATGCAACTTTATGTTTTAATATAATGGTAAATAATGGTAAATGTGTTATTTTGCCCAACCAGTCTACATGTGCTTTGTGGACTTGGAGAAGGCATTCGACCGTGTCCCTCGGGAAGTCCTGTGGGGAGTGCGCAGAGAGTATGGGGTATCGGACTGTCTGATTGTGGCGGTCCGCTCCCTGTATGATCAGTGTCAGAGCTTGGTCCGCATTGCCGGCAGTAAGTCGGACACGTTTCCAGTGAGGGTTGGACTCCGCCAAGGCTGCCCTTTGTCACCGATTCTGTTCATAACTTTTATGGACAGAATTTCTAGGCGCAGTCAAGGCGTTGAGGGGATCTGGTTTGGTGGCTGCAGGATTAGGTCTCTGCTTTTTGCAGATGATGTGGTCCTGATGGCTTCATCTGGCCAGGATCTTCAGCTCTCACTGGATGGGTTCGCAGCCGAGTGTGAAGCAACTGGGATGAGAATCAGCACCTCCAAGTCCGAGTATATGGTTCTCACCTGGAAAAGGGTGGGGTGCCATCTCCGGGTTGGGGAGGAGACCCTGCCCCAAGTGGAGGAGTTCAAGTACCTTGGAGTCTTGTTCACGAGTGAGGGAAGAGTGGATCGTGAGATCGACAGGCGGTGCGGCGTCTTCAGTAATGCAGATGCTGTATCGATCCGTTGTGGTGAAGAAGGAGCTGAGCTGGGAGGCAAAGCTCTCAATTTATCGGTCGATCTAGGTTCCCATCCTCACCTATGGTCATGAGCTTTGGGTTATGACTGAAAGGACAAGATCACGGGTACAAGCGGCCGAAATGAGTTTGCTCCGTCGGGTGGCGGGTCTCTCCCTTAGAGATGGGTTGTGGGTTGTACTTGTATAGCGCTTTTCTACCTTCAAGGTACTCAAAGCGCTTTGACACTACTTCCACATTTACCCATTCACACACACATTCACACACTGATGGAGGGAGCTGCCATGCAAGGCGCTACCAGCACCCATCAGGAGCAAGGGTGTAGTGTCTTGCTCAGGACACAACGGACATGACGAGGTTGGTACTAGGTGGGGATTGAACCAGGGACCCTCGGGTCGCGCACGGCCACTCTTCCACTGCGCCACGCCGTCCCCTGAGATAGGGTGAGAAGCTCTGCCATCCGGGCGGAGCTCAAACTAAAGCCGCTGCTCCTTCACATCGAGAGGAGCCAGATGAGGTGGTTCAGGCATCTGGTCAGGATGCTAATCGAACGGCTCCCTAGGGAGGTGTTTCGGGCACGTCCAACCGGTAGGAGGCCACGGGGAAGACCCAGGACACGTTGGGAAGGCTATGTCTCCCAGCTGGCCTGGGAACGCCTCGGGATCCCCCGGGAAGAGCTGGACGAAGTGGCTGGGGAGAGGAAAGCCTGGGCTTCCCTGCTTAGGCTGCTGCCCCCGCGAGCCGACCTCGGATAAGCCGAAGAAGATGGATGGATGGTGTTATTTTGCACTAAAAATAAATGTTTTCAAACAATTCTTCCTCATGAATAAGTTTTAGTGTAAAACATGCATCAAATTAAATTCAAGTTAGATTTTTTGAAAATTATAAAAATAACTCCGGTTTATTAGTGATTCCCAGAGCCCAAACAAAGTCTGCGGGCTATAGAGCGTTTTCTATTCGGGCTCCAGTACTCTGGAATGCCCTCCCGATAACAGTTAGAGATGCTACCTCAGTAGAAGCATTTAAGTCCCATCTTAAAAGACATTTGTATACTCTAGCCTTTAAATAGACCCCCCCCCCCTTTAGACCAGTTGATCTGCCGTCTCTTTTCTGCTCTGCCCCCCTCTCCACGAAGGGCACAGATTAGGTGACCACAGATAGCTGTTCAAAGTCAGGACCCGGGGTGGATCACTCATCTGTGCATCAGTTGGGGACGTCTCTGCGCTGCTGACTTGTCTCCACTCAAGATGATCTACGGCTGGCCCCACTATGGACTGGACTCTCACACTATTAACCTGTAGTAGTCTAGCCTAATAATAAGATCCACTCGACGTCCATTGCACCTGTCGCCCAGTGGGGAGGGGGTCCACATATCTGCGGTCCCCTCCAAGGTCTCTCATTGTAGCCCATTGGGTTGAGTTTTTCCTTGCTCTGATGTGGGATCTGAGCCGAGGATGTCGTTGTGGCTTGTGCAGCCCTTTGGGACACTTGTGATTTAGGGCTATATAAATAAACTTTGATTAATTGATTAATTGAAGTGAAGTGAATTATATTTATATAGCGCTTTTCTCTCGTGACTCAAAGCGCTTTACATAGTGAAACCCAATATCTAAGTTACATTTAAACCAGTGTGGGTGGCACTGGGAGCAGGTGGGTAAAGTGTCTTACCCAAGACCTACTCAGTGTCCTAGTGGTTGGAGTGTCCGCCCTGAGATCGGTAGGTTGTGAGTTCAAACCCCGGCCGAGTCATACCAAAGACTATAAAAATGGGACCCATTGCCTCCCTGTTTGGCACTCAGCATCAAGGGTTGGAATTGGGGGTTAAATCACCAAAAATGATTCCTGGGCGCGGCACCGCTGCTGTCCACTGCTCCCCTCACCTCCCAGGGGGTGAACAAGGGGATGGGTCAAATGCAGAGGACAAATTTCATCACACCTAGTGTGTGTGTGACTATCATTAGTACTTTAACTTCAAGGACACAACGGCAGTGACTAGGATGGCGGAAGCGGGAATTGAACCTGGAACCCTCAAGTTGCTGGCCCGAAAACGTGATTCACATAAATGGAAGAGTGTGAAAAAAAATCTTAGGGTCCCAATTTAGGCTGGGTTTACCTACACTGTAAAAAAAAAATCCTGTAAAAAAAACGGTCATCTACTGGCAGCTACGGCTGCCAAACGAAAACCATGAAATTAAAGTAAAACATTGTTAACCAAATAATGATCAAAAACATATTTACAGAAATTTTCATGAAACGTTTTGCGGAAAAATATCGTAATTTTACAGATTTTTACTAAATAATTAACATCAACCACCTTTAATAAAGTGACGATGCAAACAGTTCTGCAGAAAAATACCTTTATTCTACAGAGTTTTTCCAAATGATTACGATCAAACACCTTTAATGAAGTGACAATGCTGGCAGTTCCACAGAAAAATACAATTTTTTTACAGATTTTTTTCTGAATTGTTAAGATCAACCACCTTTAATAAAGTGACGATGCAAACAGTTCTGCAGAAAAATACCTTTATTCTAGTATGGACATAGACTTTTATATAACAAGCTACATATTTAATGAAAGATAGTTACTGTAATTTTACATGAATTTGAAAGTAATTTAAGAAAACAGAAAATGCTATGTATAATTAATTTGGTATTTTTCTGTAAAAAAATTGAACTGTAAATTTTTTTTTAAATATACATAGTTTGTCATTACTGGCATATTGCTTAAAATTAGGGATGTCCGATAATGGCTTTTTGCCGATATCCGATATTCCGATATTGTCCAACTCTTTAATTACCGATACCGATATCAACCGATATATACAGTCGTGGATATTAACACATTATTATGCCTAATTTGGACAACCAGGTATGGTGAAGATAAGGTACTTTAAAAAATTTTTATAAAATAAAATAAGATAAATAAATTAAAAACATTTTCTTGAATAAAAAAGAAAGTAAAACAATATAGAAACAGTTACATAGAAACTAGTAATTAATGAAAATGAGTAAAATTAACTGTTAAAGGTTAGTACTATTAGTGGACCAGCAGCACGCACAATCATGTGTGCTTACGGACTGTATCCCTTGCAGACTGTTTTGATATATATTGATATATAATGTAGGAACCAGAATATTAATAACAGAAAGAAACAACCCTTTTGTGTGAATGAGTGTGAATGAGTGTAAATGGGGGAGCAGGGGCGCCGAAAAGGGGGGGTAAAGGAGACGGATTCTAGGGGCCCATGATGGAGGGGGGCCCAGAGAGGCCCCTAATGATGATGAAATTATAATACAGAAAAAATAATGACACTGTGTTGGGGGCCCTGTAAAGATTCTTTTCATGGGGACCAAAATCCCTAGCGGCGCCCCTGTGGGGGAGGGAGTTTTTTTTTTTTGGGTTGGTGCACTAATTGTAAGTGTATCTTGTGTTTTTTATGTTGATTTATTAAAAAAACCAAAAAAACCCCAAAACGATACCGATAATTAAAAAAACGATACCGATCATTTCCGATATTACATTTTAACGCATTTATCGGACATCTCTACTTAAAATAACAGGCGGATTGTTTATTTACAGATAATGTCTTCAATTCTACAGTTTTATAAACTATTTAAAATAAAATAGAAAAATTACAGTAGAAATTTAGAGTCAATTAACCATACAAATTAAATTATTTTCTTTACAGTGTAGATCTGTCATACTTCCTAGTAGCCGGCAGAGGTCGACAGAGTGTTCCTGTTCAACTTCTTTTTTTCTTTTTTTTTTTTCGAAAAAGAAGCATTTCAAAGAAAAAAAATACAATGTCACAGGGCTCTATATGAACACGATGTCATCCTTCCCACCGGCGAACAAAGTCAAGTAAGGTAATACAAACAAGCGAATGTTGTACCCGTGGCGTCCCGGGGTGCGCTCGTTCACGTCGCCCCCCCCCCTCCCACGCACGTTCACGCGAACGAGAGCGTCACAAGCGCGCCACTTCAACACTGCGCCTCCTTTTGCGTGGAAATCTGAGGACAGATGTTTCGATTTAAGGTGAGTTCGTTCGTCCAGCTAGCTCACACGATACTTTTCTCAGAGAGCAATTGTACGTGTAAAACGCACGCTGCTAACACATAACGTGAGAAAGACGTGGCTTCTTTGCTGGTTGTTTATGCGACGGGCGGCCTGTAAAGCAGCCCGCTTGCCTGACGTAATGACCCGCAGGAGGACCACCGTGACGCGTCGTCTACCGGATCATATTTTCGACTACAGTTTATTTCCCCCACATGCTATGATATTGTTCTGTGCGACGGTGTTCTGAAACTGTACAATGTTCGTTACTTTTGGGATTGAAGTCGTTGGTGGTTTGTGATGTAAGATAACGTCAGGATTAGCATTGTTGCTAATGGGGTGTCCTGTTACCAACACTGTGGAGACACCAGGAGAATGTCTTGGTCATTCACTATTTGCTTCATTTATTTGCCAGCTTTGTCGCCAAATCCTGCTTCAGACCTTTCATATTGTGTAATACATTTAAAATGAGCGTTTTCCACATGTTCAGTCAATGTAATGTCACCTATAGTTACTTGAATAATAACAAAACCCAAATCCAGTGAAGTTGGCACGTTGTGTGAATCCTAAATAAAAACAGAATACAATGATTTGCCAGATACCCTCAGGATTAGGTCTCTGCTTTTTGCAGATGATGTGGTCCTGATGGCTTCATCTGGCCAAGATCTTCAGCTCTCACTGGATCGGTTCGCAGCCGAGTGTGAAGCGACTGGGATGAGAATCAGCACCTCCAAATCCGAGTCCATGGTTCTCGCCCGGAAAAGGGTGGAGTGCCATCTCCGGGTTGGGGAGGAGATCTTGCCCCAAGTGGAGGAGTTCAAGTACCTCGGAGTCTTGTTCACGAGTGAGGGAAGAGTGGATCGTGAGATCGACAGGCGGATCGGTGCGGCATCTTCAGTAATGCGGACGCTGTATCGATCCGTTGTGGTGAAGAAGGAGCTGAGCCAGAAGGCAAAGCTCTCGATTTACCGGTCGATCTACGTTCCCATCCTCACCTATGGTCATGAGCTTTGGGTCATGACCGAAAGGACAAGATCACGGGTACAAGCGGCCGAAATGAGTTTCCTCCGCCGGGTGGCGGGGCTCTCCCTTAGAGATAGGGTGAGAAGCTCTGCCATCCGGGGGGAGCTCAAAGTAAAGCCGCTGCTCCTCCACATCGAGAGGAGCCAGATGAGGTGGTTCGGGCATCTGGTCAGGATGCCACCCGAACGCCTCCCTCGGGAGGTGTTTCGGGCACGTCCGACCGGTAGGAGGCCACGGGGAAGACCCAGGACACGTTGGGAAGACTATGTCTCCCGGCTGGCCTGGGAACGCCTCGGGATCCACCGGGAGGAGCTGGACGAAGTGGCTGGGGAGAGGGAAGTCTGGGCTTCCCTGCTTAGGCTGCTGCCCCCGCGACCCGACCTCGGATAAGCGGAAGAAGATGGATGGATGGATGGATGGACAATGATTTGCAAATCCTTTTCAACTTACATTCAATTGAATAGACTGCAAAGACAAGATATTTAATGTTCGAACTGAGAAACCTAATTTTCGTTAGCAACTTAGAATTTAATGGCAGCAACACATTGCAAAAAAGTTGGCACAGGGGCATTTTTACCACTGTGTTACATGGCCTTTCCTTTTAACAACACTCAGTAAACGTTTGGGAGCTAAGGAGACCAATTTTTGAAGCTTTTCAGGTGGAATTATTTCCCATTCTTGCTTGATGTACAGCTTAAAGGCCTACTGAAATGCGATGTTCTTATTTAAACGGGGATAGCAGGTCCATTCTATGTGTCATACTTGATCATTTCGCGATATTGCCATATTTTTGCTGAAAGGATTTAGTAGAGAACATCGACTATAAAGTTCGCAACTTTTGGTCGCTGATAAAAAAGCCTTGCCTGTACCGGAAGTAGCAGACGAGTAGCAAGACGTCACAGGTTGTGGAGCTCCTCACATCTGTACATTGTTTACAATCATGGCCACCAGCAGCGAGAGCGATGCGGACCGAGAAAGCGACGATTTCCCCATTAATTTGAGCGAGGATGAAAGAATTGTGGATAAGGAAAGTGAGAGTGAAGGACTAGAGGGCAGTGGGAGCGATTCAGATAGGGAAGATGCTGTGAGAGGCGGGTGGGACCTGATATTCAGCTGGGAATGACTAAAACAGTTAATAAACACAAGACATACAGTATATATACTCTATTAGCCACAACACAACCAGGTTTATATTTAATATGCCACAAATTAATCCCGCATAACAAACACCTCCCCCCTCCCGTCCATATAACCCGCCAATACAACTCAAACACCTGCACAACACACTCAATCCCACAGCCCAAAGTACCGTTCACCTCCCCAAAGTTCATACAGCACATATATTTCCCCAAAGTTACGTACGTGACATCCACGCACGTACGGGCAAGCGATCAAATGTTTGGAAGCCGCAGGTGCATGCGTACTCACGGTACCGTGTCTGCGCATCCAACTCAAAGTCCTCCTGGTAAGAGTCTCTGTTGTCCCAGTTCTCCACAGGCCAATGGTAAAGCTTGACTGTCATCTTCCGGGAATGTAAACAATGAAACACCGGCTGTGTTTGTGTTGCTGCAGTCGGCCGCAATACACCGCTTCCCACCTACAGCTTTCTTCTTTGCTGTCTCCATTGTTCGTTGAACAAATTGCAAAAGATTCACCAACACAGATGTCCAGAATACTGTGGAATTTTGCAATGAAAACAGACGACTTAATAGCTGACCACCATGCTGTCCCAAAATGTCCTCCACAATCCGTGACGTCACGCGCAGGCGTCATCATACCGAGACGTTTTCAGTAGGATATTTCGCGCAAAATTTAAAATTGCACTTTAGTAAGCTAACCCGGCCGTATTGGCATGTGTTGCAATGTTAAGATTTCATCATTGATATATAAACTATCAGACTGCGTGGTCGGTAGTAGTGGGTTTCAGTAGGCCTTTAAGTTGTTCAACAGTCCAGGGTCTCCGTTGTGGTATTTTAGGCTTCATATTGCGCCACACAAGGGCAGCACTGTGGTAGAGGGGTTAGTGCGTCTGCCTCACAATACGGAGGTCCTGAGTAGTTCTGAGTTCAATCCCGGGCTCAGGATCTTTCTGTGTGGAGTTTGCATGTTCTCCCCGTGACTGCGTGGGTTCCCTCCGGGTACTCCGGCTTCCTCCCACTTCCAAAGACATGCACCTGGGGATATGTTGATTGGCAACACTAATTTGGCCCTAGTGTGTGGATGTGAGTGTGAATGTTGTCTGTCTATCTGTGTTGGCCCTGCGATGAGGTGGCGACTTGTCCAGGGTGTACCCCGCCTTCCGCCCGATTGTAGCTGAGATAGGCTCCAGCGACCCCGAAGAGAATAAGCGGTAGAAAATGGATGGATGGATGGATTGGCCACACATTTTCAATGGGAGACAGGTCTGGACTACAGGCAGGCCAGTCTAGTACCCGCACTCTTTTACTATGAAGCCACGCTGTTGTAACACGTGGCTTGGCATTGTCTTGCTGAAATAAGCAGGGGCGTCCATGGCAACAAGGTTGCTTGGATGGCAACATATGTTGCTCCAAAACCTGTATGTACCTTTCAGCATTAATGGTGCCTTCACGGATGTGTAAGTTACCCATGTCTTGGGCACTAATACACCCCCATACCATCACAGATGCTGGCTTTTCAACTTTGTCCGGGTGGTTCTTTTTCTCTTTGGTCCGAAGGACACGACGTCCACAGTTTCCAAAAACAATTTGAAATGTGGACTCGTCAGACCACAGAACACTTTTACACTTTGCATCAGTCCATCTTTGATTACCTAATATTTGCAAAAAATAACAAAGTTTTCAGTTCGAACGTTAAGTATCTTGTCTTTGCAGTGTATTCAATTGAATATAGGTTGAAAAGGATTTGCAAATCAATGTATTCTGTTTTTATTTACGATTTACACAACGTGCCAACTTCACTGGTTTGGGGTTTGTATATAAATTGTTGGTAACAGTGTGTGTAGTCAGTGTTACACAATGTTTTTCATAACAGACTTTTTTCGAACTGAGAAACCCAATTTTTGTTAGCAAATAATCATTAACTTAGAATTTAATGGCAGCAACACATTGCAAAAAAGTTGGCACAGGAGCATTTTTACCACTGTGTTGCATGGCCTTTCCTTTTTACAACACTCAGTAAACGTTTGGGAACTGAGGAGACCAATTTTTGAAGCTTTTCAGGTGGAATTATTTCCCATTCTTGCTTGATGTACAGCTTCAGTTGTTCAACAGTCCGGGGTCTCCGTTGTGGTATTTTAGGCTTCATATTGCGCCACACATTTTCAATGGGAGACAGGTCTGGACTACAGGCAGGCCAGTCTAGTACCCGCACTCTTTTACTATGAAGCCACGCTGTTATAACACGTGGCTTGGCATTGTCTGGCTGAAATAAGCAGGGGCGTCCATGATAACGTCGCTTGGATGGCAACATATGTTGCTCCAAAACCTGTATGTACCTTTCAGCATTAATGGTGCCTTCACAGATTTGTAAGTTACAGATGCCTTGGGCACTAATACACCCCCATACCATCACAGATGCTGGCTTTTGAACATTGCGCCCATAACAGTCCGGGTGGTTCTTTTTCTCTTTGGTCCGGAGGACACAACGTCCACAGTTTCCAAAAACAATTTGAAATGTGGACTCGTCAGACCACAGAACACTTTTACACTTTTACACTTTGCATCAGTCCATCTTCATCCATCCATCCATCCATCCCATCCATCCATTTTCTACCGCTTATTCCCCCTCATGCTCCCAGTCGTGACATTCACACTCACATCCACACACTAGGGCCAATTTAGTGTTGCCAATCAACTTATCCCCAGGTGCATGTCTTTGGAAGTGGGAGGAAGCCGGAGTACCCGGAGGGAACCCACGCAGTCACGGGGAGGACATGCAAACTCCACACAGAAAGAAGATGAGCTAATATTTGCAAAAAATAACAAAGTTTTCAGTTCGAACGTATCTTGTCTTTGCTGTGTATTCAATTGAATATAGGTTGAAAATGATTTTTAAATCAATGTATTCTGTTTTTATTTACAATTTACACAATGTGCTAACTTCACTGGTTTGGGGTTTGTATACAAATTGTTGGTAACAGTGTGTGTCGTCAGTGTTTCACATAATTTTTCATACCTGGCTTTTTTAAAACAACCTAATTTGACAGTTTGACCTCTGTTCTTGTTAGTCGTACTTTAAAGTTTAATTTGATGCTACTACTACTACTTCCACTACTACAAGTATTTGGAAGATGCCATGTAAATTGACCTGCACTTAACCAGGACCTCAATTGGAATTATATCAGTGACCACATTTTTACAGCAATATGCTCATATTAACCCTATTATTTAGGGGTGTAACAATTTGATTTGATTCAGAATTTGTGGTTGCCAATAGAATTCAGGGAAAATATTATTTTCTTTGAACAATATGATCCGGAACGATTCAGTGAGTTGAAACCGATTCAGTAATTTTAGCAAAAAAACCGACCAGTTTGACTGTGAAATAAATAGTGGATACTCAACACTGCAGAGGAAGTTTCCTGTATTTTTATTTCTTGTAAGGGAATTGGGTATAAATGAATTATGGATACAAACAAGCAAGTAAACAGCAGTTAATGGCCAATGTATTCACATCTTATTTGAAAAAGTGCAACCAACACTTTAATTTTAATTAATAAATAATAATATTAGTAGTACCGTACTTTCTGGACCATCTCGCACCGGATTATAAGGTGCACTGCCGATGAGCGGAGCTAGTCAGGTCTATTTTCATACATAAGGCGCACCGGATTATAGGGCGCATCAACGGTGTCATATTTTTTTGTTTGTTTTCTAAATTGAAAACAAATCCTGGTGGTCTACATAACATGTAATAGTGTTTTTTTGGTCAAAATGTTGCATAGATTATGTTTTACAGATCATCTTAAAGCCGCTTTCTGACAGTCGCTTCAGGATGCGCCGTTTTGTGAGCGGTCTTATTTACGTGGCTCACCTTCGGCAGCGTCTTCTCCCCGTCGTCTTTGTTGTAGCGGTGTAGCGTGCAAGGACGGGAGTGGAAGAAGTGTCAAAAGATGGAACTAACTCTTTTAATGACATTCAGACTTTACTTAAATCAATCTCCTCATCCGTGGATCACTAGTGCAAAAACAATGCCGGAAATGTGTCTCGCGAAAAAAACGTCCGACCGGAACTCTCTAGTAACTAAAGTTTCTTGGGTGAATAATGTAAACTCACTACACCGGTATGTTTTAGCGCTTTCATGGCGAGTTTACTGACAGATATAAGTAAGAACTTTACGCTACTTTATATTAGAAATGGCAACGGCAGAGGATGAATTTCCCATAACAAGAAGATAAAGAAAAAGAAGAAGCCTATCGACTACGGCGTCGGCACGGACTACAGAAGCGGATTCATGCAGATCCCAAATACAGATCAGCAGGTACCAGGAAGTAAGAAAAGTTGCTTTTGCATAATATTGCGAAACAAAACGCCAGATAATGTCTTATCTTATACACACACACCATAATAATATTCATACGTTGAAGCACAGTACAATCCATCAAGCAGTGCGGCGTCATAGCTTACCAAAGTCGTATTAAAACCTTTTGATAGATTTTTGAGCGCCGTGCATAATGTTCTATATTTTCAATGGAACTTATAACATTTTGGTATTGTTTACTTAAGTCATATTGCAGTCTACACATATCTCTTATGTGTCACTGGCATCTACTGGTCACACTTATCATTTCACCATGTACCAAATAAAATAGGTTCGAGGTCGGTAAGCACAACCAAAATTATTCCGTACATTAAACGCACCGGGTTATAAGGCGCACCGTCGAGTTTTGAGAAAATAAAAGGATTTTAAGTGCGCCTTATAGTCTGAAAAACACGGTACATTGAATTTATAAGCGCCTTTCAAAAAAGCCAAGGACACGTTACAATATACAGATAAAATAATTAAAAAAATTATGATAAAAACAACAAAGGATACAATCAACATGTAGAGATAAAATGATTAAAAGAAAATGATAAAACAACGGATAAAATCAACATGTAACAGTGTAGAGGCAGTTACAGTGAGTAAGCAATTTTAAACGGGTGGGTTTTGAGTCTTGATTTGAATGTATGAAGGGAGTCAATATTGCGAATGTCAGATGGGAGAAAGTTCCAGATTTTGGGAGCAGAGTGACTGAAAGCTCAGCCCCCCATGGTGATGAGGCGGGTTGATGGCACCGCAAGGTGTATGTAAGAGGAGGATCTGAGGGAGCGTGCTGGAGTAACGGTCAGACAAATATCTAGGGGTGAAGTTGTGGCTGGCCTTAAAGGTATATAGAAGGATTTTGTATGTAAGTTTTTGCCTGACAGTGAATTATTTGTAGGATGGGTGTGATGGGACAAAATGAGGGGATTTGGGTTATGATCTGGGCAGCAGAGTTATGGACCAGTTGGGGCTTGTGGAGGGACTTCTAGGGGAGGCCAAAGAGAAGGGAGTTACAGTAATCGATGACCAGACTGTGATCAAGGATGGAGGCAGCATGGACAGTAAGAGAGGGGCGGAGCCGGTTAATATAACAGAGGTGGAAAAAAGCAGAGCCAGTGATGTTATTGATGTGAGATGGAATGGCCGTGTGTTATCCAAGATGACGGCCAGACTCTTAACCTAACGGGAGGGGATCACTGTGGAGTTGTTGATGGTTAGGGTGAAACTTTTGACCTTGGAAAGTGTGGATTTTGTACCAATAAGAATTACTTTGGTTTTATCACCACACCCCTTGTGTGGTGGTCGGGTCTGTGGGACCCGTTTTCCTTTTTTATTACCGGTAAAAGAAAAATGATACAATTAATTAATTTTTCAAACTGAGACTCGCTGACTTTGGCTCATTTTCTGTGAAGAACATATATCAGAATACACATTTGATGACCACACACCATACACCCCCCTACACATTTCTTTTACATATAAGATGTCCGGGTCCACTGGACCCGGGGCTGATAGAAGTGTGGAAATTGATGTTCTGTGTACCACACACACACACACACACACACACACACACACACACACACAGAGCAGGTCTAGACACGAGGAGGACAGAGTGTAGGTACACAAAACATCAGAGGGTCAAATGTGCGAGAAAATGAGAGCCGACAGTGTTGACAAACAATGTTGCAACCTTGTGTGGGAACCGCAGGTGCAGAAACACAAAAGAAGAATCCCTGCGGGATGCAGAAACGGCAGAGAAATTTTCCGTGCAACGTTCATATTGTTGTTACTCAGCCAGCGTTTGTGGGTCTGACGGACCCGTTGCATTTTGTGGCTTTTAATGCCTCACAATCAAACACTTTTATGTTAAAATACTGAACAGATGTTTATTGGGATAAGGTATTCTGTTCAGTATTTTAACATAAAAGTGTTTGATTGTGAGGCATTAAAAGCCACAAAATGCAACGGGTCCGTCAGACCCACAAACACTGGCTGAGTAACAACAATATGAACATTACACAAGGGTTAATTTGAGGAAGTTTGAGGTTAACCAGGATTTTATTTAAAATAAGCAGGAGGTGACGAAGGAGGGTGGAAGTGTGGCTTTCGGCTTGATGAAGAGGTTAGAGCTAAGGTGTAATCAGTGTAGCAGTGAAAGTGAATGTTAAATTGACAGAAAATACAGCCAAAGTGGAGGTTTGTGATGAAGAGAAGGGGGCCCAAGACAGATCCTTGTGGAACACCTATTGTGATTGCAGAATGATCAGATTTAAATTATTTGAGCTGTATGAACCAAAATGAAACCATTCCAGGGGGGTGTTGATGATGACAATGGATGAGAGTCTTCTGAGGATGATTGGATGAAAGATGGTGCCAAAGGTTGCACTCAGGTCGTGGAGGATGAGGAATCAACAAGAGGAAACCTTTTCTGCTCTCATTTTCAATGTTCAAGCAATTTTCAATAAAACTACAGTAACCAACAGTTTAACAGTACATTTACCTGCTGAATAAAAGTCCCGCGACATGGCGTCGCCAATGAGGGACAGTGTCCCAGGTGTGCGAAAGCATGTACTCCACCTCATCCCCGTTGCTGATGTTGGCCCCTCGCTTTCCTAATTTCCATAGCCTTCTTGATACATCTTTTGTATTTATTTGTTTCTAATGAAATTCCTTTTCCTTGGCTGACAGGTGTTGTGTTCCGGAAGTCCGGAAGTTAAGTTGTGGCTTTATTTTGTTACCGTTTGTCTTTGTTGTGTTTTTTGCAATCATGCTGTACAGTTACTGAAAGTTTTTGTGTTAAAATTAATTATATTGTCTTGTGTTTGCATTTGTTATAACCTTTCTCAACCACCATAGCTACCCGCCATTTTTCTTTTGGTGACGCCACAGATGGGCAGGCAGACCTAACGTTTATTGTCCATATCATTATAAGTGCCAAACTTCACATAAAGTCTGTTGTTCTTAAATCCAACGTTTTCCTTTTTCTAATATGGATAAAATCGATCGATTCCCTTTCAAAACGATTTTGATGTACAAACCCTGTTTCCATATGAGTTGGGAAATTGTGTTAGATGTAAATATAAACGGAATACAATGATTTGCAAATCATTTTCAACCCATATTCAGTTGAATATGCTACAAAGACAACATATTTGATGTTCAAACTGATAAACATTTTTTTTTTTTGCAAATAATCATTAACTTTAGAATTTGATGCCAGCAACACGTGACAAAGAAGTTGGGAAAGGTGGCAATAAATACTGATAAAGTTGAGGAATGCTCATCAAACACTTATTTGGAACATCCCACAGGTGTGCAGGCTAATTGGGAACAGATATGTGCTATGATTGGGTATAAAAACAGCTTCCCAAAAAATGCTCAGTCTTTCACAGGAAAGGATGGGGCGAGGTACACCCCTTTGTCCACAACTGCGTGAGCAAATAGTCAAACAGTTTAAGAACAACATTTCTCAAAGTACAATTGCAAGAAATTTAGGGATTTCAACATCTACGGTCCATAATATCATCAAAAGGTTCAGATAATCTGGAGAAATCACTCCACGTAAGCGGCATAGCCGGAAACCAACATTGAATGACCGTGACCTTCGATCCCTCAGACGGCACTGTATCAAAAACCGACATCAATCTCTAAAGGATATCACCACATGGGCTCAGGAACACTTCAGAAAACCACTGTCACTAAATACAGTTTTTCGCTACACCTGTAAGTGCAAGTTAAAGCTCCACTATGCAAAGCGAAAGCCATTTATCAACAACATCCAGAAACGTCACCAGCTTCTCTGGGCCCGAGATCATCTAAGATGGACTCATGCAAAGTGGAAAAGTGTTCTGTGGTCTGACGAGTCCACATTTCAAATTGTTTTTGGAAATATTCGACATCGTGTCATCCGGACCAAAGGGGAAGCGAACCATCCAGACTGTTATCGACGCAAAGTTCAAAAGCCAGCATCTGTGATGGTATGGGGGTGCATTAGTGCCCAAGGCATGGGTAACTTACACATCTGTGAAGGCACATACAAGTTTTGGAACAACATATGCTGCCATCTAAGCGCCGTCTTTTTCATGGACGCCCCTGCTTATTTCAGCAAGACAATGCCAAGCCACATTCAGCACGTGTTACAACAGCGTGGCTTCGTAAAAAAAAGAGTGCGGGTACTTTCCTGGCTCGCCTGCAGTCCAGACCTGTCTCCCATTGAAAATGTGTAGCGCATTATGAAGCGTAAAATACGACAGCAGAGACCCCGGACTGTTGAACGACTGAAGCTCTACATAAAACAAGAATGGGAAAGAATTCCACTTTCAAAGCTTCAACAATTAGTTTCCTCAGTTCCCAATCGTTTATTGAGTGTTGTTAAAAGAAAAGGTGATGTAACACAGTGGTGAACATGTCCTTTCCCAACTACTTTGGCACGTGTTGCAGCCATGAAATTCTAAGTTAATGATTATTTGCAAAAAAAAAAATAGTTTATGAGTTTGAACATCAAATATCTTGTCTTTGTAGCATATTCAATTGAATATGGGTTGAAAAGGATTTGCAAATCATTGTATTCCGTTTATATTTACATCTAACACAATTTCCCAACTCATATGGAAACAGGGTTTGTAGTTTAATCTAAAGAATATAAATTGATATTTCGATTAATCGTAACAGCCTTACTATGAATGCATAGCTAAATAAATGGACTGTTAGCAGCTTGTTCAAAGTTACATTTTGCAAACCAACAATATAACAAAAACACCACTGGTTAGCTTATGTTACCAATAGTGGTTTAACAGAAGCAGGGCTGTACCTGTACGCTTAGCTTTTTCTACTACCGTATTTTCCGCACTATAAGGCGCACCGGATTATTAGCCGCACCTTCTATGAATTACATATTTCATAATTTTGTCCACCAATAAGCCGCCCCGGACTATAAGCCGCGCCTACGCTGCGCTAAAGTGAATGTCAAAAAAACGCTGCGCTAAAGTGAATGTCAAAAAAACAGTCAGATAGTTCAGTCAAACTTTAATAATATATTGAAAACCAGCGTTCTAACAACTCTGTCCCAAAATGTACGCAAATGTGCAATCACAAACATAGTAAAATTCAAAATGGTGTAGAGCAATAAATAGCAACATAATGTTGCTCGAACGTTAATGTCACAACACACAAAATAAACATAGCGCTCACCTTCTGAAGTTATTCTTCATTCGTAAATCCTTCGAATTCTTCGTCTTCGGTGTCCGAATTGAAAAGTTGCGCAAGCGTGGGATCCAAAAATGGCCGGCTCCGCCTCGTCGAAGTCATCGGATTCAGTGTCGCTGTTGTTGTGCAGCAGTTCTGTGAATCCTGCCTTCCGGAAAGCTCGTACCACAGTTGTGACCGAAACTATCTGCCCAGGCATTTACGATCCACTGGCAGATGTTGGCGTATGTCGACCGGCGCTATCTGCCCGTCTTAGTGAAGGTGTGTTCGCCTTCGGAGCTGTGTGAAAAAAGCCACCCGGCCTCTTCGCGTAAACTTCCCTTAACCACTCGCTCATCTTTTCTTCATCCATCCATCCCTTCGAGTTAGCTTTTATGATGACGCCGGCTGGAAAGGTCTCTTTTGGCAAGGTCTTCCTTTTGAATATCACCATGGGTGGAAGTTAGCATGGCAAGCTAGAACCACAGTGAAGGATGACTTCTCATTCCCTGTGGTGCGAATATTCACCGTACGTGCTCCCGTTCCACAGTGCGGTTCACAGGAATATCAGTTGCTGTGAAATACGGTAGTAATCCGTGTGCGGATGGAGAGATTGCGTCTTTTTATGAACCGGATCCTTGTCGCGTAGTAGGAGCCATTTTGTGGTCTTTACAGATGTAAACAGGAAATGAAACGTACGGTGATATCCGCGCGTTTTTTCTTCTTCTTCCGGGGGCGGGTGAAGCGCTTCCTGTTCTATGGGGGCGGGTGCTTTCCTTGGCGGTTGCTTGCGTAGAAGAAGAAGCGCTTCCTGTTCTACCGGGAAAAAAGATGGCGGCTGTTTACCGAAGTTGCGAGACCGAAACTTTATGAAAATGAATCGTAATAAAGCGCACCGGGTTATAAGGCGCACTGTCAGCTTTTGAGAAAAATTGTGGTTTTTAGGTGCGCCTTATAGTGCGGAAAATACGGTAATAGCACTGGTGCTACTAAATGAAAAAAGTTCATAGCACAGAGATTTTTTTGTAGCATTATGAAATGTCTTAGATATCACAATTTCATTATTGACACTCAAACAACATACACATGTGCACTCATACATATAAACACAATGTCATCATAAGACCTACTGCAACGCTCAATTCAACACAGAGAACATCCCCAAACTATGCTCGCACTGTCAGTAACACGAGTGTAGTAGGGCTGGGACTTATGGACCAAAACTCATATCCCGATATAGGTTGGTTCATAAACTAACCTATAAATGAAAATATCTGTCTACACTGCTCAAAAAAATTAAAGGAACACTTTGAAAACACATCAGATTTCAATGGTGAAAAAAAATATGTCGGATATCTATACTGATATGGACAGTTTAATGTATCAGGAACCAAAGGATGCCACATCTTTTGATGGAAATAAACATGTTCAGCCTACAGAGGGCTCAGTATATAGACACCCCAAAAATCAAAGTGAAAAAATGATGTGGCAGGCTCGTCCATTTTGCCTAAATTCAATTTCTGCAACTCAAAATTATTTTCAATATCTTGTGTGGCCCCCACGTGCTTGTATGCATGCTTGACAACGTCGCGGCATGCTCCTAATGAGACGACGGATGGTGTCTTGTGGGATGTCCTCCCAGATCTGTCTAAGTGCATCAGTGAGCTCCTGTAAAGTCTGAGGAGCAACCTGGCGGCGTCTGATGGACCGAAACATTATGTCCCAGATGTGTTTTATCGGGTTTAGATCAGGTGATCGTGAGGGCCATTCAATTGTGTCAATTCCTTCATCCTCCAGATACTGTCTGCATACTCTTGCCACATGAGGCCGGGCATTGTCGTGGACCAGGAGGAACCCAGGACCTACTGCACCAGCGTAGGGTCTGACCATGGGTGCAAGGATTTCATCCCGATACCTAATGGCAGTCAGACTGCTGTTCTCTAGCCTGTAGAGGTCTGTTCCTTCCTCCATGGAAATGCCTCCCCAGACCATCACTGACCCACCACCGAACGGGTCATGCTGAATGATGTTGCAGGCAGCATAGCGCTCTCCTTGGCTTCTCCAGACCTTTCACGTCTATCACAGGTGCTCAGGGTAAACCTGCTCTTATCTGTGAAAAGCACAGGGCGCCAGTGGCGGACTTGCCAATTCTGGTGTTCTATGGCAAATGCCAATCGAGCTCCACGGTTCTGAGCAGTGAGCACAGGGCACACTACAGGACGTCGTGCCCTGAGGCCACCCTCGTGAAGTCTGTTTCTGACTGTTTGGGCAGAGACATTCACACCAGTAGCCTGCTGGAGGTCATTCTGTGGAGCTCGGGCAGTACTCAACCTGTTCCTCCTTGCACAAAGCAGCAGATATCGGTCCTGCTGATGGGATGAGGACCGTCTTTGGCCCTGTCCAGCTCTCCTAGAGTAACTGCCTGTCTCCTGGAATCTCCTCCATGCTCTGGAGATTGTACTGGGAGACACATCAAATCTTCTTGCAACAGCACGCATGGATTTGCCATCCTGGAGGAGTAGGACAATCTGCGCAACTTCAGGAGGGTTAAGAAATCGCCTCATGCTCCCAGTCGTGATAATGACTCTAGCTAAAGCCAACACTTGTGGAAAAACAGTTAAAAAAGATCAAGAGGGAGGAACTTGAAATGGCCTCCACCTGCAAAACCAGTCCTGTTTTGGGGGCCATCTTGTTGTTGCCCCTCTAGTGCACCTGTTGTTAATTCCATCAACACCAATGCAGCTGAAACTGATTAACAACCCCCTCTGCCACGTACCTGACCAAAACCTTATCAGAAAAGTGCAATTGAATTCATGCCATACCCTGATAAAAAACTGTTCCTTTAATTTTTTTGAGCAGTGTATATATCTCCACCATACCTTGATTTTCAATTTTCGGGACTGATGTGGATCACAAATACACAAACACAGGTATCAACAAGTAAGAAAAGTAGGTTTTAAATAATAGGATCTCAATTTAAGAAGTGATTTGAGATTAGAGAAAAGAAAGAGCCTTGAAAATAATTGAAGAACAGTTATGTATAATATCCAATCTTCTTTAAAAAAACATTTATGCTCAATTATTCAGCTAACAAAAACACAAAACAGCAACATGTGAAATGTTGCTCTTTTGCTGAAATGTGGTTTAAGAGAACATGTTGAAACGTCAGCAACATGAAAATAATTGACCTTTAAAGGGGAACATTATCACAATTTCAGAAGAGTTAAAACCATTAAAAATCAGTTCCCAGTGGCTTATTTTATTTTTCGAAGTTTTTTTCAAAATTTTACTCATCACGCAATATCCCTAAAAAAAGCTTCAAAGTGCCTGATTTTAACCATCGTTATATACACCCGTCCATTTTCCTGTGACGTCACATAGTGATGCCAATACAAACAAACATGGCGGTTAGAACAGCAAGGTATAGCGACATTAGCTCGGATTCAGACTCGGATTTCAGCGGCTTAAGCGATTCAACAGATTACGCATGTATTGAAATGGATGGTTGTAGTGTGGAGGCAGGTAGCGAAAACGAAATTGAAGAAGAAACTGAAGCTATTGAGCCATATCGGTTTGAACCGTATGCAAGCGAAACCGACGAAAACGACACAACAGCCAGCGACACGGGAGAAAGCGAGGACGAATTCGGCGATCGCCTTCTAACCAACAATTGGTATGTGTTTGTTTGGCATTAAAGGAAACTAACAACTATGAACTAGGTTTACAGCATGTAAAATACATTTGGCAACAACATTCACTTTGAGAGTGCAGACAGCCCTGTTTTCATCAATGAATATATTCTGTAGACATACCCTCATCCGCTCTCTTTTCCTGAAAGCTGATCTGTCCAGTCCAGTTGGAAATGCATCTGCTTTGAGTGTCGCAGGATATCCACACATTCTTGCCATCTCTGTCGTAGCATAGCTTTCGTCGGTAAAGTGTGCGGAACAAACGTCCAATTTCTTGCCACTTTTGCATCTTTGGGCCACTGGTGCAACTTGAATCGGTCCCTGTTCGTGTTGTTACACCCTCCGACAACACACCGACGAGGCATGATGTCTCCAAGGTACGGAAAACAGTCGAAAAAACGGAAAATAACAGAGCTGATTTGACTCGGTGTTTGTAATGTGTTTGAGAAAATGGCGGATTGCTTCCCGATGTGACGTCACGTTGTGACGTCATCGCTCCGAGAGCGAATAGAAAGGCATTTAATTCGCCAAAATTCACCCATTTAGAGTTCGAAATTCGGTTAAAAAAATATGGTCTTTTTTTTCTGCAACATTAAGGTATACAGGTAAAAGCCAGTAAATTAGAATATTTTGAAAAACTTGATTTATTTCAGTAATTGCATTCAAAAGGTGTAACTTGTACATTATATTTATTCATTGCACACAGACTGATGCATTCAAATGTTTATTTCATTTAATTTTGATGATTTGAAGTGGCAACAAATGAAAATCCAAAATTCCGTGTGTCACAAAATTAGAATATTACTTAAGGCTAATACAAAAAAGGGATTTTTAGAAATGTTGGCCAACTGAAAAGTATGAAAATGAAAAATATGAGCATGTACAATACTCAATACTTGGTTGGAGCTCCTTTTGCCTCAATTACTGCGTTAATGCGGCGTGGCATGGAGTCGATGAGTTTCTGGCACTGCTCAGGTGTTATGAGAGCCCAGGTTGCTCTGATAGTGGCCTTCAACTCTTCTGCGTTTTTGGGTCTGGCATTCTGCATCTTCCTTTTCACAATACCCCACAGATTTTCTATGGGGCTAAGGTCAGGGGAGTTGGCGGGCCAATTTAGAACAGAAATACCATGGTCCGTAAACCAGGCACGGGTAGATTTTGCGCTGTGTGCAGGCGCCAAGTCCTGTTGGAACTTGAAATCTCCATCTCCATAGAGCAGGTCAGCAGCAGGAAGCATGAAGTGCTCTAAAACTTGCTGGTAGACGGCTGCGTTGACCCTGGATCTCAGGAAACAGAGTGGACCGACACCAGCAGATGACATGGCACCCCAAACCATCACCCAACCATGCAAATTTTGCATTTCCTTTGGAAATCGAGGTCCCAGAGTCTGGAGGAAGACAGGAGAGGCACAGGATCCACGTTGCCTGAAGTCTAGTGTAAAGTTTCCACCATCAGTGATGGTTTGGGGTGCCATGTCATCTGCTGGTGTCGGTCCACTCTTGTTTCCTGAGATCCAGGGTCAACGCAGCCGTCTACCAGCAAGTTGTAGAGCACTTCATGCTTCCTGCTGCTGACCTGCTCTATGGAGATGGAGATTTCAAGTTCCAACAGGACTTGGCGCCTGCACACAGCGCAAAATCTACCCGTGCCTGGTTTACGGACCATGGTATTTCTGTTCTAAATTGGCCCGCCAACTCCCCTGACCTTAGCCCCATAGAAAATCTGTGGGGTATTGTGAAAAGGAAGATGCAGAATGCCAGACCCAAAAACGCAGAAGAGTTGAAGGCCACTATCAGAGCAACCTGGGCTCTCATAACACCTGAGCAGTGCCAGAAACTCATCGACTCCATGCCACGCCGCATTAACGCAGTAATTGAGGCAAAAGGAGCTCCAACCAAGTATTGAGTATTGTACATGCTCATATTTTTCATTTTCATACTTTTCAGTTGGCCAACATTTCTAAAAATCCCTTGTTTGTATTAGCCTTAAGTAATATTCTAATTTTGTGACACACGGAATTTTGGATTTTCATTTGTTGCCACTTCAAATCATCAAAATTAAATGAAATAAACATTTGAATGCATCAGTCTGTGTGCAATGAATAAATATAATGTACAAGTTACACCTTTTGAATGCAATTACTGAAATAAATCAAGTTTTTCAAAATATTCTAATTTACTGGCTTTTACCTGTATATATGAGAGCAGTGTGTGCCTTTTTAAAAGACGGTGACTGATGCTTAGTGATGTGTGACGTCAGCAAGTAAACGCTGCGTCTGAGTCTCACAGGCACTTTAGCTCCATCTGTTATTGTTAGCTTAGCAGGCTAGCAAGTTTGTCAGCTCTAACAGCAGATGTTTTTTAATCTTTCACTGGTTTGTGTTAGCTCTGCTTAATAGATAGATTGAATGTGCTTCCATGGCTATATGTTCTTGTCAACAAACGTGGCATTGTTTAGATGGCAAGTTTGTCACTTCAATCATTGATTTGGTGTTCAATTTTCCTTCCGACCCTTGTAGTTACTAGCGCACAGTGTTTTTAAGTGGTTTTGCCACGGTTTATCATTATACCGTTTACCGTTACATCCTTAGTGTTGAGTGAGGCAAGTGTAAATGCAGACCACACCAAAACACTGAATATGAAGTCAACAAATGCGAGCAAAATTAGGCGCTAGTTAGCAAAGCCAAACCGAAAGTGAAATGAAAACTAATATAATTTTTTTTTTTTTTTAAACGAGCACAGATGACTGGTAAATAACATCTTTGCTCATCAATATAGCGATATATTAGATGTCTTTAAAACTAGAGCATAAGAGTATATATCGATATACTCAATATATTGCGGGTTTGTCTCTGTGCGATATAGAAAATGACTATATCGTGATATTCGAATATACGTTCTCACGCAGTTGCTTTTAGCTGCGGGTATTACACTCTATGCTCTTCTCACTCTTTGTTGTCTCTCCTTCTCACAGAGACTTAAACAAGCGCACTTTCTTACAGAGCAGAGAGGTAGCAGCATGGGTAACATTAGCTGTGGTGCAAGTGGTAATACGAGAGAAAGAAGGTGCGAATCTGGTAACAAATGAAGGAAGAATTAATACCAAGAAAAACAGCAGGGGGTCCATCGTCTGGCGGTGGTTTGGCTTCAAGTGGGAATATGTCAAACAGACAACCGTAATTTTTCAAGTGTAGGGCAAAAGCGTTGCTACAAAAAGTAGCATTACTGCTAATATGTAGCGTCATTTGAAAAGTCACCCGCTAGAGAACGAAGAGTTCTTGAAACTCCACGTCAACATCTCCGTTCGGTGCCACACCCACTGAATGCCGAGACATATATTTCCAGATCAACACCGTATGAAAAAAATGGTCAACAACAGAAGGAGATAACGTCCGCAGGAACCTACTACATAGCGAAGGACATACACTATTTGATTTCCTATTATGCAGCTCATTTTTATTTGACAGTTATTGAAATATCTTGTGTGACATCACGCACAAAAGTGCACTTTATTTGTTTTAAACTATTGTAGTGGCGTTCTGTACAAAAAGTGCACTTTAATTTGGTGTTTTTTTGATGTCATCTTAGGGACATCATGCACAAGAGTGCACTCATAGCTTGTTTTAAAATGTCTCTGACAATCTTGCACTTTCTGTTTTGGAAATGACATGAATGTTTGTGCCACTGCTTAATAACTGTTTAATAAATACAGTTTTGGTAAATTGACTGAGTTGTGATGTCCCTCTCTGCATGAAAGTTTAAAATGAGCATATATTAATGCAGTATGAACCAGAATGTTTTAATGTAGACACATAGAATCATCATACTGCTGTGATTATATGTATCAAGTGTTCATTCAAGGCTAAGGCAAAATATCGAGATATATATCGTGTATCGTGACATGGCTTAAAAATATCGAGATGTTAAAAAAAGGCCATATCGCCCAGCCCTACATAAGAGTCGTCTCACAGATGTAACCCTGCTGTTATCCATTCTGAGAGTTTCAACTGCACAGAACTTTACCAAACATGAATGAAGTTGTTGCTTAGTATGGCGCTAAACAGAAGTGCATTACATTCGCGATAGGGCAAGTGTGCAGCGCCGGGCCACGATACCATTCATTAGACATTGGCACTCATATGCATTCTTATTCCCTTCTGTCCTTTATTTTCCAGTCCCTGGATGAAGACTGTACATTGGAGGAAGAAGATGAGGGATTGGCAGAAGAAGATGAAATTGATCAGTTCAACGACGACACGTTTGGAGCAGGTGCCATCGGTGAGTCACGTTGTCTCGTAAACAAGTCACTCATCTCTGCCGATATTCACGAATATGGATATTGGTTAATTTGCAACACGGACTGGCACACAACAACCAATGACCATTTTTGACCTCTCTCTTCTTCCAGACGATGATTGGCAGGAGGAACACAAGCGCCTGGCTGAGCTTGATGGGCTTGGAGAGGGGTTTGGGCTAGAAAGAGGTGGGATGGGAGGTGAACTAGATTTAGGAGTGGCTGAAGAGCCATCCTCCACCTATGTTTCATCTTCAGCTGACCATCTCCCCTTTCAGTCATCCCTCTCTTCACCCCACCACTCTTCGTCCTCAGGCAGACCTCAGGCAGGTGAGTCAATATACGCAAAGGGAATCCTCAGTTGTCACGTTTCCTTTGGCAGATAACAAAAGCTGATGTGCTGATACAAGAGTAACAAATGTAAAACTAACATTTCAGATGTGGATGATGGAAGAAGGGAAGGTGACTTGGCCGAGTCGCTGGCAAGACTTGTCCTCGACGCTGACCCGGCAATTGCTGGAGTTGGGACTGCAGAGAGGCCCGGTTTCTCCCACAACCACAGGTTGGAGCATGACTCAAGACCCAAAATTCTGCTTCAACCTTCCACCATTTCGGATTCAACTCGCACACACCAGCAAACCCCTGGGCCTCCCACAGGTGAGACCTAAAACAAGCTGATCTAGTTTGTAATTGTTATTGTTCCCATGTACAAAGTGTCTGACAACAATTATTGATAGGATTTTCCCGATACAACTTTTTTACCTCCAAAACAAGACCGATATTTTAGCCTTTATTATTGGCCGATACGATATCAGCACAAATCATACATACATTTATTTTGTTGTTTGGAATGTTAGAAAAGGCTTGATAAGGTGACATTACTAAGAGAACAATGGTGTAGGTTTGAAAAACACTAACCTATTATTAACCGTCTGAAATGGACTTACGCTGGCTTTAACTTGAAGTAGAGTTACTTATATCAATTAATAATGTATAATAATGGAAAACATTTGTTCTAATATAAAAGAAAGAAAATATAATTGGGGAATTCTGACTTTTTTAACTATCATTTACATAATTAATATGCCTGATAGTCGGCAATATTAGTTTCAGTACATAATAATACTTACATACAGTAGGTATTTTACCATCCTTTACATCGTTATTGTTGCATTATACTGTAGACACGTTTTATTCTCATAATATTCAGTTCTGTGCTCGTAGCACACCTTCTATATCTTCTATATATTTTTCTATGATATTTGATTTACTCTTCTTTTTTAATCTTTTAATTTAGGTACTTTGTTTCAGTTCATCATCCAGAATGTTCCCTAAGTTAACTCCTTTCACTGAAATACACATGTATTTTTGAGTAGTCCGTATTTGTGTTTTTTGGAAAATTGCAGCACCTCTTAAACTGTGTTGACTTTCTCTTGGTTTGAACATTTCCTGGATACAGTTTGGAAGCATGTGATTATGTGCCTTAAACAAGACAACTGCTCTGTTTAGCTCAACCGAGTCGGGAAATTTTTAAGTGTTGAGTTTGATGAAAAGGGGATTAGTTGGTGCGTTATAGTCTGCTTGGTTGACAATTCTAATGGCTTTTTTTGGAGCAAAATTATGCTATTAATATTATATATGTAGTTCCCCCATATTTCCACACAGTAGCTTAAATATGGAAGTACCAGAAAAGTGTATGATATGAACAATGACATCTGTGCTAAATATGTTTTCATTTTATACAGTACATCAATATGCAATTTCCAATTTCATTTTTCCTATACTCGTTCTATTTTGGTTTCATTTATTTGGAATTTAATCTGTGTATTGATTTTTTACATTTCCAAAGAGGATATAATCTGTTTTACTTACCGGTAGGATGAGTGATATTTTGTTGATATCAAACCATGTTTTCAGTCTTCTGAGCTCATGTTCCACTGTATCCAAGTTATCCCCTGAGCAGTAAAGACTGGTGTCGTCTGCAAGCAATATACACTTTACATTTTTTTACACGATGAACAATTTTGGCCCCAATATAGAACCTTGTGGGTAATGTTTTTTATCTGAATTGACACGGTTCATGTGTACAAACTGTCTGTTGCTAAGATAACTACTTAACCAGTCAAGCGCAGTGCCTCTGACACCTGACCAAACTTTAAATTTTTTTGGAGTAACAATTTATGAGCATCAATGGTGTCAAAAGCCTTACTTATATCAATAAATATACCAATTGTATATTGTTGGTTGTCTGTTGCTGTGGTTATCTTTTTCACGAGTTCCATGACTGCCATCCAAGTTGACCTGTTTGATCGGATTGTATTGAGTATTGATACTCAATAAGTTATTTTCAATTAAACTCTCCAGTCTTACAGCAAACAATTTTTCTTAAATTTTTGAAAACTGTGAAAGTAGGGCGATGGGCCTATAATTATAGAAATGGTACACCCTGGACAGGCGACTTGTCCAGGGTGTACCCCGCCTTCTGCCCGATAGTAGCTGAGATAGGCTCCAGCGCCCCCCGCAATCCCGAAGGGAATAAGCGGTAGAAAATGGATGGATGGAATTATTTTTTGCAGTTTTCATTTTGGTAGGGAAAATGCCAGTAATGAAAGATTGATTGCAGATGTATGTAAAAGGTGAAACAATACAGTGTATTATATCTTTCACAAGCAGCATATTTATGTCATCTGAGTCAGTTGACTGCTTTTGTTTTTTGAATTCTCTTACTATTTGTATAATTTTACTTTCGTGTACACTTCTGATGAATATGGAATTTGGTTTTCATCTAATTACTTCCTCCATTAATCCATTATTTTCAGTTCTATAATTTTATTTGCAAGGATTGGCCCTACATTTACAAATAAATTATTACACTGATTTCTTCAATTTTATCTGTAACTAAATTGCCCTTTGGATATTGCACTTTTTCTGATCCATTTCTAATTTTCGTATTTAGTGTTTTCCAGGTTTCTTGAGTATTTGATCTGTGCGGTTCCAGCTGTTTATGACAGCATTCTTATTATGTTTATTAGTTTGTTTTTATATATCTTATCTTTTTTCTGTTTACTTAGTTCTATGTTGTATATATTGTTTATATAAATTATTTTTCTTTTTACATGCATTTCCTATACCTTTTGTGATCCATGATTTATTTGATTTGTTTTTATATTTAGTCATGATTTTTTTGTGTGAACAATGCCTGAGTAATAATTGGCAAAAAACGTTACATGTATCGTTTGGGTCACTATTGGCACAGACTCCCTCTCATTGCTGTAAACACAGGTCGGCTTTGAAGGCCGTCATGGCTGCAGGTGTTGTACATCGGATCAATTTATCGTTGACCGTGTTAGTTTCATAATTATTCTTTAGGATTTGATGGAAGATACAAAATACAGGAAGATGGTCACTAATGTAATTTATTAGTAGTCCAGCTTTAATTTTACTTATTTGTAAATGATTGTCAATTAATGTGGGTAAGTCTACTATGATCCTACTTGGCTGAGTTATCAGTGGAAATAAGTTGTTGCTACACATTAATATAAAATCTGTTTTTTGTAGTATTCAAATGGGGGTTTAATAAATTGATGTTGAAATCACCACAAACTAATTTACCTCGTTTATGTCACTAAACATGGTGTCAATGTTTTAGTGAAATGTGTCCAGACATGACCCAGGTGTTCTGTACACACCGCTTACTAATATGTTTTTTAGTTCCTTCAACAACTATTTCAATTATCAAACATTCCATAATTCCATTGACAGTGATTGACATAGTGTTAATAATATTACATCTCAGTTCAGTATCTACGTATAAAGCGTCGTCATCAGTATATTTACAACTTTCTCTTATGCTGTTGAAGAAATTGTTGTCAGGATGTATGTCATTTCCAAAATGATTAGTTTTGTATTCTAAAGACTTGTCATTAGAAGCAGAACTTTTATTGTTAGGGTGTAGTTTAAGTCTTTTTTCATCATCACTATTTTCAAATTCATCATCATCATTGTTTGTTAATGCAAACATATATTTATCATCCCTAAGAGTCATTTATTTTGATTGTTTTCCATTTTTTGTTAGGTGGGAATGAAAATGCCCATCCGAATATGTCCCATTTATAGACAAATTTTACATTCAGGTACCAACTAGCTAAAAGTGAGGGGGAAAAAGGTGACAGGTCCTTCTAAAGGAGTAATGATTTGTCCCATCCAAAACAGTCATAGTCAATATTTCAAGCACAGCCACAACTTCAAAAAGTCATAGGCTGTTTGTCACTTCCTCAAAAGTATTTGTCCTGTCCAGAAAATATCTGAAAGGCCTCTCATTACCCTCTTTGTTGTAGATATCTTTCAGGAATATCAGCAACATTATTTACATTTGTCAAGTTCTGTCAACTCTCTTATCATTTTAACTTTAGCTTGCTCCGAAGTAAATCCAATCAGCTGTATTAGAACGGTACAGTTTCTAGTCCAAGTTGCCTTGATTTTTGTTTTTTTTCTAGGTATGTGTGCCTCACGAGTCACGAGCAATTTCTGTTTTTTTTTGCGTAAGGTGTTCATTTAGGTACATGTCGGATACCTTTTATTTGATTTCTTTGATTCAGCAATTCGATTTTGGACTTGTTTACAAAACGTAGAATCACAGCAGGCTTTGATTTGTCCATTCGAGGAAGGTTATGACACGTTGGGATGTTTTTTGCATCTATTTTGATGTTTTTACTGTTGCAAAACTGCAAGACTTGATTCTCCAGTCTTTGTAGTTCCTCGTCCCCAGCATCCTCGCTAACATTTCTGCCTCCCTGTACGGCTTTGGCGTACAAGCAAGGTTTGACATCCAGCCCACAAATGATGACATCCTCCATTCGTGTGTATTGTTCTAAACTGTCAATTCTTTTCTCAAGGTGTTCAATAGTGTTATCTTTGGCTATTATAAGATCTTTTAGATGTCTAACCTCATCAGCAAGTCCTGTTAACTTTGTTAGAGGCTTCGTTACTTTGTTCAGTTCCGCTGACATGAGGTTGAGCTAGTTACGAATTTCCGCGATGTCCTCCTCTGTCTTCGTATCTTTCTTTGGCGGCATCGTCGCTTATTTCTGTCTAAACTTTGATAATGTTGTAAAAAAAGATAATGTAAAAAGAAAAAAAAGTATTTTTGTTCTGTCACGAAGACAGCAGTCCACAGCGTCCACTTGCCGTGACGTGAAGTAATGTATTGATCCATAAATTGGTTACTTGTACCAATTCAGTACTTTTAAAACTGTGCTGGTGCCTAAAACATACAAAACATCCCAATTTTTGTTAAAAAATACCTATGCCTTATTTATTTTTTGGGGATTTTTGTGACTATGCTCTTTGCATTTCTCCAGGTCTTCCTCCTGGTCATCTTCCCTCATCAATGCTCAGCTACCAACAACAACAACATTTACTACGCTCGGGACCTGGTCAGGTTAGTGTTGAAACACTATGACAAAAATATTTGGCTGTTGATCATTACACCTCTAGAAGTGAATATAGCCCATCGTGCCACTTTTGCAGCTATCACAACGTCCGCTTTTTACGTAAGACTTTCCACTCGGGTTGAGTATGCATGCTTCCGATTTTGCACGCTAAGCCACGCCCCCTTCGTTATGGTCACAGGGTTTCCGCAGGGCATTAAAAGTTAATAAATGGATTTTGCAAAAATGAAGGCCTTAAATGGCATTAAAAAATATTAATATTGATATCCAGGGACATTAAAATGTAGTACAATTGTAGGACTTGGCCGATAGTCAATACGTTCATCCATCAAACGATGAATGAATGAACCTCAGAATGTTGTGGTCATCAATAAATTGCTACATCTGTGTGTGTGTGTGTGTGTGTGTGTGTGTGTGTGTGTGTGTGTGTGTGTGTGTGTGTGTGTGTGTGTGTGTGTGTGTGTGTGTGTGTGTGTGTGTGTGTGTGTGTGTGTGTGTGTGTGTGTGTGTGTGTGTGTGTGTGTGTGTGTGTGTGTGTGTGTGTGTGTGTGTGTGTGTGTGTGTGTGTGTTTCTTTGATTTGTCTATTTATTCGACTTTAAAACTGGAAACAAAAGGTTTTGTAAGATCCAAAAGCGAGAAAAATGCTGCCTCCATGGCGGACACACACCGCTGGATGGCAAAATCCAATGACAATAGGGATCCAAACTTTGCCATTCTGAGGAAGCTGAGCTTGTTTCATACACAACTCTTTTTTTTCCAGTTCAACACACATGAGTTAACTTGGCTAACATTAGCAATTCTCGCGACGCAGACACCTCATGTGACCTACGGCTGCCTAGGATGGTCAAACAAGGAAATTCTAACAGACCACATTTTTTATTTTATGACATTACCACAGTAAATGAAGAGTTCCTTTAGTTGCCTGACACTTCATACATAACTTGCTATCTACTCTACCCATTTTAAACAACTGAGAGGGTGTAAAATACAATCTATTCAAGATGTTAAATTAACTAAGTTTATTTTTGATGCATCTTATTGACATTTTTCCAAATATCATTCCTTGACATGTATTTTTCCCAAAACGTTTAAATCAATCATTCAAAACAAATTCATCATTTGAAATCCTAGTATGATATTCATCTATAATTCCATGAAAACTTTTAACTATTTTTAAAAATTGTATCCTGATCAAAAAACATACCCTCCAGTTTGTGGCTATTAGAATACTTTCAGAGGCTACACATTTGATTTGATTTAAAAAATTAATTGGTTCTTGTATATGGTTCGTACATATACAAAGTGAAGCAGAGTTCCCCATAAGAAACAATGTAAATAAGAATAATGGGTTCCAGCCTCGACAAAAGTCTGTATTTTAGTGAAGGTTTGTACACTTTGATCACAATATAAAGTAGTATACTGTATTGTATATCAAACAAATATAAGGACGTGATGGATCAACTTTCTATTTAATAAAAAATTAGCTGTGCTGTATGCACTGCCGTGGCAACATGCGCGAGCACACTCTCGCCACTATCAAACGATCATGAAATCCTTAATAAACATTTAAAATAGTAAAATCCATCCACACTAACATCATTAACAAGGAGCTGGTAGGGATAGTCAGACATTTCAACACCAGTGCCAAATCGGTACTTTTGAAACAGTGCTGTGATTAATTGGTGCCAGGACCGGTACTCCAAAAAAGGTACCGTAATCACACCAACTTTGGCCAAAAACAATGCCTTTTATTTACAGAATTTTGTTTTCTCTTTTTATCGCCCTTAGATGAACTCCCACAGTATATGGGAGAACAGTATGGGCTTTGGACCAGTCAGTGTTACCCCTGGACTAATTACACACATGGAGGTGAGTTATTTTTATTTTTTTGATTAACATTTCACCAACTACTCACTGTCCAGTTTATTCATATATATATGTACACTAGGGATGTCTTTACAAAGTACTTATACTGAAATGTTTTAACCAAGTTTTATTTAAAAAAAAAAAAAAAAAAAAAAAATGTTTTAATGATTTCCTTTGTAGAAGAAACATTACTGTAGATAAGCCATTTAACAGCAATGCGCACTAGGGATGTCCCGATCCGATATTTGGATCGGATCGGCCGCCGATATTTGCCAAAAAATGCGTATCGGCAAGGCATGGGAAAATGCCGATCCAGATCCAGTTTAAAAAAGACTCCGGTCCGTGTTTTCCAACGCACAGATTTAAATAATACATTCCACTTTTCTGCTGCTCCCTATTTCCGTTCCGCATTTTCCAGTACACCTTCAACACATCCACAGGTCTGTGAATTCTCACGCAGTTGCTTTTAGCTGCTGGCATTGCACTACAGGCTCTTCCCACTCCTTCTTCTTTCTCCTTCTCACAGACAGCAAGCGCAACTTCTTACACACGTCACATACTGTCACGTCATACGTCACATACTGTCACGTCATACGTCACATACGTATACGCCCTCCCCGAGCAGAGAGGTAGCAGCATGGCTAACGTTAGCTGTGATGCTAGCGCAGCCGCTAAGGTGCGCGCCTGCTCAAACGTCCTCTGCGCACGGCAAATCTATGCCACGCACAAAATCAAATAAAAAAATAAGCGCATAACAATTTTCGACACACGGACACGACAGAGAAAACAGTTTTCGTCATCATTGTTCAAATATTGTAATGTCTGTCGAGACGCTTATCTCCATTCGGTGCCACACGCCCACACCATCAAAATGCAGAAGCAAAAATTTCCACATCAACACCGTATGAAAAAAATAGTGATTTTTTTAGTTGTGATTTCCTTCTCTGCATGAAAGTTTAAAAGTAGCATATATTAATGCAGTATGAAGAAGAATGTTTTAATGTAGACATGCAAGCATTGAAAGAACATTTTGAAAATCAAGACTACATTTCCTGCAAATGGGTGCATTTCTACCCTATATTTTAACTTTAGATTTATTCTCATATCAAACTCTTTTGGCTGTCTTATTGACACTTACATCAGGCGCCCCCCTCCACACCCTGGATTATAAATAATGTAAATAATTCAATGTGATTATCTTGTGTGATGACTGTATTATGATGATAGTATCAGTGTTTCCCACAGGACAGGCATCTATTTGTGGTGGTGTGGTCGGGGGGTGGGGGGTGGCGGCGGCAGCGGCGATGACCAAGAAGAACGCGGAGTTGGAATATAATTACAACATTTTATGTACATATTTATATACAGATTTGAACAATTAGTGATTCACTGAAATATATTTATTAATTGTGGTTCTTACAAAAAATATATCTTATAAAATATAAAAGCTAAAATGTCTCTGCCCCTTTAATTAGTGAATACTAAATAATTTAACTTTAGCCTACTACTACAACCATATTATTTACCAGCAACATGAAGTGAAACAGAGGCAGAGGTGTCCTGCCACAGTCAGTCAACCTCCTCCTCCTCCTCCTGCTGCTGCTGAACAGGTCGCACCTGTGGTCCGGACTGTAGGCCTACCTCCTCTCCAAGTCGAGCCCTTTTCGGCCGTTGAAAATATTTTTCTATACTCATCTGTGTGAAGGAGTGAACATCCAACATTAGAATTTATTACTAACGAGCAGAACCGCTCTATGTACAGTGCCGTCTAACCTTAAGCGGCAGCAGCTCAACACATGCAGGGTTCAACGTTAAGGTTTTTTTCTACTTGCCCGACTTCTCAAATCTACTTGCCCCAATATTTTTACTTGTCCTGCCTAGGTTTTTTTCTGGCTGTGTAGTGCTCATGGCTTATATCTTACTAAAATCCTTCCTGTTGACTATTTACAACACTACACAGTATTTATTATTATTATTATTATTATTATTATCTATAATTACATTTAAATGGCATTGCATACATGTAAAATTAAATGCTATTTCACATTATTTGACCAGTAGCAGTTACACTCATCTGAACAGGTCAGCCACCTGTTTAAAGCCCGATCACAGTTGAAATCTTGAAATGAACGGCCTTTAATGGCCAAAACATTAACCTGGACAACATTTTAACAGCTGGTTGGCTCAGATTTTATTATTTTCATTGCATTCACATGCTGCAGTGGACAGTGGACAATTTAGCTTCAGTTCATGTGTGTTTATCAGGGGCGCCGCTAGGGATTTTGGGCCCCATGAAAATAATCTTTACAGGGCCCCCAACACAGCGGCAACATTTTTTGATGCTATTTTACATACAATTATGCATTTTAATGGTATTTTTGACTATCATTACCATATTTTTAAAAGAAGAACAGCATCACAGTTGACATGTACAGCAGGGGAAGAACTGAGCACTCTGAATACAATGGAATTCATTTTGAGTCATTTATTTGCTGCACCACTAATTCTTAAATTGGAAATAAACTCTTATTGAATAAGAACAGCTTGATAAATGTTTGACTGCATTGATTATTTAACTAATATAGCAGTAAAATGTAAAAATCCAGAGTTTTCTTGAGCTAGCTTATTACTACCACAGACAGGGACAAAGTTAATATGCATAACTTTCCACCACAACTAACAAACCCACCTTTTGGAAATATTGGGTGACATATTGTCGACCCTTCAACTCCTTCTCCTCTCTTATTTTCTTTTCCTTTCTTTTTTGGCTGCCTGATTTTTGAGGCATACTGCTGTCTCCTCTGCTTTGCCGCTGTCTGTGACAAATCGCCGGTGCGCTACCTGCAGCTGATCCAGTCGGACTGAACCATTTTACGTAAATAGAGGGGGGGAGGGAGGGCCCTGCAGGGGTTGATGCTTCCAAAACAAATAAAGGTATTGTTACCAGGACATGGAAAATAAAACATATGTGATTATATGTTAGTTAATAACTTAGTGTCATTATTTTTCTGTATTATAATTTCATCATCATTAGGGCCCCCCTCCATCATGGGCCCCTAGAATCCGTCTCCTTTACCCCCCCTTTTCGGCGCCCCTGCTGCCACCGTCAGTGAAACGCTCGGTGAAATCGCGGATTAACGTTAAATATATGACGAGCCGCGAGCGATGCAGCTATAACCTATATACTTATAACCTATATTACCCTCGTATTTTGATCCCGTCCGTCCGTCCGTCCCTCTTCTTCTTCTTCTTCTTCTTCTTCTGGCCCACCAGGTGAATTAAGTGCTATTGGCGGAGTTACAATGCTACCGCCACCTACTGCACCGGAGTTGTAACTACAAGCAACATTCACAGACAGTCCCATTGCTTTTATGAGCGGTCGAGCGAGTCAAAAGCCGAAAAATCCATTTGTGGCGGACGTAATTCTTTCGTGGCGGGCCGCCACAAATAAATGAATGTGTGGGAAACACTGAGTATATATCTGATAGTATATACCGGTATCTGTATCATGAATCAATTTAAGTGGACCCCGACTTAAACAAGTTGAAAAACTTATTCGGGTGTTACCATTTAGTGGTCAATTGTACGGAATATGTACTTCACTGTGCAACCTACTAATAAAAGTCTCAATCAATCAATCAAAACACATAGAATCATCATACTGATGTGATTATATGCATCAAGTGTTCATTCAAGGCTGAGGCAAAATATCGAGATATATATCGTGTATCGCAATATGGCCTTAAATTATCGCAATATTAAAAAAAGGCCATATCGCCCAGCCCTAGTTTCAATGATGCCATTTCTGTTTGTCATGTATAATTTTGTCTATTTTGTGTTTATCCTTGAATAAACAGGTCAGTTTTTTGTTACCAACCATTGTGTATTATTCAAACTCCCCTAATTCAGCTGGCTAGTTGTTATCAAGAGTACTAAAACCCTTTTCAACATGATTCTGACAACTACGGTAAGTAGGCTAAATAACTTTAAACTTTAATACATGCTCGGATAGGCCAGTATCGGTCGGTATCGGTCAGTAGCGGTATCGGATCGGAAGTGCAAAAACCTGGATTGGGACATCCCTAGTGCGCACACATGCCGAGATTCTACACTAAGGAAGTGAAACGAAGCATTCGGCTCAGTTTAATCAAAGGAAAAATCTCCTGGAGAAAGGTTTGTGTAGTTGCTTTCCACCATGTTTTGTCGAGTAAAAAGCTGCTGGCGCATGCGGCGACTTTGTTTCTAGGAAGTAAGCAGTGTTGCCTAAAATGCATTAATGACGTTTTTTCCATAATTAAAAAATTTAAAAGGTATTACTAACCGTCTGGAATTTTACAGCAGTTTGTCATTATACCGTTTAACCGTTACATCCCTAGTGTATACACAGAGACTGAGATATTTTATCTTGGTGTATTCATATACCGTATTTTTCGGAGTATAAGTCGCTCCGGAGCATAAGTCGCACCGGCCGAAAATGCATAATAAAAAAGGAAAAAAACATGTATAAGTCGCAATGGAGTATAAGTCGCATTTTTTGGGGAAATTTATTTGATAAAACCCAACACCAAGAATAGACATTTGAAAGGCAATTTAAAATAAATAAAGAATAGTGAACAACAGGCTGAATAAGTGTACGTTATATGACGCATAAATAACCAACTGAGAACGTGCCTGGTATGTAACGTAACATATTATGGTAAGAGTCATTCAAATAACTATAACATATAGAACATGCTATACGTTTACAAACAATCTGTCACTCCTAATCGCTAAATCCCATGAAATCTTATACGTCTAGTCTCTTACGTGAACGAGCTAAAGAATATTATTTGATATTTTACGGTAATGTGTTAATAGTTTCACACATAAGTTGCTCCTGAGTATAAGTCGCACCCCAGGCCAAACTATAAAAAAAAACTGCGACTTATAGTCCGAAAAATACGGTACTTATTTTATTCATCTTGTTTTTTTCCTATTTCTATTCTTATCTTGGTTATCTTAGTTTTACTCGCTAATATTTTGTGTAGCACTATGTTTTGTGAACCCTCACTGACAATGGCAATAAAAAGATTCTGACTCTGATTTATACATTGTTGATCACTAAGGATCAGAGGTGGGTAAAGTAGCCAGAAATTGTACTCAAGTAAGAGTACTGTTACTTTAGAGATTTATTACTCAAGTAAAAGTAAGGAGTAGTCACCCAAATATTTACTTGAGTAAAAGTAAAAAGTATGTTGTGAAAAAACTACTCAAGTACTGAGTAACTGATGAGTAACATACACACTCATATCATTCATATATATATATATATATATATATATATATATATATATATATACACATATATATACATACATTGATATATACAGTATATAATTTATATTTATTTATTTTGCTGTTTTTGTTTACATGTTAAAGGTGTTTTAATGAATATACATGCATGTTTAACATATAGATTCCTTTCTTTCATGAAGACAAGAATATAAGTTGGTGTATTACCTGATTCTGATGACTTGCGTTGATTGTAATCAGACAGTAGTGCTGGTAACGTCCACGTTTTCAAATGGAGGAGAAGAAAAGTTCCTCCTTTCTGTCTAATACCACATGAAAATGGTGGGTTTTTCGCATCTTATTTGTCCAGCTTCCATATTCGTTTTTATACACTTTACAAGAAATACATTGGCGGCAAACTCCGTCGCTTGCTAGCTTGCTAGCTTGTTTGCGCTGGCTTTCGGAGACTCTGATTTTGAAAGCGCAGGCGCGATGGAGCGGCACTTTTATTGTGAAGACAGGAACGTCCTCATGTGCGGTCAGTCTTTAGGCTTTTGACGGGTTTGATTGATTGACTGAAACTTTTATTAGTAGATTGCACAGTACAGTACATACTCCGTACAATTGACCACTAAATGGTAACACCCCAATAAGTTTTCAACTTGTTTAAGTCAGGTCATGTGACCGCCTGGCTCTGTTTGATTAGTCCAACGTCACCAGTGACTGCATCTGATTGGTGGAATGAAGTGAAACGTCACCAGTAAGGCAGGCACTTTGACGGTCTGTCTGACAGACCAAAACAAACAAAGCGTGCATTAACAGATCGATAAAAATTAGTAGCGAGTAGCGAGCTGAATGTAGATAAAAGTAGCGGAGTAAAAGTAGCGTTCCTTCTCTATAAATATACTTAAGTAAAAGTAAAAGTATGTTGCATTAAAACTACTCTTAGAAGTACAATTTATCCCAAAAGTTACTCAAGTAGATGTAACGGAGTAAATGTAGCGCGTTACTACCCACCTCTGCTAAGGATTTTGGAGATCTGGTTGCTATCTGTATTTTAGAGGTCAGCAACCAACAACGAACAATAAAATGTAGGCCCCTAACTCTTTAAATAGTCAAAAAAAAAAAAAGAGTACCTCTTCACTCTGGACCATTTATTTATTTTTCTACATTGTATCCTGCCCAGAATGAGAGCCATCTGCACATAAACAATGAAGTGCAATGTATGAGCATGTAATGTTTTTTGCCCTGGAACGTATGAAAAATATTTTCAAATTAATGTGATTGCCAATAGACTGTTTTTTGTGGCGCTTGCTCTCTCTTCAGGATAGTCCGTTAATGTCCATAATAAAGGAGGCGGGACTTCCGAAGCGACCAGCTCAGGGGAGAAACGATGAAGGACGGGATTTGTCAGAAAGAGTTCCACCTCCACGCTCTTCCTCTCCTGTGATTGGCTCCCCCCCAGTAAGGGCGGTGCCTATTGGGACTCCGCCCAAGCAACCAATGAGTCACACCTTAAATCATCAGGTATAGAGCATCTAACCATCCTTTGCATCACATACTGTACAAAATCTGTGTTAATTGTTTAGAGAATGATCCGCCATTGTTCTTAATTTTATGGTTGTAGTTCATGTTTTAAGATTTTTTTTTAATCAACCCTAATGCTGCCATTTTCTCTGTGTACATGTTGTGTGCCGCCCACCCTTTTCAATATTTGTGTGTGTATGTTTGTAGATCCACCATCCCACAGCAGTTCATGTGAGAGCCCCGATTCAGCACAGATACCCGCCTCCTTTCCCGGAACGTCTGTCACCAAACACGCTACTCAATTTAGCTGTAAGATTTTTCATCACCTTTTTAAAGTTTCTTTCACAAAAAGATGTTGCACAAAATCTGTTAATTAAAAGCTATAATGAGAAATATTGACAAATTAAACCAGGCGTGTTCAAACTAGGGCCATGTGTGGCCCGTTAGCATCTTTAAATTGGCCCGCAGGACATCTCGAAGTACGGTAGTTGTTAATAACATTAAAATAGATCTTCTGCACTTCTGTATCCCTCTCCTTTGGACAACATGAGTTATGTCGGTAAATGACCATATGTTATAGGAGCATAACATCCATTTATATGTTGCAACCCAAACAACCTTTCCCGCCTATAGTGCAATAACTAAAAAATTAGAGATGTCCGATAATGGCTTTTTTGCCGATATCCGATATTCCGATATTGTCCAACTCTTAATTACCGATTCCGATATCAACCGATATCGTTATATACAGTCGTGGAATTTACACATTATTATGCCTAATTTTGTTGTAATGCCCCGCTGGATGCATTAAACGATGTAACAAGGTTTTCCAAAATAAATCAACTCAAGTTATGGAAAAAAATACCAACATGGCACTGCCATATTTATTATTGAAGTCACAAAGTGCATTATTTTTTTTAACATGCCTCAAAACAGCAGCTTGGAATTTGGGACATGCTCTCCCTGAGAGAGCATGAGGAGGTTGAGGTGGGCGGGGTTGGGGGGCGGGGTTGAGGTGGGGGGGCTAGGGAGTAGCAGGGGGTGTATATTGTAGCGTCCCGGAAGAGTTAGTGCTGCAAGGGGTTCTGGGTATTTGTTCTGTTGTGTTTATGTTGTGTTACGGTACGGATGTTCTCCCGAAATGTGTTTGTCATTCTTGTTTGGTGTGGGTTCACAGTGTGGCGCATATTTGTAACAGTGTTAAAGTTGTTTATACGGCCGCCCTCAGTGTGACCTGTATGGCTGTTGACCAAGTATGCTTTGCATTCACTTGTGTGTGTGACAAGCCGTAGATATTATGTGATTGGACCGGCTCTCAAAGGCAGTGCCTTTAAAGTTTATTGGCGCTCTGTACTTCTCCCTACGTCCGTGTACACAGCAGCGTTTTAAAAAGTCATAAATTTTACTTTTTGAAACCGATACCGGTAATTTCCGATGTTACATTTTAAAGCATTTATCGGCCGATAATATCGGCAGCCCGATATTATCGGACATCGCTATAAAAAACAACACATCAAGTTAACAAACTTCTAAACTATGTGGACATTATACAAAAATGTCTAAGCACCATACACAATTCAAAATTACACCGATCGAGTTCTACTACAACACTCTCTTTCCACACTTCTCCATGTTTGGCACATTTTATATGTGTTTGTTGTTACTGATTTATTAGAAAACTTTAAAGAGGTTGTCAGGGAAGTAAACAAGGTCGGAGTGGAACTTTCACATCTTCTTCGTATTTAATGTTTTAGTGTTTATACATCATATTGTAGTTTTGTCATGGGTGATAGAAAAGAGTTGTAAATAACGGTTAAAGTTGTGTGTTATTGTACAGGATGTTAACCTTGGCGAACAAACAAATGTGTGGAGTGAATTATATTTATATAGCGCTTTTTCTCTAGTGACTCAAAGCGCTTTTACATAGTGAAATCCATTGTCTAAGTTACATTTAAACCAGTGTGGGTGGCACTGGGAGCAGGCGGGTAAAGTGTCTTGCCCAAGGACACAACGGCAGCGACAAGGATGGCAGAAGCGGGGATCGAACCTGGAACCCTCAAGTTGCTGGCATGGCCACTCTACCAACCGAGCCATACCGTAATGGCTCGGTTGGTAGAGCCATTATGGTAAAACCATAATGTTTTTAAAATGCATGTAAATTACAGATGCGGGATATTTTTTTCAGACTGATACCAAAATCTTCCTGCTTTTTAAGACCAATACCGATTAACTTATCGACATCTTATTTTTTAAATATAGATTTTAGTGTACTTTGTGTACACCTGAAGATAATTAAAAGATTCATACAGAGGTGGAGTTGACGAAGAAGCTTGTAGATTGTTCTGATTAAAGCCAATGTCTTCAATGATGATAAATGGCTGCTCATCCAGCGCCATCATTTCTATAATGAAATTACAGATTGCTTAAGCCCTTGAGTCATCTCTGGCAGACTTTTTGCACTTTTCAAAAGCTACGGCGATCGAAACAAACCCTCTGCTTTTCACAATTGTGTCTGGCTTTGGGGCTGCTTTTTTAGCAGCAGGCGTCACTTTTGTTAGGCTTTCACCGTCAAAGTAATGCTGGCGTTTCAGGTGGCTAATAAGGTTTGATTTGTTTGTGTGATATTTTTTCCTTTCTCACTGAATTTTTGTAGAACATTTGGTTGAAATAGCACACTTCCTTTGAAACAGTGAACTCCCACACGGTTGACGCCATGTTTGTTTACAAAGAGCTTAGGGGAGCGGTCATAAGATTTAAGCTTCGTCCGCACAGGCGTAGTGGATATCAGCTTTTAGTATGCGCGCACCTCTGCCGACTCGGAGTCTGTGAGAGCCAACATCGAAGACACAAAAGAAGAAGATGAGGTCATAGAAAGCCTTTGCATTTTTACACCAACAAGGGGGAAAGTCCTTAATACAGAAGTTAAAATACGCTAATATTTTTTAAGTATATGGATAAAATAAAAACTTTTCTTTCTTTCTTTCTTTAGTTTATTTCGAACATGAACACACTTACATCATAATACATCACACAATTTCATATCATTTCATTTTACATCATGCTCGAAAAGGAGTAGGAAGAAGCAAAGCTTATTTAATCCTACCCCTTTCCCACTTCAAAGCGTTTACAAATATATAGAATCATTTACTGACCTTTTTATATAATAAAATAACATCTATGAATTAGTATACAACAGTTTTGTAATATGTAATTAATTAATTAATTCAGTCATTATTTTCAATAAGGTTGAAAGTATTTCTCATAATTCTTCTTCTTTGTACTCTGTAAGCACTGTTATTTTGAACAACCTCTTAAACTGTATCATATCAGTACAATTTTTAACTTCTTTACTTAATCCATTCCATAATTTAATTCCACATACCGGTACTGATATGCTAAAAGTTCTAAGTGTTGTACGTGCATATAAATGTTTTAAATTATTTTTTCCTCTAAGGTTATATTTCTCCTCTTTAGTTGAGAAGAATTGTTGTACATTCTTTGGTAGCAGGTTATAGTTTGCTTTGTACATCATTTTAGCTGTTTGCAATTTTACCAAATCACCGAACTTTAATATTTTTGACTTAATAAATAAAGGGTTTGTATGTTCTCTATATCCAACATTATGTACTATTCTAACTGATCTTTTTTGGAACACAGTTAGCGAATGTAGCGCACATTTGTAGTTATTTCCCCATATTTCTGCACAATAACTCAGATATGGTAACACTAGCGAGCAGTAGAGAATATGTAGTGATTACCTGCTTATAGGTGGCTGAACGTTTTAGAAGAAAACAATTTTTAATGTGAGAAATTCCTGTTGCTCCCAAATGTTGTATTTTTGGTTAAACAACTTGCTGTGCAAATGGAAAAATATATTTTTGCTTTAACAATTCAAATTACTAAGTGCAGGAAAAAAACGTTGCTGTTTTTTCTGCTAGAACTCGCCTCTGTATCGTGGACCATTTCCTCCAGGAGTCGGTCCTGTGCTTTCACAGATTCAAAGAGCCCAGCTTCTTAACTCTCAGGTCAGTGATACTGTATAGTGATGAAACCTTTAAAGCAAATCTGTCACGTTGTTCCATGACTGGTGAATCTCTCATAGACTTCATATATAATTGAAAAATTAATTGATTTGTCATTTGAAGACACACACGACCAACAACACTTTTGTGTTTCCAGGTGGCAGGTGTTCACCGTGGCAGTCCAATGCCTCCTTTGTTACCAGGCGGAGGAAGTTTCAGGCCATTTTTCGGTGGCCCACACCCTCCCCACGGTCATCGAATGGGTCCCCTGCCCCATCTTGGCCACCCTAACCACATGCCGCCCATCAGACACAGTGCTACCCACCTACACCCCCAACATCGCCGCATGCTCACCCAGCGCATGCAGAACAGAGGAGGGTAAGGGATTGTGTGCAACATTGACTACGTTTACAATGCCGGCCAAAGTGGCCCAAATCATATTTTTTCACAGTTTGCTGTTTACACTGCAAGTAAAATTTTTAGACTCCAGTATGAACGCGCACAGGGCCCAATGTGACGTCGACGTCACTTGCAGGCGCAGTTCGATATAGTGAAAACAAAGTAAGTTGACCGGATTCCGTAAAATAAAACAAAACTCTAGACTAAAGAGGTTCTGCAGCCTCCGAAGCAAAACCTCCAGGTTCTGTAACAGCTTCTTCCCTCAAGCCGTAAGACTCTTGAACGCATCATAATTAAATTACCCCCTTAACTCCCCCCAAAATGGATTAACTCGCTGGAATAAAAAAGACAATATAACATACATCCATAAACGTGGACACATGTGTAAAAGTGCAATATATTTATCTGTACAGTAATCTATTTATTTATATATGTTTATATATATTTATTTATTTTATATATATATTTATATATTATTTATATATATTTATTTATTTATATATGCACCTTATTGCTTTTTTATCCTGCAATACCATGAGCTTTTGTAACGAAATTTTGTTCTTATCTGTGCTGTAAAGTTCAAATTTGAATGACAATAAAAAGGAAGTCTAAGTCTAAAAGTCGCCACAACTTAAACATTTCTGTTTTTACGTGAATTATATATAAAAAAAAGTAATATAGTGTATGTATGTGTCTATCTGTGAATAAATATGTGTATACCATAGGGTTGTCCCGATACCAATATTTTGGTACCGGTATCAAAATATACATTTCGATACTTTTCGATACTTTTCTAAAGGGGGACCACAAAAAAATGGCATTATTGGCTTTATTTTAACAAAAAAATCTTACGGTACATTTCTTATTGCAATTGAAGAAAATGCTGTCCTTAAATAACATAGTGAACATACAAGACAACTTGTCTTTTAGTAGTAAGTAAGCAAACAACGACTCCTAATTTTTCTGCTGACGTATGCAGTAAAATATTGTGTCATTTCTCATTCTATTTTGTCAAAATTATAAAGGACAAGCTATAAAAATGTATTATTAATCCACTTGTTCATTTACTCTTAATATCGGGTTATTTTCCGTTTCAACATGTTCTATCTACACTTCTGTTAAAATGTAATAATCACTTATTCTTCTGTTGTTGGGATACATTACATTAGTTCTGGATGATACCACAAATTTAGGTATCGATTCAATACCAAGTAGTTACAGGATCATACATTGGTCATATTCAAAGCCCTCATGTGTCCAGGGACATATTTCCTGAGTTTATAAACATAAAGTGATTTTTTTTAAAAAGGAAAAAAGATTTTGTGATGATAAAAAATATCAATTTAATTATAGTAGTATCGACTAGATACGCTATTGTACTTGGTATCATTACAGTGGATGTCAGGTGTAGATCCACTTATGGCATTTGTTTACATTCAGGCACGCTAGCTTTTGTTAGCGGTGATGCCGGTGAGCTGTTGTATCCTCCAACGGTGTGTAGTGAAGCATGTTTAGATCATCCTCGTCCTGCAGGGATGATACTTGTAAGACACTCACTTTATTCATCACCATGGAGGCGAGGATTAGTGATTTAGAAGAAACTAAAAGACTGCCGACTGTGGATGGATGTTCGCTGCTAGCTAGCGAGCCATGTCTTAAAGTACCTCTTCCTGAGGGCGTTACAGGCTTCACCTTTATCGTTAGTTTTTAAGCCAAATTGCGTCCATTCTCCCTTTTCTGTCTACACACCTTGTCTGCTTGTAAGTACTCCATGATTGTGCGCTGCCGAACATGCTCCTCTGCTCGTAAACCCAGCAATGTCATGACGTAACGGCGCGCCGTCATGCCCGTTAAAAAAAATTAATTGCGAACCGGTACTTTTCAAACATAGTACAGTTTTTGATTCATTAGTACCATGATACTATACTAGTACCGGTATACCATACAACCTTCGTATACACTGAACAAAAATAAACGCAACACTTTTGTTTTTGCTCCCATTTTTAATGAGTTGAACTCGAAGATCCAAAACTTTTACTATTCTTCTCAAATATTGTTCACAAATCTGTCAAAATCTGTGTTAGTGAGCACTTCTTCTTTGCCAAGATAATCCATCCCACCTCACAGCTATGGCGATGCTGATTACACAGCATGATTATTGCGCTGATGTGCTTTAGGCTGCCCACAATAAAAGGCCCCTCTGATATGTGAAGTTTTATCACACAGCACAATGCCACAGATGTCGCAAGTTTTTAGGGAGCGTGCAGTTGGCATGCTGACTGCAGGAATGTCCAACGGAGCTGTTGCCCTTAAATTGAATGTTCATTTCTTTACCATAAGCCGTCTCCAAAGGTGTTTCAGAATTACAGAATTTGGAAGTACATCCAACCGGCCTCACAACCGCAGAACACGTGTAACCACACCGGCCCAGGACCCCCACATCCAGCAGGTGCACCTCCATGATCGTCTCAGACCAGGCTCCCGGACAGCTGCTGCAGCAATTGATTTGCATAACCAAAGAATTTCTGCACAAACTGGGAAAAACCTTCTCAGGGAAGCTCATCTGCATGCTCGTCGCCCTCATCGGGATCTCGACCTGACTCCAATTTGTCGTCGTAACCGTCTGGAGTGGGCAAATGCTCACATTCAATGGCGTCTGGCACGTTGGAGAGGTGTTCTCTTCACGGATTAATCACTTCAAGGCAGATGGCAGACCGCATGTGTGGCTTTGTGTGGGAGAGTGTTTTGCCGATGTGCACGCTGTGAATCGAGTGGCCTATGGGTGGGTGGGGTTATGGTATGGGCAGGTGTATGTTATGGGTAACTAACGCAAGTGCATTTTATTAATGGCGTTTTGAATGCACAGAGATACTGTGATGAGATCCTGAAGCCTATTGTTGTGCCATTCACCCGGGACCATCCCCTCATGTTGTAGCATGAACATATTTGGCCCCATGTTGCAAGGAGCTGTACACAATTCCTGGAAGCTGAAAACATCCCAGTTCTTGCATGGCCAGCAAACTCACCGGACATGTCAACCAATGAGCGTTTTTGGTATGCTGTGGATCAATATATACGACCGCATGTTCCAGTTCCTGCCAATATTCAGCAACTTTGCACAGCCCTCGAAGAGGAGTGGACTAACATTCCACAGGCCACAATCAGCAACCTGATCAACTCTATGCGAATGAATTGTGTTGCACTGCGTGAGGCAAATGGTGGTCACACCAGATACTGACTGCTTTTCTTACCCCACAGACCACTAATAAAGCAAAACTGCACATATCAGAGGGGCCTTTTATTATGGGCAGCCAAAGGCACACCTGTGCAATAATCATGCTGTTTAATCAGCATCTTGATATTTAACACCTGTGAGGTGGGATGGATTATCATGGCAAAAACAGGTTTAGACAGATTTGTCAATATTTGAGAGGCATAGATATTTTGTATACATACTAAAAGATTTAGGTCTTTGTGTTCAAGTCAAGAAAAATGGAAGCAAAAACAAAGTGTGGCGTGTATGTTTTTGTTCAGTATATATGTATGAATGAATGAATGTATGGATGGATGTATGAACGAATATATATGTATGAATGAATGTATATGTATACATATGTGTATATACATATATGTATGAATAAATATACCGGTATATGAATGATTGTATGTTATATGTATATTAGGGGTGTAACGGTATACAAAAATTTCGGTTCGGTTGGTACCTCGGTTTAGAGGTCACGGTTCGGTTCATTTTCGGTACAGTAAGAAAATAACAAAATATACATTTTTTGGTTATTTATTTACCAAATTTGTAAACAATGGCTTTATCCTTTTAGCATTGGGAACACTATAATTAATTCTGCCCATGTTAATAAACATTAAACTGCCTCAAGTTGTTGTTCAGATTAAATAAAATGACAAAACTTTTCTACTACATATAAAAAGTGCAACATTAAACAGTTTCAAGTCAACTCATCATGCTTAATTTATTACAGCATTTGGGAAGCCTGTAGTTGATTTTTATTATGTAAATGTTATATTTTTATCAACATGTGATAGCAGGGACCCTTCCATTCATAACTAGGCTGCTACATTACTAATGATTAATGTAACTATAGCTGAAAAAAATAGTACAATAGCAATAGGAGAGACTATTCATCCCTGAACACCATGGAGTTCATGTAGGCTTAATGATGCAGTCACATTATTATATTAACTATCAGAGACAGAAACTCTTCATTTAACATAATGTCCTTTTTTGCTGCTTCAACACAGCTCAATCAACACAGAAAAAGGTAAAGTAAAATAACAGACAAACAGGGCTTTCCTGCAAAGCCCTGTAACACACACACACACCCCGTAAAATGAGCTAACGTTACACTAAAAGCTAATTAGCCTTCACCTCAAGCCAGGACTGCGAGCGAGCTGAGCTGCATTTTGTTTCTAGAAGGTCAACGGGCTCATAGTGATGTTACTAGTAATTGACTGGGAGGTGTTTATTTTAATTTGGGGAGAGTCCGCTGCCTGATGCTCACCTGCTAAACACCTATCCGCTAACCCCACCACAGAAGCACTGACTTCATGCGCTCTGAATATACACTGCTGATTGGCTGTTACCGCTATGGTTGTAACCAATCAGATGGTTGTGTGGGTGGGAGAATGCTGGGTGCTGTGTAGGAGACAGAGGCAGAAAGCAGAGAAGCTTGTTAAAGACTTTAGCTTAGCTTACTTCATATGTTCGTGTGGAAACTCGTTCGATACACCTCCGAACCGAACCGGAACCCGCGTACCGAAACGGTTCAATAAAAATACACGTACCGTTACACCCCTAATGTATATGTATGTATGTATGTATGTAATATATGTGTAAATATACTGTATTTTGGAGGGTTCTAATCTTTCTATGGCTGTTTAGTGGACATCAGCGTGGATCTACGTTAGCTTTATTTTTCAACTCAACTTATGCAATGTACAGTACGTAACATGTAAGCAAATACGGGACTGCGTACGCGTCAATTCCGGTCATTCAACAATCGCTATTTCTTTGCGATCAAATTATATAATATGTATATCTTCATATATTATAATAGTCTATTATTTGCAACATATTGACTAGTGATAGGGAAATTCGGCCGTCGAAAAAAATACTATGCTCACCGAAACCTGATGTTGAGATGATGTATCCACTTGTTTTTCCCACAAATATGAATGATGTAGCTCGCCCAAAAATGACACAAAAGTCGCAGTCAGAATGCGTTTCCGTTTATACTGAAGTCACATTTGAAAAAACTTCATGGTGTGGCCTGAACCTGATGCAAAAAGATCAAATTTGAAGCACGTTGGAGCATTTAAACTGGCAAAAAATATCCGATCTGTGTCACTTGAGGGAAAAAAAATTTGATTTATTGTGCAGTATGATTGGGGACATTGAGGCTAGAATGCACTGCAGGTCTATGTGCCTGACTTCTAACATGTGCTTATCTTCCTGAAGGGACCATACCAGGACTGGAGGGGACTGGCACAGCAGGGATCCATACAGTAACTTGATGACTCAGAAAGAGAAGGAATGGGTCACTAAAATTCAAATGATGCAGCTTCAAAGTACTGACCCTTTCTTGGATGACTACTACTATCAGGTGGGTCTTGCAAGTTCAGCTCATCTAAGGTACTGCTAGATTACAGTAGTGCTCACACTAAATACATATTTTTACCACTGAGTACTCTAAGTTAGTGTAAATCCAAGTTTAATTTCTATTGTATGGTCCCTTGAGAATATACACAGTTTGGGTCACAATTTGCTTGCACATATTGGCTTAACTCAGGGCTCTTAAAGGGGACCTATTTTCCAAAACCAACATTTGTTACCTATTGGTACTTTTTTTTGTGTATTTGGGATCTGAATAAGTCCCGAAAATGTTTAATCAAATTAAAAATGTATATCCAATCCAATCCACTTTATTTATATAGCACATTTAAACAACAAAAATGTTTCCAAAGTGCTGCACAAAAATATTAAAAACAAGATTCAAATATTATCCTTAGCTCCACCAATGACTGAATAAAAAATAAATATAAAAATAAATATGATTAAAAACAATTTTACAGGGTAAAACCAATTAAAACAATAAATAGAAATACACATTTAAAAACACAGAGGACCACACAACTCACGTAGTGTTAAAAGCCAGAGAATAAAAGTGGGTCTTAAGACGAGACTTAAAACACTCCACTGTGGGACCAGTTCGAACATGGAGGGGCAAAGTGTCCACATAGAAGGCCCACTGGAGCTGGCTCTCGGACCTCAGAGCACGCGCAGTAGTATATATATATATATATATATATATATATATATATATATATATATATATATATATATATATATGCTTGCCTGATGTCAGATCTGTTCTCTGGGTAGGGTTGTCACTAATGTTATATTAATACTTTTTTCTTCTAATATTTTCGCGATCTACCTGTAGGGTCCCAAAGATTGACTGGTAGATTTTATCAAATCTCACGGTATGATATCACTGTATTGAGGCCACAGTACGATTTTACTTCAGTATATGTTCCAATAAAAAGAAAAATACTTAAAAAATGCTATAGTGTGTAAAATGAACTGGTGTATGATAAACATACCGGCCACTTGTAATAATGTAAATACCTCACTAGCTGATGTTTGGCTGCGCTGGCTTCAAATGTATTTTCTGGACGACAGTTTATTAGGTGGTGGCCTGTACCCCGAGCGTGGCTCGGCGGACAGGCTCCAGCTTCCGCGCGACATCCAGAGAAACAAGCGTTGGCAACAAGGGTGGATGGACCGAGGATTTATCAAGTAGTTTTTCAGTTTACTCATATTTTCTGCATTGAACATTTTTTAAGTGATTCCCTTCGTTCGCTGCGCCGTGACCCGCTGGCTCTATGTCGCCTTGGAAACGTAGACTTTCTTACCTCGGCTCTGCCAAAGAGGTTATGTTTTCACCAGGGTTTGTTTGTCTGTGAGCAACGTAACTCAAATTGTTATGGATAGATTTTGATGACATTTTTAAGAATGTGTACAAAAAACTATTCCTATCATCGACTACGAACACACTTCACCTGCTGCTTACCACCTTGGTGTCCCGTGCTGCGCAGAGGATTCTGAGAGATGTTGTTTATTTTCAGAACTGGCAAACGCGAAAAGAAATACACACCAAGTTTTTGTTTGATACCAACAGACCTGTAGACCACAAAGAAGTGTTTTAAATGTTGAAAAAAACCCATCATAATACAACCACTTTCATGATTTCTTTGAAATAAGTGGTACTAAAGGCTCCAGGATGTATTTTAACTTGCTGTGTCTATTTAAACATAGCAGCACATCACATTCCTACTGAGCAAAATGATCACAAGGTATTGATAACTATAACAATATTGGTAACACAACATGCAATCGTTTACTGCATTAATTCAATATCATAATCTATATATTTCATGCCACACTTGCAGAACTACTACGAAAAGATGGAAAAACGTCAGGAGAGAGAAAGAGACAGCAGTAAAAAAGAACACACGACCAAGCTCATTACTCCACAAGTTGCCAAGATTGAACACACCTACAGACCAGGTAAATGTAGTAGATATGCATATCAAACTATCTACCTTTTTTCTTATGTTGTGGATTATTTTGGGTATGTCCTGTTAAAGGGGGCGTGGAGACTTTTCAATGCCCAGGACACTTTATGACACGTTTATTATAGTCTTTGTAGTCGTATCATCAGACCGTGTCCGCATGTTTTGGACACAAGGGTAAAGAGAAATCACTCGAGCAGCTCTACACCCTTGCGAGGGTGCATAGAAGTTTGCCAACCTGTCGAGGTGCCTTGTGGACTTGAAAAATACATTCAACTAAGTCACTTGTGTGTGTGCGTCTACATTTTTCCCACTTTTTATGGGGCGCCATTAAGTGGTGACCCATCACTGTTCTTTTTCTGTCTACTTGTACAATGTACACTATATTGCCAAAAGTATTTGGCCACCCACCTTGACTCACATATGAACTTGAAGTGCCATTCCATTCCTAACCCATAGGGTTCAATATGATGTCGGTCCACCTTTTGCAGCTATAACAGCTTCAGGTCTTCTGGGAAGGCTGTCCACAAGGTTGCAGAGTGTGTTTATAGGAATTTTTGGTGAGGTCACACACTGATGTTGGTCTAGAAGGCCTGGCTCTCAGTCTCCGTTCTAATTCATCCCAAAGGTGTTCTATCGGGTTCAGGTCAGGACTCTTTGCAGGCCAGTCAAGTTCATCCACACCAGACTCTGTCATCCATGTCTTTATGGACCTTGCTTTGTGCACTGGTGCACAGTCATGTTGGAAGAGGAAGGGGCCCGCTCCAAACTGTTCCCACAAGGTTGGGAGCATGGAAATGTCCAAAATGTTTTGATATCCAGGAGCATTCAGAGTTCCTTTCACTGGAACTAAGGGGCCAAGCCCAACTTCTGAAAAACAACCCCACACCATAATTCCTCCTACACCAAATTTCACACTCGGCACAATGCAGTCCAAAATGTACCGTTCTCCTGGCAACCTCCAAACCCAGACTCGTCCATCAGATTGCCAGATGAAAAAGTGTGATTCATCACTCCAGAGAACGCGTCTCCACTGCTCTAGAGGCCAGTGGCGATGTGCTTTACACCACTGCATCCGACGCTTTGCATTGGACATGGTAATGTATGGCTTAGATGCAGCTGCTCGGCCATGGAAACCCATTCCATGAAGCTCTCTGCGTACTGAAGTTTGGAGCTCTGTAGCCACTGACTGTGCAGAAAGTCGGCGACCTCTTTGCACTATGCGCTTCAGCATCCGCTGACCCCTCTCTGTCAGTTTACATGGCCTACCACTTCGTGGCTGAGTTGCTGTTGTTCCCAAACTCTTCCGTTTTCTTATAATAAAGCCGATAGTTGACATTGGAATATTTAGGAGCGCAGAAATTTCACGACTGGATTTGTTGCACAGGTGGCATTCCATAACAGTTCCACGCTGGAAATGACTGAGCTCCTGAGAGCGGCCCATTCTTTCACAAATGTTTGTAGAAACAGTCTCCATGCCTAAGTGCTTGATTTTATACACCTGTGGCCGGACCAAGTGATTAGGACATCTGATTCTGATCATTTGGATGGGTGGCCAAATACTTTTGGCAATATAGTGTATGTTTGTCTAATCTTGAACTTGTGCAATGACAATAAAGAGTATACAATACAGTACAATTTGAAAACGCTTGCTCCGCTTAATATCAACTCAAGTACTTTCACAATCGCAGCGGCAAAGAACAGCTTTATAAAGAGAGCACCTGTCTTTGCCAGAGGCCTTTGTGTATGGGCACAAAACGCTATCACCACACTGAACCTAAACATTAACAACACTGATTACATTAAAACATTATCATTCACAATGGTTTCCCGAGGTTGCTGCAGTTGTTCGCTTTGTTTAACTTCATTTTACTTCATTTTACTTGCTTCACCACCTTTGGAGTCTTGGCGAGCGTTTAAAAAGGCACTGCTGTTATTAGATGGCAACAGGTGTGGACAATATTGGAAACTGATGCATTTGTCCCACCCAAAAAGCATACCACAGAAGAGAAAAATATTTGATGTTGCTTTCATTGTAAAGCGCAAACGTGGAGGGAACGTTGCCACAACTTGTTTTTAAAGGGGAACATTATCACAATTTCAGAAGGGTTAAAACCATTAAAAATCAGTTCCCAGTGGCTTATTTTATTTTTCGAAGTTTTTTTCAAAATTTTACCCATCATGCAATATCCCAGAAAAAGCTTCAAAGTGCCTGATTTTAACCATCGTTATATACACCCGTCCATTTTCCTGTGACGTCGCATAGTGATGCCAACTCAAACAAACATGGCGCATAGAACAGCAAGCTATAGCGACATTAGCTCGGATTCAGACTCCGTTTTCAGCGGCTTAAGCGATTCAACAGATTACACATGTATTGAAACGGATGGTTGTAGTGTGGAGGCAGGTAGCGAAAACGAAATTGAAGAAGAAACTGAAGCTATTGAGCCATATCGGTTTGAACCGTATGCAAGCGAAACCGACGAAAACGACACGACAGCCAGCGACACGGGAGAAAGCGAGGACGAATTCGGCGATCGCCTTCTAACCAACGATTGGTATGTGTTTGTTTGGCATTAAAGGAAACTAACACCTATGAACTAGGTTTACAGCATATGAAATACATTTGGCAACAACATGCACTTTGAGAGTGCAGACAGCCCAATTTTCATCAATTAATATATTCTGTAGACATACCCTCATCCGCTCTCTTTTCCTGAAAGCTGGTCTGTCCAGTTTTGGAGTTGATGTCAGCAGGCCAGGGAAGCTAGGGTCGGTATTCTTCTCTTGATCATCTTCGGTGGCATAAGGGACAGTGTGAGCCAAGACATCCAGGGGGATTAGCTCGCTCGTCTGCGGGAACAAACTGCCGCCATTGCTTGCCGTGCTACCAAGGTCCTTTGTCCCTGAATTGCTCACACACTCCAGCAGATTCAATGTGGGTCTGGCGGCAGATTTCTTTGACTTTATCGTTGGAAATGCATCTGCTTTGAGTGTTGCAGGATATCCACACATTCTTGCCATCTCTGTCGTAGCATAGCTTTCGTCGGTAAAGTGTGCGGAACAAACGTCCAATTTCTTGCCACTTTCGCATCTTTGGGCCACTGGTGCAACTTGAATCTGTCCCTGTTCGTGTTGTTACACCCTCCGACAACACACCGACGAGGCATGATGTCTCCAAGGTACGGAAAACAGTCGAAAAAACGGAAAATAACAGAGCTGATTTGACTCGGTGTTTGTAATGTGTTTGAGAAAATGGCGGATTGCTTCCCGATGTGACGTCACGTTGTGACGTCATCGCTCCGAGAGCGAATAATAGAAAGGCGTTTAATTCGCCAAAATTCACCCATTTAGAGTTCGGAAATCGGTTAAAAAAATATATGGTCTTTTTTCTGCAACATCAAGGTATATATTGACACTTACATAGGTCTGGTGATAATGTTCCCCTTTAACGTCCTGCCGTTTGTTAATTAGGATGGTCAGTCGTCCATTATTTTTTCCAAGTTTGTCAGTGTTCCCAATATTAACACTAGCTAAAATGTTTTGTCATCTAATTGAATTAGACGCAGGCTATAAAGTGACAGCATGCTGAGTTGTCAGTGAGGCACAAAGCTTGTGTATTAGATTTGAGAGGTATCGCTCAATGTATTTATGTTTGCAAAACTATTGTACTGATTGATCCACATGGTTCTGTGAAAGGAAAAAAAAAAAGCTTGACTTTATCTTCATTGGCCAAGCTGCTTTGTGTTTTATATTGATATCAAAAAGTACATTATTTGTGGGGGGAGTTTCATGTCAGAAAGTTATTACTTTAAAAAGCAATTTATACGATGTACATTTTGTGAATGTTTTGCGGTGTATAGTTCATTCCTATGTGACATATTTCTGCTCAAACTCCTTATATATTTGTCCATTTACCAATACAAAATGTGTCCCTCCAACTTATTTTTTCTCCCTCGGACATATATTATGTCATTTATTAAACATGTTTCACACTACAAATCAAATGTATGATCAGGTCAAGCAGGGGTGTCCAATTTATGACAAGTTTTTTATGGCGTCACAAAAAGCATAAAAAATGGAGCTAAAGGCATCATGTAATGAGAAAAAACTGAAATAATAATACTAATATTGAATTTTAAATACATGGATAATGTTTATCCAGCCTTTCTTTTAGACTATTTAATTACAAGATTACATGATGGCGCCGCATTCATTATTATAGCAAAGTAAAACGAGGCGGCCGCCTGCAGCAGGCCGGGAAAAGTTAGTTGATGCTGGTCGGCGAGGTGGCCGGTGTGGTCATGGAGGTCTGTGCCATACTCAGTGGCCTGTAGCTTGGCTTGGGTGGTAACTGTTAGAGGGATCCAATACGAGCCGCTGTTACTGTTCTGCCGCCACAGACTGTGAAAGTGCTTGATTTGATATGCAGTGGAGCTTGCTTTTTAAATATCAATGACGATCACCTCATTTAATCTTGATTGTGATCACAATTTTATGAATGTGCAGCTTTACTTTATATTCATAACTGTATGGCACATTTAATTTATGGTATTGCTTACCAAGTGTGGCTTAAGTTTCCAGTATTGGGGTGTGTTTTTCACCTGGCAACAACAGCATCAGGGATAAGTGCCATTGTGGTCAGTGCTATTTTATTTAGACAGCTCCAGCAGTCCTCAATGTCATTTGTTGACATGAACAGAGCAAAGGCCATTAGATTAAATCTGTATCGCACACACTACACTAGAGTTGATCATGAATCAAACTAACAATTGTTTCTGTTGTACGTTTCCCATAGTTCAGTTTGCGGGCTCTCTGGGTAAGCTGACTGTGTCTAGTGTCAACAATCCACGCAAAATGATTGACGCTGTGGTAACAACTCGCTCAGATGATGAGGTATGTCTCTTGTTCTGTGCCTTTTTATCATACTCTTTTACCAGCTGTTACATCAGTGGTAAAACTAAGTACCGTATTTTTCGGACTATAAGTCGCAGTTTTTTTCATAGTTTGGCCGGGGGTGCGACTTATACACAGGAGCGACTTATGTGTGAAATTATTAACACATTACCGTAAAATATCAAATAATATTATTTATCTCATTCACATAAGAGACTAGACGTATAAGATTTCATCGGATTTAGCGATTAGGAGTGATAGATTGTTTGGTAAACGTATAGCATGTTCTATATGTTATAGTTATTTGAATGACTCTTACCATATGTTACGTTAACGTACCAGGCACCATATAACGTACACTTATTTAGCCTGTTGTTCACTATTCTTTATTTATTTTAAATTGCCTTTCAAATGTCTATTCTTGGTGTTGGTTTTTATCAAATAAATTTCCCCCAAAAATGCGACTTATACTCCAGTGCGACTTATATGTTTTTTTTCCTTCTTTATTATGCATTTTCGGCCGGTGCGACTTATACTCCGGAGCGACTTATACTCCGAAAAATACGGTATTTGATCTCATCAATAACAGGAAGAGGGAGTATGTAACAAAAAAACACACAAACTTATACATTAATTTGTGTTGAATTGAGTGAAATACGTATTTAATCCCCTACTAACCAGCAAGCATTTTGACCCCACACAAACTCGTTCTGTCCCTTTTTTTTTTTTTTTAAACGTCTGACGTCTTTTTTACATAAGGTAAACAATAGTGCAGCGTTAGGTTATACCACTGACTCGGGATCAACAATGCTTTCTGGCTAACACGTATATTCACCTCGAAGTGTGTTCCTCTCAGTCGAAAAGGAGGGCTTATTTAATGTTACACAGTAACTATCTTAGCTTTCCTTGTCTGAAATGTGCATTAGAAAAGACAAGCATCACAATTTTGCATACACAGACAACATGAACATATTCACTATATGATAAATTAATCAGACTGTTGTTGCTGGAACTTCTGTATATTCCTTCTAGTTGTATCCCCTCCCGCCTGCTCTTTGTGTATAAAATAAATACTATAAAACAAATACCACCACGAAATTGGATGAGCCGCTAAACTTCCAAGGAAAAATGCAGCGACATTACTACTTTGTTTGAGGAAACACAAGTTAAGGTAAGATCAAGTGTTATTTTAATCTAATACCTACAAGCGACATCCGGTGACAAAAATGCTGCTAAAAGCAGTTTTTTGATGCGTCACTGTATGGATCCAAGAGTGGGCAGGTTTACCTATGGTTGTGACCAGCGAATCAAAATATTGTTTATGAAGTTTATTTTCAACCCTGACTGAAAAAAATTGTGGTGATGATTGTGCACTGTTTAAATGTACGGTATACACAAGGAGAGATGTTTTGAAGTCTATTCTCTGACCAACAGTAAGCCAGTGCAGTGACCTAAGCACTGGACTAATAGGGTCATATTTCCTTGTTCTAATCAGGACTCAAGCAGCAGTATTTTGGATGTACTGCCAGTTGCTTTACAGCTTGTTTAGAGAGCTCAGTGAGAAGGCCAAGATAATAGTCATTCATTCTGACGCTTCAAGCAAGATTTCACCTCAGGGGTAAGAATGATTCTGAGAAAGGTGAGGGACCAGCCCAGAATTAGCTTGGGAGTTTTTTAATGATCTCAAGGGAGTTAAGAGCACAGTCACCAAGAAAACAATTGGTATCATTTTTTGTAATGAATTAAGATCCAAAAGTACCTACAAAGTCAAGATAAAAGGCTTCATGTTCTTAAAGTTGTTCAATAAACGTCTCAGAGAAGGCTTGGAAGAATTTGATGCGGTTGAATGCTGAATGTGGTGGTTATGGTTTTAAGTTTATTTCAAACATGCATACAGTTACAGTATGATACATCACATATTATCCAGTTTCTCATTACAACATGTCCGAAAAGGAGTAGGAAGAAGCAGATCCTATTTAATCATACCCCTTGTCCATTTATTAGCAATTACTAACACAGTTGTTCACTTCCATTTCTCAATTTGTACACAATATGAATCCATAAATAATAAAGGTCTCCATAAATAGGTAAATAAATTGTAATCCACAAAATGAGATTAAGCAGATTACCTCATGTTCCAATAAAGTTTAAAATGTTTATCAGGATGATTCTTCTTTGTACTCGGTAAACACTTAGAGTTTGAACAATTTCTTAAACTGGATCATATTAGTACTTAGTTTGATTTCTTTGCTTAATACATTTGATAATTTAATTCCACATAGTAATATACTAAAGGTCATAAGTGTTGTACGGGCATACAAATCTTTTAAAGACGATTTTTCTCTTAAGATTTTATTTCTCCCCCTTCGTTGAGAATAATTGTTGTACATTTTTTGGTATCAGATTATACTTGTTATAGTCCAACATCATGTATTATTTTAACTGACTTTTTTTGTAACGGTTATTGAATGAAGCGTACTTTTGTAGTTATTTCTCCATATTTCTACACAATACCTCAGATATGGTAGGACTAGTGAGCAGTAGAGAATATGGAGTTAATTTTATAACTCCAACAACATTGCTTTGGGGGTGTTGCTCTGACCGAAACACCTTCCTGAGATGTTTGTAAGCCTGCTGACTAGGCTGCAGGTTACGGACTAGAAGAAACATTTGACCTTTGTGCTAGTCATCTTATGTTTTCTTAGGGATGTGCCGATCGATTGGCCACCGATCAGTATCCAGCGATTTCTGTGGAAAAAGTATGTCATTGGCCAACGCCAAATAATCCCTTTTATTTGTGATCACAAAAGTTGATCCCCACTGGCTGACATTATTTCTGGTCCCTCAGTTGACACAAAGCGGCTAGCAGCTAACTGTGTTTCACTATACACAGTGTGGAACCGCTCTCCTAAGTCAATAATCCTCCATTGCATCCAGTAAACTACATTTAATATAGGCATTATTATCTTTGGAGGAAGGGGCGAATCATGTTACCCCTCGAGTAAGAACAAGCAGAAGCAAACAAGAAGGCATGCTTATACAACGCAATAAATAAATGCTTAGTAAAGTTTAAGAAGTGTAGATGGAACCGCATTACAGCAGAAATTAGCAAGTCGATTAATAATAGTCAAGAGAGAGTATAATATAAAGTGCTCTGTTTCTGTGTAGCGGACAGGCGTACACGTATGGAGAGGACAGATGTATCCATATCTCGGTAGTGTTTATACCAAGGGTAATATCAGAGTATGAATATTACTAAAGTGATTGGATTGATATTTTTATTTTTCAGTTTTTTTGTTTTTCGTTAATGTTTACAAATTCAAGGCTAATTAAACTTCCATAGTTTATTTTTAAGCTGCTTCTTTTACTTATGTTCGGTTCCTGTGTATTATTGACTTTGTTTTGCTTCAACAATTGTTTGTATTAACATAGAATGAGGAAGTACCGTATTTTTCGGACTATAAGTCGCAGTTTTTTTCATAGTTTGGCCGGGCTCCAGTGCGATTTATATATGTTTTTTTTCCTTTATTATGCATTTTCGGCAGGTGCGACTTATTCCCCCCGAAAAATATGGTAGTTAGAATAGTGTGTTGATAATGTTACACTGTCAATAGCATTCATCATAAATAAATTCAAAGATTTTTAGTCAATCGGCAGCAAAATACCCTGATCAGAACACCAAAGTACAAAGTCATGTTATGCATTGGTATGAACTACTTAATTCCCTCAGTCATATACAAGTGAATTTACAACCTTTTATTTAATGTTGTTTTTCTGTTTTTTTGCACTCTGTTCCAGTAAACTTACCATAAAAATGTGGGATCAAATACTAATTTTCCCTCATTTTAGTTATGAAATGTCAGCGTTACTAGAAAAACAACACGCAAAAGCCTGTTATCTGGTTCATGATGTGTGGTTTTAAGGTTGTAAACAATTAAAAAAAAAAAAAAAAAAGTATTATTTTGCCTTTTGTTGTATGATTAGATTGACATGTTCATTTTTACTTATTTATGTACATGCTTTTATTCCCAGGAAAAGAGAGAAAAGCAGGTTTGGAATAAGAGGCGGCAAATTCTGTACACAGTAGAAAAGGTAAGAACATCCATCAGATAAACTTTCCACACATTCAACTACACTGCTGTAAGGTTGAATTACCCCTTGTTTTAGCTCTTTGCCCTCGGTTTTGGGCATGTATATCCATCCATTGTCTACAGCTTGTCCCTTTCGGGGTCGCGGGGGGTGCTGGAGCCTATCTCAGATGCATTCGGGCGGAAGGCGGCGTACGCCCTGGATAATATCAATCAATCAAATTTTATTTATATAGCCCTTAATTACGAGTGCCTCAAAAGGCTTCACAAACTCACAACATCCCCTGACCTAAACCCACATCCAGGCGAGGAAAAACTTTAAAAATCCCGGATGGAGAAAAAAGAAGAAACTTTGAAAATTATTTGCGGATGTAGGGACTCCCTTTCCAGGGTGACTGGCTGCAATGGATGTCAAATGGGGACAATTATTAAATTGTTAAATTAATAAAGCTTGCAACCAAGTGTTATGAAAAAGTTCCCATCGCACTGCATCACATTAGACAATCTACTTTCAGAATTTACATTAGCCACATTTAGGATGTTGCTTTATTCTAAAGTTACTTGTCATACGACCTAGTATACCACATTGTAAGACTAGCAACATTACTACATTTATGAATGATTGGACTGTTGATCTGCCTTCAATATTTACATTAGCCGTGCATTGAATGTTGTTTTTACTTAAAAATCACTCATCAGAATGAGTTAGCTAATGCGTTTGTAGCCAGTAAACTACGATGTCAGGTGAGCAGCAAATGGACTTCACTACAATTTACTACATTTAATGAATGATTAAACAGCTTATCTACTTTCTAAATTTACACTAGCCATGTTTTCTAAATGTTTAGATTTTAAAATCGCTCGTCATAGGTGCTATCTTATGTGGCTGTAGCCAGTAAACTACAATATCAGACTAGCTGAAAACGGACTTAACTACAATTTACTACATTTCATGAAAAACTTCACAGCTAATCTACTTTCAAAATTTATGTTAGCCATGTTTTGAATGTTTTTATTCTAAAATGGCTTGACATACAAGCCAGCATATGTGGCTGTAGCTAGTAAACTACAATGCCAGAATAGCTGCAAACAGACTTCAACATAATTTACGACATTGCATGAACTATTAGATAGCTCGTCAACTTTCAAAATTTACTTTAGCCATGTTTTGAAGTTTTTTACAATAAGATTGCTCGTCAAAACAAGGTAGATAATGTGGCTGTAAATAGCTACTAATAACAGTACGTCAATGCAGCAAACGCTTTTCAATACGATTTACGACATTTCATGAAATTCAGGAAACTAATGCCTTCTCATTTCTTAGGATGTGTTTTCCACCAGCAAAATTGTTACCCAGCCTAAATTTAATCCCACATAACCTTTTCAGATCTACAGTTTGCTTCTGGAGGTTCAAGACTTTGAGAAACGTTTTGTCCATGCACCAGAAGAGGACAGAGAGGTTTTACTCGAGCAGCACAAAACCAACACCATGCAGCTGTGTAACTCTCTGCAAGAAAAAGATTGGGACGACAGGTTAGACCTTAGACTTAAATTCGCTCTGTGCATTTTGTCTTCATAAGCCCAAGTTGCACATGCATTATAATTAATTTCTTTATGCTCTCTGGAAGGGTGAGCGATGATCGGTGTGTGATGATCATGTCAGTGAGGAAGGGCAAGCGGCTCATATCCAGGCTGCTCCCCTATCTGCCCTCCTCTCAGGCTGCTGCCGTTGTTACGGCGATTGCCCGCAACCTGCCCACCTTAGCCAAGAAGGACAAGCAAGACCAGGTAATGTGTATATATTGCAAAAGACAGTATAAGAAAATATCCTATGTACTAGGGTAGTAACAATATGCCTTTATCACTGTTTAGTACAAACCTCCGTTTTAATGTTAGTTTGTTCATGTTGGGTACAATAAGGAAACATATTGCAAAACATAAAAGTGCTTCGCTTTTGTGAAAAAACACTAATGATTTTTTAAAATAAAAATATAACACGCAAACTGCTTGCAGGTAATTTAAGAAAAAACGACAAACTGCGCCGCCTCGCAGCAGTGCCTATAATGTGTTTCTGTGCGAACTTGGACTCTAGTGTTTTGTACCACTGAGTTTTCTATCTTGAAATGCAGCCTCACCAGGCTGATGGATTCCAATGACAAGCCTCTGGGTGTTATTTCCATACGGGCTGCGTTAAAGAGGCATCAGGAAAGACACTTCCAATTGTAGTTGTTTGCCTTGGAATATATCATGATATAATGTAAATCGTTATCGTAAGCTGTTACAGTGTATATCGCAGTATCATAGCTGCCAACTCTTCCAGATTCTCCGTAAATTGCACCAATTTTGCGACTTAATAAAATGTCACGGATTGTGATATTTTTATGGGGATACAATATACTCAAAGTTGTCAAATTGTGAAAATAATAAAAATTATGTACTGTATTTTTCGGAGTATAAGTCGCACCAGCCGAAAATGCATAGTAAAGAAGGAAAAAAACATATATAAGTCGCACTGGAGTATAAGTCGCATTTTTGGGGGAAATTTATTTGATAAAACCCAACACCAAGAATAGACATTTGAAAGGCAATTTAAAATAAATAAAGAATAGTGAACAACAGGCTGAATAAGTGTACGTTATATGATGCATAAATAACTAACTGAGAACGTGCCTGGTATGTTAACGTAACATATTATGGTAAGAGTCATTCAAATAACTATAACATATAGAGCAGTGGTTCTCAACCTTTTTTCAGTGATGTACCCCATGTGAAAAATGTTTTAATTCAAGTACCCCCTAATCAGAGCAAAGCATTTTTGGTTGAAAAAAAGAGATAAAGAAATAAAATACAGCACTATGTCATCAGTTTCTGATTTATTAAATTGTATAACAGTGCAAAATATTGCTCATTTGTAGTGGTCTTTCTTGAACTATTTGGAAAAAAAGATAGGTTTTTAAAATCTCACGTACCCCTTGGCATACCTTCAAGTACCCCCAGGGGTACGCGTACCCCCATTTGAGAACCACTGATATAGAGCATGCTATACGTTTACCAAACAATCTGTCACTCCTAATCGCTAAATCCCATGAAATTTTATACGTCTAGTCTCTTACGTGAATGAGCTAAATAATATTTGATATTTTACGGTAATGTGTTAATAATTTCACACATAAGTCGCTCCTGAGTATAAGTCGCACCCCCGGCCAAACTATGAAAAAACTGCGACTTATAGTCCGAAAAATACGGTAAATGTATTTTGTTTAAAATTGTGGTCCCCTTTATTTTGTATTGCATGTAGTATTGAAATACGTGCGCGTACAAGCAGTATGTATTAGGGTTGTACGGTATACCGGTATTAATAAATTCCCGCGATATTAATCAATTGGAAACGGTACTATACTACCTTTTGGAAAAATACCGATACCGTTTATGCTGCTGTGCGACGGTGACTACAGAGCCGAGGCGCATGATGTTGTGTGTCAAAACGCACACACAAAGGGCATACAAGCGGAGCGTGGAGAGAAAAAATGGTAAAAAAACCCTCAAATTCTTCTGGTTCATAAAGAGAAGTGCAATATGAAGGTATTTGGGCTTCAAAACTAACAATAAAGATGACGCTTTAAACAGGGAGGTAAAACACGCCTCGCCAAATGTGGCGATTAGTATTAACACCGTTGCTTCAAACGTAGGGAAACATTTAAATAAGTGTGGACTAGTGATCAGCTAGTGCACAAATTGACAACTCTGTTGTGCTTCACCCAACATAGTGAAATTATTTGTCCAACTGTCTAATAACTCTTTAAATATTAGGATTACATTTTTTTCCAAGTACAGTCTTTCTTGCTCATAATGCAGCTTTTTAAAAAGCTACTATAAATGCAGATTGACTCTGATAACTCACAGCTTTCTGTCTGTTCAGGTGCTGTGCTGGTTGGTGGAGCCAGTTTCTGCTGTGATCATGTCCATGTCCAGTGCTGCCCTTACAGACCTGCTGCAGGAGCTCCAGGGCAGTGAGGGTCAACTAGCCACAGTACTACATAACAAGGTACACACTTTTGATGAAATGCTCTGTATTTTAGTTATTTATGTAAGGCATTAATATTTCTAAAGAAGGGGCAACTCAAACAAATTAAGATTGTAAACCGAGCGATGAATGTCCACAATTTTGTTGGAGTGCAATATGAATGTCATGTTCTTAAACACATTAGAACACTTCCGGAGCAGAATCCCAGAAAAACAGTATTAAAACGTTGTATATGTTGGGATCCCACAATTTTTTGAGGATAGAAAATGCTGCTTAGTGAAGATAAAAAATTGTTATATGGCGGCTAGAGTTTTATGCTGCCCATTCCGATCATCTATGAGTGCGATACTAATCATATATTTACTGTAAATACATAAAGTAATTGATGGTGAGTGCTACTGACAGTGTAACAATATTAACACAATATTTAAAGTATTTCTTTATTCTATTTTATTACATACAATTTCCTCAAAAGTGCACAGTAACTGAGCAAAAACAAAAACTATTTTAAATCCTTTGGGTTTGCTCGCAAAGTCCTCCCGTGTCCAGGGTAGAGATGTGACAGATGTGAACGAGTCGGGTCTTTTGAACGGGTCTATCAAGCGAACGATGAGAACCGATTCGCAGATTATTTTTGCAAATGACCATGCTGCCCTCTCAGAATCAAATTCAGAATCAGAATCAAAATCAGCTTCATTGGCTGTATTTTTTGAAGGACTAATGACTAATGAGGGGGTGATGACATACAAGATCAAGCAGACATGGTGACGTTACTGTCAAAGAATGGGTAAACCATCTTGTGGAATGTGTACAATGGAAACAAAATCCAAATTACATTATCAATATTTCAAAAATATTTTTTTATATGTTTATATTGGTGTAATGTATACATTTTGATTTATTGAACAACGTTTTGTATCTTTATTTGCTGCCACGAGTGAGTGTTTCCTTAATGAAAACAAGTTACTTAAAAAGAAAATATATATATATATATATAGGAAAAAGTGGGTCTTTTGAACGGCTCTTTTAAAGAAACTGCTCCTCAAGATCAGTCTCCCTTCAAATAGCTATAAATCCCATCCTAATTCCAGGCACTTATTTCTTAAATTTGTAAACATTAACAAAAACTACAAAAAAATGTATTTTGTGAAATGAAAAATATCAATCTAATCCCTCAAGTATCAATCGTATACTGATACTACCCTTGGATAGTTCCGCCCTCCGTGTATGCCTGGCTGCTACACACCAACAGTTGTCTTTTTTTATTACCTTCTCTCTAGACTCTTATTAATCTACTTGCTAAATTCCTTTTCCTATCTGCTTACTTTCTGCTGTAATGCACTTCCATTTACCATATTTTTCGGACTATAAGGCGCACTTAAAATCCTTTCATTTTCTCAGAGTTCAACAGTGCGCCTTATAACCCGATGCGCCTAACGTATGTAATAATTCTGGTTGTGTGTACTGACCTCCAACAAATTTTATATGGTACATACTGTAGTGTAATGACAAGTGTGATCAGTAGATGGCAGTGACTCATAAGAGATCCGTGTGGACTGCAGCTTGACTGACACCTGTTCAATAAAGGATGCTAGCAAGTACCGGTAAGCAAGCAAGACTAAAACTTTGATGTTTCATTGAAAACATAGAACATTACAACAGAGCTCAAAAATCTGTCAAAATGTTTTAGCACGACTTAGCTACGAAGCCGCACTTTTTGATAGATTGTCGGAGCAATACGGCTACCGTAGTCAGACGTACTGTGCTTCAACATAGGGGTATTATTATCGTGTATGTATAAGGACCCCAAAATGGCACCTATTAGAAGTCATATTTTCTGGCGTTTTGTTTTACCCTATTATGTAAAACCAACATTGCGTACTTATTGGTGCATGCTGATGTGTATTTGGGATCTGCATATGTCCTTGAAAATTTGCGCCCGTCCTCCATTGTAGTCCGCGCCATAGTCAATAAGCTCCTTCATGTTGTGGGGCATTCATCATCCGCTGTTGCAGCATTTAGTTTGAACTTTATCTGTCAATAGACTCACTATGGAAGTGCTAAAAACTACAACAAAAGATGACCGGGAGAAGATGCAGTCGAAGTAGAGCCACGTCAATAAGACCACCAACAAAACGGGGCATCTTGAAGAGATGGTCTGAAAGCGTCTTGAAAACAGTCTGTAAAACATAATTTATGCCACATTCTGACCAAAGAACCACCATTACATGTTATGTCGACCACAATGTAAATGTAACAAAAAGGTCATCATAATATGACCCTTTAACGCGCCTTATAATTTGGTCTGCCTTTTGTATGAAAATAGACCCGTTCCTCGACAGTGCACCTTACATTCCGGTGTGCCTTATGGTCCCAAAAATGCGGTACACTTCTTAAAGTTTACTAAGCACCTATTGCTTGTGTTTTTTCAAGATAGCTTAGCGGCTATCTTAGCAATTAGTATTCCTTGTTGTCTGCTCCTGCTTGTTCTTACACGGCGTGTTACATGTTTAGCCTCATTTTCCAGTTCTCCATTGATATAATACTAGTAAGAAATTTAGTTTATTTTCGGCAATGTGTATTAACATACACTGTTTGCTTTTAGCCGCCTGTGTCAGTTGGGGGACCAAAAATAGTTAGAGACTTACTCTAACTATACGTAAGACTTTCTAGTCTTACGTATGCTGCAACATGTGCAGCCGTGTCACACTATGCTAACTTACGCTTCTAACAACAAGCCGTCCGGGGCAAAACAAAAAAAACGAAGGGACTTACCAAGTAACCAGCATTACTACCCGATTCTCCACAGGCCATAAACCTACAGTTGTGGAGGTCATCACTATTTTTTTTGGCATAGATTTATGGCCTCACTCACAAGCATCAAACTTCAAGCCCTGTCCGAAGTGAACCACACTCCGGTTTAACATAAACATCTGACTGAAACTGTTATTTTTGATAACTGTATTTTTTTAACTGTCAGTTTTGTGATGTCTGCAGTGTAAACTCACTATAAAAAAAAGGGTGGCAGCTGTATCTCGGGAGAGGACAATTACCGTATTTTTCGGACTATAAGTCGCAGTTTTTTTCATAGTTTGGCCGGGCTCCAGTGCGATTTATATATGTTTTTTTCCTTCTTTATTATGCATTTTCGGCAGGTGCGACTTATACTCCGGTGCGACTTATACTCCGAAAAATACGGTAATTTTGTTTACAAATCTCCCCGCACGCATAACAACTGTTTATAGGTGCAGCGGAAAAACCAAGACCACACTTGCGGTTATGTCCTGTCTGACTGCGCTAACATAATAAGAGTCCCAAATAATAGCTTGCTTCGAGTTCCTTTATTTCAAAATTACATTTTTGAGAAGGTTTAAACGGGGTGTCAAACTCATTTTAGCTCAGGGGCCGCATGGAGGAAATTCTATGCACATGCGGGCCAGACTATTAAAATCATGGCATTACAACGAAAAAATAAAGACAACTTCAGATTGTTTTCTTTGTCTTACTTTGGCCAAAAATAAAACAAAGACATTCTGAAAATATAAAATAATATAAAACAATACTGGCAGCAGTAAAGTTTAGATCAGGGGTGTCAAACTCAAATACAGAGTGGGCCAAAATTTAAAACTGAACAAAGCCGCGGGCCAAGGTTGAACAAATTAACCTTTAAATAGGGACCCAAACAAGTTTTGCATTAAATATTGAACAAGCAAGGCTTATATAACTTTATAGTGACATGCAAAATCAAATTTCAAATAATAATAATAATAATTAAGAAATATCGATGGCATATCAAATACAATTTAAATAAAAATTGAATGCCTCTTTTCTATTTGCAGCCTTCTGAGGTAAATATCAACATTAACTTTTTCCACAGGCTAATAGATTAGAAAATAAAATAACAATGAATAAACCAACCATTCAGGACTTTAAACTGCTCAGTTTGCAACACACTGATCTAATCTGATGGGCCAAAGCCAGGCATCTTTTCTTGGATGCTAGTTCATTAATGTCGGGGCTCAGGCTTTGAGCTGAGGCAACCTTCATTATCGAATGAAGGTGTTCATCAGTCATTATATCTCGTAGTCCACCCGGACCACAGTCTTGGGGGCGTGCCTTAAAGGCACTGCATTTAACGTCCTCTACGAGCTGTCGTCACGTCCGCTTTTCATCCATTCTAACACACCATTCTAACAGTGTTAAAGTTGTTTATACGGCCACCCTCAGTGTAACCTGTATCGCTGTTGATCAAGTATGAGTTGCATTCACTTGTGTGTGCGTGCAGAAGCTGCACATATTATGTGACTGGGCCAGCACTCGTTGGACTGGATGAAAACGGACGTGACGATTTTCACAGCCGCTGTATACAAACGGCAGGCCAGCTCTAGTGTTAATTTGATATCGCTTCAAGGGCCAAGTCAAATTATACGGCGGGCCAAATTTGGCCCGCGGGCCAGAGTTTGACACCCATGGTTTAGATCCATGAAGGAAAGAAGAAAATGAATGAATGTTTATGACTGAATACATTTACATATGCATAAAAATTTGTTTTCTTTTGTATTATTTTTTTTAATGAATTAAGTAACGTTTATGACAACCTTTTTCCAAAACACAATACAGAATGTGAGATATAACAGGATAATGCATACATTTATCATTTGTTTTCAAAACGGTTACAAAAAAGTGGGATCCCAAAAATGTACTGTGGGACCCCATTTTTATGACTTGATGGGGTTCCTGGGACCCCTTTTTGAAAATTCCTAGCGCCAACACTGATGGCATATTGGTGTGTGCAAAACAGCAGCAGGCGGCTGTGGCCTGCGGGCCGGCTCTAATACTAATCAAATATCATCACGGGGGCCATAGATAATTCATTCGCGGGCCTTGACTTTGACAGATAGGGTTTAAACTGTTCAAAGTTTTTTTTATGGTAGAGAGAAACAACAAGTTGCATTTGCATTCTGTAACAGATCTGAGACATTTTTAATTTTTAAGTGCACATTGAATCAAGTTGAATTGTGATAAATCGATTTAGGCCCTTAAATATTAAAATCGAAGGGATTTTGGGATATTAGCCATGATATTCAGCACTAATGGTTTCATAATAGACAAATATTGAGGTCTAGAATACAAAAAGACACTAAATATAAACGTGTCCTTTGTTTGTGTTCAGTTTGGTGTTACGCTGCTCTATCTGATCTTGAGTAAAGGAGAGAGGATGCAAAGTTCTGACCCCAACTGTCAGCTCATGGATGACAATCGATGGTGAGACACTTCAATCCTTGATGTTTGTACCATTGTACACATTTTGATTAGTTGTTACTTTTTTGTCATCCAGGACAGAGTTGGTGTTTTCTGTGACCAGGGAGTTGCTGAGCATTCCCTCTACGTCTCTCTCTTCTCCTCTTTTTACGCCTCCCAATTTGCTCTTCCTCTTCTCACGCTACGTGGACCGCCAACGCTTGGACTTGTTACAGGAAAAACTACAGTAAGTCACATAAATACACACAGGACTTCAGGTATTGAGCTCAGTTCCATTGATCCATAATAGGGCTGGGCGATATCAACCAAAACCGATACCGCTGTATTTTTAGTTTGAATACCGGGATCCGATATATTATACCGGTATATTAATAAAAACGTTCAAAGTGCTTAAGATTTCCTCATTGTTTTATGGCTAGATAACCAGTGTTGAGAGAACTCAGATTATTTTTGTTGTAGGTAGTAATGTAATGTGTTGTTTATTCTTTAAAAATAGTAAGTCAGCCGTCACTGTGTCAAAGCATTTTTTTCTCCATTTTGTTTATGAATGTTAGGTTTATATCCTCACGGTTGTGCGCGGGATAGATGGAGTTTCTACTCGCTCACTGTGGTGAAATGCGCTGGCTGTTAAGTTTAAAATTACTATTCAGCCACCCACCCGCTACACTACAGTACCTTAGTCCGCACGGGCTGTGGGTAGAGGTACTTTTAAACCGAGTTGTTGTTAAATATTACACAAGTTGGCCTTCCTTAGACTTAGACTTAGACTTCCTTTTTATTGTCATTCAAATTTGAACTTTACAGCACAGATAAGAACAAAATTTTGTTCCATAAGCTCATGGTAGTGCAGGATAAAAAAGCAATAAGGTGCATGTATAAATAAATAAATAAATATATATATAATATATATATAAAATAAATATATATATATAAATAAATAAATAGATTACTGTACAGATAAATATATTGCACTTTTTCACATGCGTCCACGTTTATGGATGTATTTTATATTGTCTTTTTTATTCCAGCGAGTTAATCCATTTTGGGGGTGTTGAGGGGATAATTTAATTATGATGCGTTCAAGAGTCTTACGGCCTGAGGGAGGAAGCTGTTACATAACCTGGAGGTTCTGCTTCGGAGGCTGCGGAACCTCTTTCTAGAGTCCAGCAGTGAAAACAGTCCTTGGTGGGGGTGGGAGGAGTCTTTGCAGATTTTCTGAGCCCTGGTCAGGCAGCGGCTTTTTGCGATCTCCTGGATAGGAGGAAGAGGAGTCCTGATGATCTTTTCCGCCGTCCTCACCACTCTCTGGAGAGACTTCCAGTCTGAGGCATTGCAGGATCCAGTCCAGACAGAGATGCTGTTGGTCAGCAGGCTCTCTATAGTGCCTCTGTAGAATGTGGTGAGAATGGGGGGAGGGAGCTGTGCTCTTTTCATCCGACGCAAAAAGTGCATGAGCTGCTGAGCTCTTTTTACAAGAGCTCCGGTGTGTAGGGACCAGGTTATATTGTCAGTTATCTGCACCCCAGGTATCGATCCAGCATCGATTTAAAGGGCAATATCGATTTTATCGATACTAGCAAAAAGAAAACATTGGATTTAAGAACGACACACTTTTGAAGAAGGGTAGCACTTTTAATGATAAGGACGTTAAACATTAAGTCTGTCTGCCTGTCTATGACCAGGGCTGTCTTATAGGGTAGAACGGTCATGACAATTTTAATGGCCCACAGCCATACTTGCCAACCCTCCCCATTTTCCAGGGAGACTCCCGAATTTCAGTGCCCCTCCCGAAAATCTCCCGGGGCAACCATTCTCCCGAATTTCTCCCGATTTCCACCCGGATAACAATATTGGAGGCGTGCCTTAAAGGCACTGCCTTTAGCGTCCTCTACAACCTGTCGTCACGTCTGCTTTTCCTCCATACAGACAGCGTGCCGGCCCAGTCACATAATATATGCGGCTTTTACACACACATGAATGAATGCAAGGCATACTTGATCAACAGCCATTCAGGTCACACTGAGAGTGGCCGTATAAACAACTTTAACACTGTTACAAATATGCGCCACACTGAACCCACACCAAACAAGAATGACAAACACATTTCGGGAGAACATCCGCACCGTAACACAACATAAACACAACAGAACAAATACCCAGAACCCCTTGCAGCACTTACTCTTCCGGGACGCTACAATACACACCCCCCCGCTACCACCAAACCCCGCCCATCTCCCGAATTCGGAGGTCTCAAGGTTGGCAAGTGTGCCCACAGCCCCTGGTAGATTATGCTTACGCTGAGCTAATACATATTCATAAAAATGAATCCAAATTAAAAAGCCATAGTCATACTAACTATCCATTTTCTACTGCTTGTCCCTGTTGGGATCATGCTGCCCATACGTCATACAATATTCAAGTTTTAATACAAACCCCGTTTCCATATGAGTTGGGAAATTGTGTTAGAATTAAATATAAACGGAATACAATGATTTGCAAATCATTTTCAACCCATATTCAGTTGAATATGCTACAAAGACAACATATTTGATGTTCAAACTGATAAACGTTTTTTTTGTGCAAATAATCATTAACTTTGGAATTTGATGCCAGCAACACGTGACAAAGAAGTTGGGAAAGGTGGCAATAAATACTGATAAAGTTGAGGAATGCTCATCAAACACTTATTTGGAACATCCCACAGGTGAACAGGCAAATTGGGAACAGGTGGGTGCCATGATTGGGTATAAAAGTAGATTCCATGAAATGCTCAGTCATTCACAAACAAGGATGGGGCGGGGGTCACCACTTTGTCAACAAATGCGTGAGCAAATTGTTGAACAGTTTAAGAAAAACCTTTCTCAACCAGTTATTGCAAAAATTTAGGGATTTCACCATCTACGGTCCGTATTATCATCAAAGGGTTCAGAGAATCTGGAGAAATCACTGCACGTAAGCAGCTAAGCCCGCGACCTTCGATCCCTCAGGCTGTACAGCATCAACAAGCGTCATCAGTGTGTAAAGGATATCACCACATGGGCTCAGGAACACTTCAGAAACCCACTGTGATTAACTACAGTTGGTCGCTACATCTGTAAGTGCAAGTTAAAACTCTCCTATGCAAGGCGAAAACCGTTTATCAACAACACCCAGAAACGCCGTCGGCTTCGCTGGGCCTGAACTCATCTAAGATGGACTGATACAAAGTGGAAAAGTGTTCTGTGGTCTGACGAGTCCACATTTCAAATTGTTTTTGGAAACTGTGGACGTCGTGTCCGCCGGACCAAAGAGGAAAAGAACCATCCGGATTGTTATAGGCGCAAAGTTGAAAAGCCAGCATCTGTGATGGTATGGGGGTGTATTAGTGCCCAAGACATGGGTAACTTACACATCTGTGAAGGCGCCATTACTGCTGAAAGGTACATACAGGTTTTGGAGCAACATATGTTGCCATCCAAGCAACGTTACCATGGACGCCCCTGCTTATTTCAGCAAGACAATGCCAAGCCACGTGTTACATCAACGTGGCTTCAAAGTAAAAGAGTGCGGGTACTAAACTGGCCTGCCTGTAGTCCAGACCTGTCTCCCATTGAAAATGTGTGGCGCATTATGAAGCCTAAAATACCACAACGGAGACCCCCGGACTGTTGAACAACTTAAGCTGTACATCAAGCAAGAATGGGAAATAATTCCACCTGAGAAGCTTAAAAAATGTGTCTCCTCAGTTCCCAAACGTTTACTGAGTGTTGTTAAAAGGAAAAGCCATGTAACACAGTGGTGAACATGCCCTTTCCCAACTACTTTGGCACGTGTTGCAGCCATGAAATTCCAAGTTAATTATTATTTGCAAAAAAAAATAAAGTTTATGAGTTTGAACATCAAATATCTTGTCTTTGTAGTGCATTCAATTGAATATGGGTTGAAAAGGATTTGCGAATCATTGTATTCCGTTTATATTTACATCTAACACAATTTCCCAACTCATATGGAAACGGGGTTTGTAATTTCATTAATCACCATGGCTCCTTAAAAATGGTTTTGTCCACATCGTGGTTTGTTCTTCCCATGATTCTTCCTCATCGGGAAGGGTTTGGATGAACCCAAAAAATAACAATTCGTGACATCAGAAAAGAGTTGAAAAGGAGTCCAGGAGTATGAGCAGCAGAGCAGGCCCCAAGACATAAAATGTTTTTTTTCTAAGAATGGTGAGTAAGTAAAATTACAGAGGGAGCTGAAACAATCATCCTTCTTATTAATTCACTTAATGTCTGCAACATTACCTTGGACGGGCGTTTGATGACATCTGGCCGCGCTATACTCAAGACGAGTCGCCATGGGGTCGATAAAGGTCATACCAAATGCAAACGCCACAAGACAATAATGAATTAATTGCAACACAAAAACGTTTTCGCTACAGCATGATAGTAAACGGCACAACAAATAAAAACAACACACACAATAATGTAAAGCCACCATCTTAACCACAATGGATGCGACGGACACAACGGAAGTGACAGTGATAGACGGAATGTTATAAATGGTGTTAAGAACATAGTATATTAGTATTATTAAAAAAGTTTAAAAAAAAAAAGATATTCATGACTTCGTTTACGTTTCCAACTTCGTTCATCACACCCTCGGCCATTTTTGGTCCGTGTGTCACCGAAACTTGTCATGTATACCTAATTCCTTTACAAGAAATAACAGGATTATAGAAAACTTCCCCTGCAGTATTTCACAGTAACACTGCTTGATTTATTTTTATTTTTTTTGCTAAAATGTTGCTCAATCGATTTTAACTTACTGAATCGTTTCAAATCGAATTGTTCTAAAGAAAATAATATCGTCCCTGACTCATATCGAAGGATGTGTTTGAACACAATGTTGATATAGGTATGTAGTGGTGTCCTGATGCAACTTTTTCACTTCTGATACAATACAACCATTGGAGCCTTGAGTATTGATCGGTATTGATCTGACATTACATCAGCACAAATCACACACTTTTGTAGTGTGGGATGTTAGAACAGGTTTGAGCAATTGGAATTATTCAAATAGCAAAACATAAAAACCTTTTGGGGTTTAACCTTGGCAGATATTGGATACATCTTCAATTTTAATTCACATTTGGCAGATTTGCTGTCTCTAAGCAACCATGACTCATTCTATTTGTGCTCTTTGGAAGTTAAAAAGATAAATAAAATGGTCATGGCGTCACTTGACCATAAAATGTAAATATGATTTTAGTGAACTTTATAGAACACAGGAAGACACAAATATTACATTTCACATACAATTTGCAGGGCTTGAATTTAACCACGGCAAAAACTGCGACCGCCATGTCGTTGGCCGTAATGCCCTAAAAAAAATTGACCAACATCGACGGCAAGAACATGCCGTGACCGCCCTTGACTTTTTACTTGATAATGGAATAGGGATGTAACGGTAAACAGTATAATGATAATTCGCGGTTAGTAACACCGTCTATTTTTTTAATTACCGAAACCCCGTCATTTATTAATGCATTTTAGGCAACATGAAGTCAGGCGCATGCGCACTAGCGTCGTTTGGCTTGATAATCATGGCGGACAAACGACAGACTTTGCTCCGGAGATTTCACCGTGAAGTAAACGGAGCCAAGTTCTTGGTTTAACTTAGTTTTCCGTTGCTTCCCGCCGTGCGTTTAAGAGTGCGCTGCCGTGTTTGGATGGAGACAGGTGTGAACAATATTGGAGACAGACGCACTTGTCCCCACACTAAAAGTACACAGCGAAGGAGAAAAGTATTTGATGTTACTTTTATTTTGTTAAAACAGCATCCATCAGCTGCTGTGACTGAGAGGTAATGACCTGAAGAAACATGCAGCAGGCAATGTGTCGTGAACGTTGTCACAACTTGTTTATCAAGTCTTTAGTTTGTTTACTGGCATGTTTACTCCTGCTTTATTTAACTGCAAACTGTGTCAGTGTTCTAATAACTTCAATACTAGCTAAAATGTTTTGTCATCTCATCGAATTGAACAAAGGCTGTGAAGATTTTGTATTCGATGTGAGAGGTGTCACTCCTTTATTTTTGTTGGCCAATCTGTTGTACTGAACAAAGAGAAGAACAAAGCTTGTTTATTAGACTTCATCTTCATTAGCCAAACTGCTTTGTGTTTTATTTTTTAATCAAAAAGTAAACACAAGTTTTTTTTTAAATTACTTGTGTTTTTTTCATGTCACAAAGGTATTACTTCAAAAAACAATGTGACACAGCATTTTGTTAATGTTTTATTTTGTATAGTTAATTCCTATATGACATATTTCTGCTCAAACTCTTAATGGATCTGTCCCGATACAGCATATAAATGTACATATAAAATGTACATAATTTAAAAACAATTTTTTTTTTTTAAAATACCTCCCTCTATCAAAATGTAAAAATAGAGATAATATATGCATGCATGCATGCTTTGGAGCCCCTGCCTCAAAAGAATATAATGTTTGCCTTGGTGCCCTAAGATATGAGCCCTCCTTTAAGGCAACACTTGCCTTGACCTTAAAAAGTAATTATTTGAGGCCTGAATTTACAATATTGTGTTGCTCTAAGATACACACTTCTGTCTTTTTACTACTTTTGGATTGTGTATTCAAGCTGTGAATATTTAGACTCAGACAAACGTTATTGAAGTCGTTTTGGATTGTATATCTGAAGCAATGACATTTCTGAGAAAATAAATAAGAATTGTGTTATTTGTCTTTCCCAGGATTTCCACTTTGTCCCGGTAAAAGTTTCTGCATCGTCATCAACAAAGAAGCTTCCTGATATATTGCGGACATGTGTGTGTGTGTGTGTGTGTGTGTGTGTGTGTGTGTGTGTGTGTGTGTGTGTGTGTGTGTGTGTGTGTGTGTGTGTGTGTGTGTGTGTGTGTGTGTGTGTGTGTGTGTGTGTGTGTGCGTGGCATTGTGATGACTTGTTTTAATCCAACTGCTTCTCTTGCCCTTTTTTCCTTGTTTCTTTTGTGCGAGTGCGTGCGTGTGCATTTTTTAATGGAACCGAGTCGACTAAATGAGATTGAGGATTTTTGAATGATAGCTATGAAATCTGCGTTTTTAAATATATTGTTTTAAAATTGAACCCTAAAATTAAAAGTATTTCTATGATATCAAATGTGCACTGCTATTTTCTTGTCCCGTTGCTTTGAGTGCAGTTCTCTAACACCGTAAAGCTGACAAATATGTCCAACTAATCGATCACCTAAACTCGTCTGCTTTAAGTCTCTTTGTAAATTATTATTGGCGTGTACATTGTGTGTAACTGTCTTTTTAAAGTCAACTGTACATGTGGTTTTCAATAAATGTACCTTTTTTTTTTTAGCGTATACTTTTTTTCTAAGTTGACATTTGTTTGGAATATCAAAATAGTTCCGCAATAAATACAAATATTTTCTTAACAAAGGATAGTGTGCATGGACTATTCATAAGGTGTCAACCTGCCCCTCAGCCAACTTTGTAATCAAGCGGCTACACAACAGCTAAGCACACTGCTGTGTGGTTCCAAGACCTCCTGCCTTATGAAGACCATGGAGTGGATTATCCTCACCCACCTGCATTTTGCTCACTGTCCAAGCTTCAGGGTGGATGACGCCATCATCTACCTGCTGCATCGGGCCGTCACCCACCTCTAGACCACGGGAAGTGTTCTTTGACTTCTCCAGTGCTTTCAGCAAAATCCAGCTGGTACTGCTGTGGGTGAAACTGGAAGATGCGTGAGTAGACCATCACCTGGCTGCAGGCAGGGCCGGCCCGTGGCATAGGCCGTATAGGCAAATGCTAAGGGCGCCGTCCATCAGGGGGCGCCACGCCAGTGCCACAAATCTTGGAGAAAAAAAAAAAAAAAGTTGGTACTATTATTTCTAAATACAAAAAATAATCCCACGTTAATTAAAATGCAAAGTAAAGCCTATATAACAGAAAAAGACAGAGGTAGCAGGTAGGTAACGTTAGCCTACATGAAATTATTTGTCTGTTACAGAATGTGATAGTAACCTGGCTTTTTAGCATTAAGCTAATGTTACATGATTCGGCAATTGCTAATCAATAAATAGCTAGTTCTGTTTTAACGTCGGGTTAATATTGTGGAGGGGGCTAAATTGTTATGGAAAATAATAATGTAACGTTAGGTAATTACAGTACTCCCACCTTACATTCCTCAGGGACATTTGTATTAGATCTTTTAAGCAGGTGTTTTTTGTTTACATTGTTATTGCCTTCTGGTTAGCTAATGTTTGCCCTGCAGGTAATAGTCACTTTTCCACCCCTTTATATATTAGGTATAGTTGTAAGCCTAGTTGTTAAAGTGCACATCATTAATGTTAATTAAGCAATATGTATGTAAAAAATATTGTATTTCATATATTCATTTCTTATTTTTTGCATTCATTTATTTATTCATATTTTTTTTAAATCTTGTTAACTATTCTGATTGTTAATTTGCTTTCTTTAAGTAAAAAAAAGGTCAAAGACAAAGCTATTCGGTTTCTTGTGAGTATATACACTTCACTGCCGATGTGGGGGGGCGCCACCTAAAATCTTGCCTAGGGCGCCAGATTGGTTAGGGCCGGGCCTGGCTGCAGGTCATGAGGCTGCGTGAACATCCAGGGATCAGATATAGAAATAGTAGACTCCTTTAAAAACCTGAGTGTTGTTGCGTTTGACCAGATGTTCCTCCCAGGGAATTTAAGTTGCTGGTCAATCCCAAGTTCTTTTGATGACACATAAACTGAGTAAGAAGGACCACCTAAGACAGAATAGGTATTTTGTAATGTATTTCCAAAGCTTTGGAAATAAACATGAGACCAATCCAGTACAGAAGCATTCACTAGCGCAGCTAAAAATGGTCTAATCTAAAATACGGAAAAACTTCTCTTCTATAGTGTGTCTCTCGCCCCCACCCTCATTCTCCCCCCACCTCCAGCCCGAACACATGCCCATTGTCCTCCTCAGCTGGACACAGGAACAGATAAGAGAAGGAGTTGTAGCCACTCCCTGCATTCCTAAAGTCAAGGTAACTCACAGTGGACTTGAGGATAACCAGAAAGAAAATAAAATGGAAACACTCTCTTCTCCTATCTCTCCCCCCTCCCCCCCACGCCCTCATCTCTCTCACCTTAACACAAGCCCATTGTGCCTCTTATCTAGAGCCGGCCTGAGACGGGAAGCAGAGAGGATTCCTCCTTACATTCCTAAGCTTCAAGGTTGGCACACAGTACTTGCAGACAACCAAAAGAGAACAAATGGAAGAACACTAGCTGTTTTGTAATATGACTATGAAAATAAATAAGTAACACTTAAATATGGATATATGTAAATGTCTGCCTCCGACAGTGTTCACCTCAATAAATTGGGACTGGACTCACAATTTAATCGCTGTGTACAAGAAAGGTCAAAGTCGCCTACGCCAATTGTTGCGTCTGACCAGTCTCCCGCTCCGGGAATTCAAATCACCGGTCAATCCCAAGTTCTTTTGATGACATATACGCTGAGTAAGAAGGACCATCAAGACAGAATAGGAATATTATCAAGTTTTACTAAAGCTTTAGGAGACCAGTCCAATTGTCCTTTCATATCGACATCTCGAAATGGTCTTACATTCAAACGGGAAAAGACAACTTATTGAATATGAAAACAGACCCCACCCTGTCCAGAAAGGAATGCCTCCCCCTTCTCCAACACTGATAAGATAAGGAGGGGGATGCATCTCTCCCACATTCCAATCCCTCAAGACACTACACAGACATCTGCGGACACAATATACAAGCATAGAAAGAGTACAAATGGAAAAATACTAGCTGATTTAAACATGTCTATGAATAAAGAAAGAACTCTTAAACATATATGCATTCTCCACACTCTTAAGGAGACCGAGGTCCTTCGGGGTGTACGGGTCACTCCTGTGCACTTTTTACGACACTTTGGTTACTTCTGCTGTGTTCTATGCTGTCGTTTGCTGGGGTGTGGGCAGCAAAGGTCGGAGACAGGAACAGACTTCATAAACTGATTAAAAGAGAGCTGACTCCGTCTTAGGCTGCCCACTAGACAGCATTGAGAATGCTGACCCCCTGAGTAGCTCCTTCAGTATTAGACTATTACACCCACAGTGCAAGAAGGTCTTTCCTACCCACAGCCATAAGACTTTACAATGCACTTATGTGATTACTGTGATTTTTCGTGGTGTGCAATACGGATGTTAGTGTTTATCTATTTTTCTATACATATTAGAGAGCAATATGTAGTAATTATATTAAATATTTTTTGTTTCTCATTACGCTTTACTTCCTTTACTTTATGTAAAAACCTGCACTGCAACAAGGTAATTTCCCCATTGTGAGATACCTAAAAGTCCATCCTAACAGCACATAAGTGTCCTTAATTGCGAATTTGTCAATATAAACAACCTCAAATATGTATAGATCCATATTACTTACACATACAAAATCTCCCAGGCAGATGTGTATTAGAAAATATCCAGTAACACATGTTTCCGCATCGTTCAAGTTACTGCTTCATAAGCTAATTCAATGAAATATTGTGGTTTTGCCAAAAACAATCACCACTCTACTTCAACCCTCAAAGACAACATAAGTCTATTACAGATGGTTAATAATACATTTATCGACTATTATTATCTGGATGATTTCACTTGATCAAACATTTTCTAACATTCCACACTTCAAAATATTAAAAAAAAAAGTATCAATGATACCTGCCAGTGGTGTGCCGTCAGGGCCAGCAAGGCCTTCTCTGCTGGCCTACCATAACCAAAAAAAATCATAATTAAAGATAATTAATAAAGATAATAAGCCTATCTAAGTAGCCTGATGTTAACGAGACTGGGATTGGATACTCACTTGTCAATCCAAAGTGAGTATCCAATCACAAGTTTCAATTCAGCAGGAAACAGGAAGCGTTGAGCCGGGATAGCAGAGAAGGACAACAACATGTTGATTAGGTGGCAAATATATATTTGCATGGCCATTTTCAAGAAGGATATTTAAAGAGAAACTACATCTTGTGAGACGATGTCGGCCAACCTCGGAAGGTCGCTCAGCTGTTCTGGCGATGAAATGGGGAATCAGCCGACGACGAGGGGTACCACTGGCTTATACGGCGTCGAACGGGTGCTACAAATTGTGAGTTTAAATATTTTTATTTTTTCACTTTTAATTTTTTTTTTGCAAGTTTAAATTTTGACAGTACCACTGTAAGCTCTGCGTACTCCCAGACTCACGGATATACACTCTGGAAGCCAGTTGAGCAGGGTTAAACAAAGGTTGAATGTTTTTCCAGTTTTCACTCGTATATTTGTCCAGACTTTTGAGTCTCACCAGTCGTCCTCCTCTCGCACCCGGCCTCTCACTGTTAAAAGACAACAGATGATTAGATTAACATGTACCACCTGCGCAATCTAATCATCTGCCAGCTGTGTCTCGCCGTCAGCACCTGTCTGATCGCGCTCTGTTTTCAGCACCATGGACAGAGGCGGTGACCTTTACTCCTACAAGCGCGCTGATCACACTCCCTTTCCACAACCACGTAAGATATGTTTTAATTGCTGGTGTGTTTTAATTGTTTTTTTTTAAATGCGCCAGAAAATAACCCGTTTTGTACACTGTTGATGTGTTTCAATGAAATGAAGTGCGTAATTGTGTTCCTGTATAGTATTTCTCCAGCAATGGTCATGTGGGGACATCAATTATGGTATTTTGAGAGGTAATCATTGAATTCGGACATCACTTGTCAGTCACATAACAAACAACATTCACAGGCAAAATCATTTACCACAGGAATCAACGTTTTATTTTTTAATTCGATTTCTTCTCATTATTATTTTCGATATAAATGTTTCATTATTATATAATAATATTTTATGCCTTCACTCCTTTACTGCTCCCCTCTAGCCTGTAAAGAGATAGCAGAGACACTTTTTATCGTACACAATATGAAAGGGATGACAATTGGCACTGCGGGAATTGGTTTCGAAATTGTATTTATAGTTATACTTTTACTTAAGTGTGGCTTTTAAGAACTTTATTACACGTTTGAATATCGTTCGTGTTCCAGTCTGCTTTTGAATGCCTGCACTAAGTCTTCATTGCCACCAGATGTCGCTGCCGCTGCTCAGAGACTAATTGTAATAACAAAAGTACTTTTATTACCAATCCGTACATTGTTTGATTTTTTTTAACGTGTGATCAGAAGATACACATCTAATTTAATGAGAAAAATAATATTAACCATAGATATAATCATGACATTAACACATTTATGTCATCCGCGACGAAAACACAATCACTTCCGGTTATTGTGGTTCGTTATGTTGGAATGCTACTGCTGCCAAGTGGTGGGAAGAACACATGACAACGTGTTGAATCCTGAAGTGCGGCTAGAATCAAATTCAAGTCATTTTTGTCACTACGATTATTATCACGTATAACTACAACAAACATCGTAATATTTATTTGGAACATGTTGTAGTAAAACGACTTACTCTTAATTATGCTCAACTCGAACTTTATTGAAGCACAGCACACAAGACACATTACGCACCGCTGCTCACTGTACTCATAGACATCTTATAAGGAGACGCAGCATTGGCTGCTGTGAGGCGAGAAATTCGGCCGCCATCTTGAAGTGGTGATGAGGAGCCGGCGAGCAGCCTAAAACTGACAGTTGACAGGTAGAAAACAAAGATGGCTGTGTTCAGCGTTTTCCTGCTCAAATGAGCGGACTTCTGAAAATTTATATTATTATCATTATCATTTAAGGGAAGAATGTCATACAAAATATCAGTACAAAGTGTCAAGACAGAATAAACTCTCTGTTGCAACAGAGTCTATAGGTATATATAGTCTATAGGTCCCCAAGATATATAGATATCTAATGTATTCATACATTGTTTATGTAGGATATACGCATGTATATATAACCTAATCATATTGTTTCTTGAACTTAAAAATAGCTGACCGTTTTTATCCCCCTTCTCTGGGATTATATTCCCAGTTTTGATCTCGGACGTCTGGTCACTTATAGCATATAATAATATTCTATTACTGTTAAGCAAACTATGAATAATAAAACACGCTAAAACATGTGTCCTTTATCATAGCTACACGTCTGACAAAAAAACGCGGGAAAATCAGTGGTATTTAGTGAGGTAAGATGAATTAAATGCGCTGACAGTTCATTGCTCCTGCCAAATGAATTGCACTGAGTGAAGCGGATCACCACTCCAAGATGGCGGCCCCGCGTCTCGTCAACGCCATAAGCAATGCACTAGCCCAGTTGCCTAGGACCCCGCCTGAACCCCTAGCGGTAGTCACGGTGCTGCCTGATCAAAATGGCACATTAACATTACAACACATGTTCAGTTCAGTTCAGTTCAGTTTCAGTTTATTTCGAACAATAATTCCAGTTGTTTCAGTACAGCATGTCCGAAAAGGAGTAGGAAGAAGCTGAGTTTATTTAATCCTACCCCTTTTCATACCATAGCAATTTTATCCCATGTCCTTGTTCTCTGTAACAGAACAGTAAATAAATAATATACCATAGTAAGTAAACAAATATTAAATACATAATCTTTATCTCAAAGCGATCAGAAAAATCACAAAAATATTCCATACTGTGCAGTGATGTCAGCTTGACGGTATCGTAAAACTAATTGAGTAAACTTCTGCAAATTCCAAACTAATGTAAAATGTGTGTAATTTGTGCATTTTTTGTGAGCATCTGCCTTCTAAAACAATCAACGTTTTATTTATTGTATAGTTGATTATGTAATCATGGGAATAACATGGTCAGCCTTATGGAAGTCGTCACTTTTTTCAGTAATCAAACAAATTACTGTTCCCTACTTACAATGTCTATTATAAGTGAAGTGAATTATATTTATATAGCCCTTTTCTCTAGTGACTCAATGCGCTTTACATAGTGAAACACAATATCTAAGTTACATTTAGATATAAACACGACACAAACCGTCCTAATTGTTAGAAAGCCCACTGTTTAATATGTCTCTGCTTCACTGATGAGAGTATTTGGTGAGCGCCGTTTTGTCCTACTAATTTCAGCGGCCCTTGAACTCACCGTTGCGTGGACTGTGACTCAACAGTTTGTTCACATGTACGACTTTCTCCGACGCTGCCACAGGAAGACGTGTTTTATGCCACTCCTTCTTTGTCTCGTTTTGTCCACCAAACGTTTTATGCTGTGCGTGAATGCACAAAGGGGAGCTTTGTTGATGTTATTGACTTGTGTGGAGTGCTGATCAGGAATATTTGGTCAGTGCATGACTGCGAGCAAATCCATGCTGACATGCTAACACGCTATTTACGCTAGCTGTATGTACATATTGCATCATTATGCCTCGTGTGTAGGTATATTTGAGCTCATTTAATTTCCTTTACTTATGTCCTCTGTGTATTTAGTTTATCTTAGTTTCATGACACATGCAGTGTTTTTCAACCACTGTGCCGCGGCACACTGGTGTACCGTGAGTTACAGTCTGGTGTGCCGTGGGAGCATACTTGCCAACCCTCCCGAATTTTACGGGAGACTCCTGAAATTCAGCGCCTCTCCCGAAAACCTCCCGGGACAAATATTCTCCCGAAAATATCCCGATTTTGAGCCGGAGCTGGAGGCCACGCCCCCTCCAGCTCCATGCGGACCTGAGTGAGGACAGCCTTTTTTTTATGACGGGAGGACAACAGGGTGACAAGAACTAAATTATCCAGACTAGAGATAAATTGTATTATTATGTTTATCTTACCTAAAAATAAATGTTTATTAATTAAAAAAAACAAAAAAAAACATTTTTACTATATTTTGCTAAAAACATCAAAATTAATTGTATTTTTATTTGTATTTTTTCTGACTCCTTATTACATCCAGCCATAGAATTATACATTAAAATAAACATATTGGAAATAATTAATTTTAAATGATCATAATAATTCATTTAAAATGACCATATTTAATTATTAAAATAATTGCTTGTTTATCAACAACTTTAGCATTTTATTCATTACATTTTGAAGCTCTCAGAAGCCAAGTTTTGTTATATTCCTTAAGATTTATTTATGCAAGTTTGAAGTATCAATTATCTAAACACAGTTTTGTTTGCATATTTTCAGGATATATATATATATATATATATATATATATATATATACTGTATATGTATGTATATATATATACTGTATATATATATGAAATACTTGACTTGGTGAATTCTAGCTGTCAATATACTCCTCCGCTCTTAACCACGCCCCGTCCCACCCCCGACCACGCCCCCCACCGCCCACCTCCCGAAATCGGAGGTCTCAAGGTTGGCAAGTATGCGTGGGAGATTACCGTATTTTTCGGACTATAAGTCGCAGTTTTTTTCATAGTTTGGCCGGGGGTGCGACTTATACTCAGGAGTGACTTATGTGTGAAATTATTAACACATTACCGTAAAATATCAAATAATATTATTTAGCTCATTCACGTAAGAGACTAGACGTATAAGATTTCATGGGATTTAGCGACTAGGAGTGACAGATTGTTTGGTAAACGTATAGCATGTTCTATATGTTATAGTTATTTGAATGACTCTTACCATAATATGTTACGTTAACATACCAGGCACGTTCTCAGTTGGTTATTTATGCCTCATATAACGTACACTTATTCAGCCTGTTGTTCACTATCCTTTATTTATTTTAAATTGCCTTTCAAATGTCTATTCTTGGTATTGGGTTTTATCAAATAAATTCCCCCAAAAATGTGACTTATACTCCAGTGCGACTTATATATGTTTTTTTCCTTCTTTATTATGCATTTTCGGCGGGTGCGACTTATACTCCGGAGCGACTTATACTCCAAAAAATACGGTATGTCATTTCACCTAATTGGGTTAAAAATATGTTTTGCAAACCAGTAATTATAATCGGCAAATAATGTGTTGTTGTTGAGTGTCGGTGCTGTCTAGAGCAGTGTTTTTCAACCTTTTTTGAGCCAAGGCACATTTTTTTCATTGAAAAAATGCGAGGCACACCACCAGCAGAAAATATTAAAAATTAAACTGAGCAGTCGATATTGACAGTAAAAAGTTGTTCTCGTAAGTGTTGGATATGAATTCAAACCATAACTAAGTATAGCTCTTGTCTCAAAGTACTGTCACGACCTGTCACATCAGGCCGCGACTTAGTTAGAGTTATTTTGTGTTTTCTTGTGTGTAGTGTTTTAGTTCTTGTCTTTTGGTGGCTTTTCCTGTTTTGTTGGTATTTTCCTGTAGCAGTTTAATTTCTTCCCTGAGCGCTATTCCCCACACCTGCTTTGTTTTAGCAATCAAGAATATTTAAGTTGTTGCTATCCTTCTTTGTGGGGACATTGTTGATTGTCATGTCATGTACGGATGTACTTTGTCGACGCCGTCTTTGCTCCACACGCTGTAAGTCTTTGCTGTCGTCCAGCATTCTGTTTTTATTTACTTTGTAGCCAGTTCAGTTTTAGTTTCATTCTGCATAGCCATCCCTAAGCTTCAATGCCTTTTCTTAGCGACACTTCTATTTATTTTTGGTTTAAGCATTAGATACCTTTTTACCTGCACCCTGCCTCCCGCTGTCATCTGCATATTGTGATCACGACAAAGCAATTAGCTACCTGCTACCACCTACTGATATGGAAGAGTATTACACGGTTACTCTGCCGAGGTCTAGACAGCACCGACACTCAACAACAACACATCATTTGCAGACTATAATTACTGGTTTGCAAAAAATATTTTTAACCCAATTAGGTGAAATGACACCCCCCGCAACCCCAAAAAAGGGGTGAAATTACATAATCTCCCGAGCAGCAGGGTGGAACAGGGGTTAGTGCATGTGCCTCACAATACGAAGGTCCCGAGTAGTCCCGAGTTCAATCCCAGGCTCGGGATCTTTCTGTGTGGAGTTTGCATGTTCTCCCCGTGACTGCGTGGGTTCCCTCCGGGTACTCCGGCTTCCTCCCACCTCCAAAGACATGCACCCGGGGATAGGTTGATTGGCAACACTAAATTGGCCCTAGTGTGTGAATGTTGTCTGTCTATCTGTGTTGGCCCTGCGATGAGGTGGCGACTTGTCCAGGGTGTACCCTGCCTTCCGCCCAAATGCAGCTGAGATAGGCTCCAGCACCTCCCGCGACCCCAAAAGTGACAAGCGGTAGAAAATGGATGGATGGATGGACATAATCTCCCACGGCACACCAGACTGTACCTCACGGCACATAGTTGAAAAACACTGGTCTAGAGCTCGGCAGAGTAACCGTGTAATACTCTTCCATATCAGTTGGTGGCAGCAGGTAGCTAATTGCTTTGTCGTGATCACAATATGCAGATGACAGTGGGAGGCAGGGTGCAGGTAAAAAGGTATCTAATGCTTAAACCAAAAATAAACGGAAGGCGAGTGCCGCTAAGAAAAGGCATCGAAGTTTAGGGAAGGCTATGCAGAACGAAACTACAACTGAACTGGCTACAAAGTAAACAAAAACAGAATGCTGGACGACAGCAAAGACTTACAGCGTGTGGAGTACATCCGTTCATGACATGACAATCAACAATGTCCCCACAAAGAAGGATAGCAGCAACTTAAATATTCTTGATTGCTAAAACAAAGCAGGTGTGGGGAATATCACTCAGGGAAGAAATGAAACTGCGACAGGAAAATACCAACAAAACAGGAAAAGCCACCAAAAGACAAGAACCAAAACACGACACACAGGAAAACACAAAAAAACTGAGCTCGTGACAGTACTTTGAGACAAGAGCTATAGTCATGCATGCTTAGTTATGGTTTGAATTCATATCCAACACTTGCGAGAACAACTTTTGCCTGTCAATATCGACTGCTCAGTTTAATTTTTAATGTTTTCTGCTGGTGGTGTGCCTCCGCAATTTTTCAATGAAAAAAATGTGCCTTGGCTAAAAAAAAGGTTGAAAAACACTGCATAACAGTATCTGTATGTAATATTGGCTACATTTCTGCGCCATGTTGTTCCAGTCCACAGCAAACATTACCCAGCTTGCAAAGATTGTAATAAATCCATTAGAAGAGGACGGCCTGCCGTTTCCTTTAACTTGGACACGCACATCTATACCTTTTGGCCATTCTAAGACAGTCATTTCCAGGAGTTATCTCACCCTCTGAAAAGTTTTACGAATGTTTTCTAATGTTGTAAAAATGTGTATGTAGCAGCTCCACTGTAGACACGGCACAAGAGCCAAGCGTGCAGGTTTAACAACGTTTTTAATGTTTTTAACAAGCTTTTCCAAAATGTCTTTCGGCATGTCGTGACGTTGCCGTCACTCCCAATCCTCTTCTCCTCCCTGCTCCCGGCTGCTTACTGTTAAAGACAACAGATGATTAGATTAACACGTACCACCTGTGAAATCTAATCACCTGCCAGCTGTGTCTCGCCGTCCCACACATGCCCCGCCCCTAGCTGACGGTGCTCCACCCTCGACACCATTGCCAGAGGCGGTGACCTTTGCTCCTGCAGGGCGCTGACGCACTTCCCTCCACAGTGTAGAATAAATATTACATTTCAGCATTTCTGTCAACGAAATAGTGGGAGTAGCCACCCTTTGGCCGGCCAAACAAAATTAAATTTGGGCCAGATTTTGGCCCATGGGCCCGACTTCAGGCATCCCTGGGCTACACATTTATCCCACTAGACCAGGGGTCGGCAACCCGCAGCTCCGGACTCTTTGATCACTCTGATGCGGCTCAGCTGCATACTTCCCGGGAGATTTCCGGATTTCAGTGCCTCTCGCAGAAAACTCCCGGGACTAATATTTTCAGATTTTCACCCTAATAATAATAATAAGGGCGTGCCATGATGGTACAGCATTCAGCACCCTCTACAATCTGTACAAACAGCGTGCCAGCCCAGCCTTTTGTTGTATGCATCTTCTACTTGCACACGTGAGTAACAGCAAGGCATACTTGGTCAACAGCCACACAGGTTACACTGACGATGGCCATATAAAACAACTTTAACATTCTTACTAATAATGCGCCACACTTTGAACCAAAACCAAACAAGAATGACAAACACATTTCGGGAGAACATCTGCACCTTAACACAACATAAGCACAACAGAACAAATACCCAGAATCCCATGCAGCACTGACTCTTCCGGGCTACATTGTACACCCCTGCTACCACCAACCCCCCCCCCCCCCCCCCCCCTCCGGTGGGTGGGATTTGGTAGCAGGGGTGCATAATGTAGCCCGGAAAAGTCAGGGCTGCATGGGATTCTGGGTATTTGTTCTGTTGTGTTTATGTTGTGTTACGGTGCAAATGTTCTCCCGAAATGTGTTTTTCTTTCTTGTTTGATGTGGGTTCACAGTGTGGCGCATATTAGTAAGAGTGTTAAAGTTTATACCGCCACCGTCAGTGTAATCTGTGTGGTTGTTGACCAAGTATGCATTGTTGTCATTTACGTGAGCAAGCAGAAGCCCCATACCACGTGTGGCTGGGCCGGCACGCTGGATATAGTGGGCGCTGAATGCTGTACCATCACTGCACGTTCAAGATAATAGTTGCCCTGAATTTCGTAGTATGCTGGAAAAATCGGGAGGTTGACAAGTATGACGCATGGCAAAACTCGAGACCCTTGGTTTATACATAACACAAAGCAAAAAAAAAAACTTTGTATGCAGTGTCATTTCATTTTAAATTTCAAAAGATTTTTGTGGCTCCCATTGATTTCTTTGATTTGTGAAACTGGTCAAAATGACTCTTTGACTGATAAAGGTTGCCGACCCCTGCACTAGACTTACCTTCACAAACCACCACAACCGCTGAGGAAGAAAACCAATGAGCGACGTTCCCGCAGTCCATCAGCGCAGACTCCGATCCATCGCAGTCTGAGAAGAAACGCCACACGGCTTCTTTGTTGGGAAGATGGCAGGCTTCGGTTGAGAGGGCGGCGCCACACCCCAACTGTCTGCACACCACAGAAGCTTGCTTCAGATCCCAGGATGACGCCTCTGCGCCCAGCGCCCTGATCTGGTTTTCATGACGCACATGCAGTTTTCCAGCACAGGAGACGCTCCCATTGCGTCGGGGCTGTCCGTCATCCAACATCACATCTAAATCCTCTACAAAGCAGAAAGTAACTTGTCGGTAGAGTTTGAGTTGACATGTTTGCTAAGGATCTTCCTACCTGAGATGCTAAGAGAGAGACCGTGGCTCGCAGAGGAGAAATTCTGCCCAAAAACAAAGTTGTGATAGACACAAGTGTAGTTTCCAGCGTGCGGCGCGTGTGCAATTGGAAACACAAAGCGGGCAGAGTGATTGACAGCCGGCCGCCTGCGGCTGAGAGTCTGATTGAGGCTACTAAAGTTCAGGCTGAAGTGGCCGTCGGGGTACCATGGCTCCACGGAACACTTGATGGTGAAGCTGCAGCCCCTGATGAGCTTCACGTCCTGCTGCTTCTCACCCGTGTAGCCGGAGAACAAGGTGATGTTAGGCCGAGGCAGGACGTCTGCAAAGAAACATGGGACCTTGTCATATCGTTAAAAAAAAACGCGTGTGGTTGTCAAAGCAGTTACAACAATGACATCTGTGAGTGCGGCTAACCTCCAGAAGCCCTGTTTGCATTATTGATGAAGGGTTAATGGCAACAGAATTCAAAAATAAATAAATCCTTAAATACAAACCCCGTTTCCATATGAGTTGGGAAATTGTGTTAGATGTAAATATAAACGGAATACAATGATTTGCAAATCCATAATAATTAACTTAGAATTTCATGGCTGCAACACGTGCCAAAGTAGTTGGGAAAGGGCATGTTCACCACTGTGTTACATGGCCTTTCCTTTTAACAACACTCAGTAAACGTTTGGGAACTGAGGAGACACATTTTTTAAGCTTCTCAGGTAGAATTCTTTCTCATTCTTGCTTGATGTACAGCTTAAGTTGTTCAACAGTCCGGGGGTCTCCGTTGTGGTATTTTAGGCTTCATAATGCGCCACACATTTTCAATGGGAGACAGGTCTGGACTACAGGCAGGCCAGTCTAGTACCCGCACTATTTTACTATGAAGCCACGTTGATGTAACACGTGGCTTGCCATTGTCTTGCTGAAATAAGCAGGGGTGTCCATGGTAACATTGCTTGGATGGCAACATATGTTGCTCCAAAACCTGTATGTACCTTTCAGCATTAATGGTGCCTTCACAGATGTGTAAGTTACCCATGTCTTGGGCACTAATACACCCCCATACCATCACAGATGCTGGCTTTTCAACTTTGCGCCTGTAACAATCCGGATGGCTCTTGTCCTCTTTGGTCCGGAGGACACGACGTCCACAGTTTCCAAAAACAATTTGATATATGGACTCGTCAGACCACAGAACACTTTTCCACTTTGTATCAGTCCATCTTAGATGAGCTCAGGCCCAGCGAAGCCGACGGCGTTTCTGGGTGTTGTTGATAAACGGTTTTTGCCTTGCATAGGAGACTTTTAACTTGCACTTACAGATGTATCGACCAACTGTAGTTACTGACAGTGGGTTTCTGAAGTGTTCCTGAGCCCATGTGGTGATATCCTTTACACACTGATGTCGCTTGTTGATGCAGTACAGCCTGAGGGATCGAAGGTCACGGGCTTAGCTGCTTACGTGCAGTGATTTCTCCAGATTCTCTGAACCCTTTGATGATATTACGGACCGTAGATGGTGAAATCCCTAAATTCCTTGCAATAGCTGGTTGAGAAAGGTTTTTCTTAAACTGTTCAACAATTTGCTCACGCATTTGTTGACAAAGTGGTGACCCTCGCCCCATCCTTGTTTGTGAATGACTGAGCATTTCGTGGAATCTACTTTTATACCCAATCATGGCACCCACCTGTTCCCAATTTGCCTGTTCACCTGTGGGATGTTCCAAATAAGTGTTTGATGAGCATTCCTCAACTTTATCAGTATTTATTGCCACCTTTCCCAACTTCTTTGTCACGTGTTGCTGGCATCAAATTCTAAAGTTAATGTTTATCAGTTTGAACATCAAATATGTTGTCTTTGTAGCATATTCAACTGAATATGGGTTGAAAATGATTTGCAAATCATTGTATTCCGTTTATATTTACATCTAACACAATTTCCCAACTCATATGGAAACGGGGTTTGTACATTTTTGAATGTGGCATTTGACTGAAATTGGAATTAAATAAATATATGTGTTATTAAAGTTAAAGTACCATTGATAGTCACACACACACACATACAAGGTGTGGTGAAATTACGCTGCAAATATATGGTACCTTATTGACGCATATTTTTTCCAGGCCTTCAAGGGCCATATAAAATGATGCGGCGGGCCAGACCTGGCCCACGGGCCTTGAGTTTGACACCTGTGATCTACATCAACAACATGATTTGCCTGACTGGCTGGACAGAACATGTTAAAAAAACCCGTAGGAAATAAATACAAAATAAGACTTTTAAAGCAATCGTTGGACAAGATTGCTGTTAGCCCCACCCACTAACTTTGATGGCTGAGTTTGACAGATATAATACATTCACGAAGCACTGATCCACAGGTTCACAAAATAATTAAATAAATAAGTAATTAAGTCATAAAATAAACCGTGAAAAAGTTAAACTGTAAAAAAAAAAGTATATATTGAAATGATTAATTGTAGCCTGTCTACCATCCACTCAGCGTTCTGCAACTTGCCTCTGGAACTCCCTCCCCCTCGATGACAGGAACATTGAGTCCATTATCATTTAAATAAATATAAACTACCTGTTTAGGTAGGCCTAAAGTGTCTTTTTTTAAATTCTTTTAACTGTTGTTTTGCTTCAAATACTACTTTTTTTTGCTGCTTTTATGTGATGCACAGTGACCGTGATTGCTTTGAAAGGTGCTTTACAAAATAAATGCATTATTAATATTAGTTAAATACATTAATATGATTTTATCAAATTAAAAATAGAAATGCAACACTTTTATTTTTGCTCCCATTTTTCATGAGTTGAACTGAAAGATCTAAAACTTTTACTATGTACACAAGGATACCTATTCCTCTCAAATATTGTTCACAAATCTATCTAAATCTGTGTTGGTGAGCATTTCTTTTTTGACAAGATAATCCGTGATTAAACAGCATGATTGTTGCAGAGGTGTGTCTTAGGCTGCCCACGAAAAAAAGGCCACTCTGAAATGTGCAGTTCTACCACAACACAATGCCAGAGATGTCACAGGTTTTGAGGGAGCATGCAGTCGGCATGCTGACTGCAGGAATTATCCGCCAGAGCTGTTGCTCGTGAATTGAATGTTCATTTCTCTACCATAAGCCGTCTCCAGAAGCGTTTGACAGAATTTGGCAGTACATCCAACCAGCCTCACAACTACAGACCACGTGTAATCACACCAGCCCAGGACCTCCACATCCAGCAGGTGAACTTACTTAAAGCAAAACTGCACATTTCCGAGTGGCATTTTATCGCCTTTTTTCTTCTTCGCGGCCTAATTCGCCATGATGGTCATGCGACACATTTAATAATAATTTTTAATAATACATTTATTCATTTGATTCCAATTTTGATGAATTACTTACTACTTTTAAAGATGTATTTATTTAATTCTCTCCCATTGGACCTTCCATGATAATTGCCTGCTACAGTATGCCGTATATTTATCGGCTGCGATAGTTCTTACCCATGCAGACCACTTCAACCGTCCTAGAAGATTGCTGGTTCTTCACAGTCCCACAATCCATCAGTGCCAGCTCAGAACCGTCACAATCCGAATAAAAATGCCACACAGGCTCAGGTTGTGATGTTTTGTCCTGTTTTGAGGTTGAAACAGCCAAACCGCACTGGAGCTGTCTGCACACCACCGCTGCTTCCTTCAGACTCCAGTTGTTCTGGTAACTTACTGGCCTCCACTCCTTGTCATGTTTCACTTCAAGCCTGCCAGCACACCGGCTGCCTCCTTCCATCAACCTCAGATCATGGGGTTCTGAAACCAGTTAAAAAGAAGAAAGTGGACAGTTAGGCATCGTGGTTGGGGGCGTGGTTAAGAGGGGAGGAGTATATTTACAGCTAGAAATACTTGACTTTCAGTGAATTCTAGCTATATATATATATATATATATATATATATATATATATATAAATAAATAAATAAGAGAAATACTTGAATTTCAGTGTTCATTTATTTACACATATACACACACATAACACTCATCTACTCACTGTTGAGTTAAGGGTTGAATTGTCCATCCTTGTTCTATTCTCTGTCACTATTTTTCTAACCATGCTGAACACCCTCTCTGATGATGCATTCTGCTTCGTCTCCTTGTTGTGTGCGCAGTTGTGCACTGCACTCTCTAAAAGCCGTAGATGTTATTGTCACATATGCATGTACAGTAGATGGCAGTATTGTCCTGTTTAAGAGTGTCACAACATTGCTGTTTACGGCAGACGAACTGCTTTACGGTAGACGAAAACGTGACTGCTGTTGTTGTGTGTTGTTGGGAGGACGTTAATGAAACTGCCTAACAATAAACCCACATAAGAAACCAAGAACTCGCCCTCAATCATTCTACAGTTATAATGTGATTGGGCAGGCATGCTGTTTATATTGTGGGAAAGCGGACGTGAAAACAGGCTGTCGACACGTCACTCAGGTCCGCATGGAGCTGGAGGGGGCGTGGCCTCCAGCTCCGCCTGAATTTCGGGAGATTTTCGGGAGAAAATTTGTCCCGGGAGGTTTTCGGGAGAGGCGCTGAATTTCGGGAGTCTCCCGGAAAATCCGGGAGGGTTGGCAAGTATGCAGTTAGGGCCAATACTGGGTGTATCCATCAATCCATTTTCTACCGCTTGTCCCGTTCGGGGTGCTGGGAGTAGAAGATGCAAATATATTATACAGCAAGCGCAATGCTAGTTATCAACACTCATCACCGTTTTGCGAGCACTATTATGTGTTTTATTTAGCACGTGTGAAAAGTACGTGCAAGCTGACACACTCAAAGACAGTACGATTGACAAAAAAAATCCTCGTCATAAGTGTGAGTCAACATATTTGCGTGGTCGAACGGAAACAAAAATCATTAGACATAATGTCTATTCAGCAACATACTTTTATATTCTTTTAGCGACATGCTGAGTGGCCTAAGGAGCTGATTAAAATGTATTCAGATTCAGAAGTACTTTATTAGTCCCAGAGGGAAAATTAGGTTAAAATTGTATTCATTTGATGAGCATCGCCTCAGATAGCAGCAGCCTTCCACCATGGCCCCCATTTCCTCCTCTCTGTTGCAAGTTTTGTGGATTCTATGTAACATGTTTACGTGTGCTTATGGCTATTAAGGTTTTTTTTCCTTGGCCTCAGTCTGGACCCCCTCCACAGGACCCCAGTCTGAGACCGAACCTTTTTTTTTTTTACTTATCCACCCTCCCCAGGCGTTTACCTTTTCCCACCTTTCTAAGGGGCTCCGGAAGCTGGCTGACCCATCAGCGGTCCCGTCCTGTCTCCCTGTAATGTTTGCCTGCTCTTGAATGGGATTTATGCTGAAAATCTGAATTATGCTTATAACAGTGGTTCTTAACCTTGTTGCGCATTCACCAAACCCTTCTTTAGTGAAAAATAAAATGTTTTTTTTTTTTTCAAATTCAAGACAAAGTTATATGTTTTTGGTAACACATTAGTATGGGGAACATATTCTAAGTAACAAAGACTTAATTTATAGTTTTTTGGACACTAGGGGAACATATTCTAAGTAACAAAGACTTAATTTAGAGTTATTTGGTTAGGATTAGGGTTAGTGGGTTAGGTTTATAATAAGGCCATGCCGAATAAGGCATTAATAAGTACTTAATAATGACTAGTTAAGGGCCAATATGTTACTAATTTGCATGTTAATAAGCAACTAATTAATGGTGAATATGTTTCCATGTTTTATTACTGGTGCACAAAATGAACCGTGCATAAACATCACCGTGTTCAAAGAACAAAACCAACACAGTGCATGAACTCGCAACAAATTACACACCTGCAAACCAGTCTGACTTCTGCTGTTGCCGTATCCGTAATACGCCGATAGGGAGCAGTTTTTATTTACACGATGAGTCGGGTGTGTCTTGACCTCCGCCGAACCCCTGAGCCCGACTCACCGAACCCCTAGGGTTCGATCGAACCCAGGTTAAGAACCACTGGCTTATGACAAGCGTCATCATTATTCGCCATTATGCATCCGGAGCGCTGGAGAGTTCACACTGAAGTCACATCATAACACTATCTGATTGATTTGTAATGTAAAACTCATGAAAATAATGCCTACAATATTGCTGACAGAAAATAAACTTCCATACCGTATGATAAACAAAGCACGCTACTACAGCTTAGCAGTATATATATTTTGGGTGCTCTGAAGACTGGATGCACTGACAGACTCATACTCAAAAAGGTGGAGTTCTATGGGTGATCGTTATCTTCACTGTGATCGTTTTCACCATAAATGGCAGGTTATTGTGATAGTCCATATCACCCGTCCCTACTGGCCAAGTGTGGCCTGTGGGCCTTGAATTTGACACCTGTGGTCTAAATGCCTTAAATTACCATTACAGTAATGCCAAGAGACTAACAATATCGCTTTTCAACCACTTACATTTCTTCAGTATTTGCAGTGTAACTCTAATACAAAATACAAAAAAACAAAAATATCTTACAAGTGCAAACATTCTAAATCAAAGAAGTTGTGCACGTACAACATATCTTTGGGTGGGAATCCAGCCCGTGTTTTCCAGGCAAGAAAGTTTATTTCCGCAAGTAGCTCCTCTGTTTTCAGGTAAACTCTGTAGTTCTGTTTGCAAGTTGCCTGCTAGACCTTTCCGTGCAACAACACTGTCCTTACGTGTTTGGACCATCTCAAGCTTACTAAAGATGATTAAAGTTTTTATACACCTCCACTTTCAACCATTTAGATGTATTCAGTGTTTAAGGCGCACCTAAAAACCTCCAATTTTCTCAAAAGCTGACAGTGCGCCTTATAATCCGGTGCGCCTTATATATGAACCAATATTGAGCCACAACAGGTCTCGCAACTACGGGATGCATAACGTAACCCCAGCCTCTACTGTAGCGTCTAGTCTATGCGCCTTATAATGCGGTGCGCCTTATAATGTGGTGCACCTTATATATGAACAAAGTTTTAAAATAGGCCATTCATTGAAGGTGCGCCTTATAATCCGGTGCGCCTTAAAGTGCGGAAAATACGGTAATTCTAATACACTACCAAAACCTCTACAAACCATGCTACCAGAACTTTACAGTTATAACGTCATTATCATGCGCATCTTTTGCAGTAAATGATGTAGCAGTGTCTTACACACACGCACACACCACACACAGATTGTCACGCACACACACACACCATTAAAAAAGGGCTACTAAATTAAACAAAGGTTACTCACCTGTTTCTAAGAATTTAAGCACCGTATTTTTCGGACTATAAGTCGCAGTTTTTTTCATAGTTTGGCCGGGGGTGCGACTTATACTCAGGAGCGACTTATGTGTGAAATTATTAACACATTACCGTAAAATATCAAATAATATTATTTATCTCATTCACGTAAGAGACTAGACCAGGGGTCGGCAACCTTTACCAGTCAAAGAGCCATTTTGACCAGTTTCACAAATTAAAGAAAACAATGGGAGCCACAAAAATCTTTTGAAATATAAAATGAAATAACACTGCATACAAAGTTGTTTTTTTTGCACGTTGTATGGGGCTTCTGCTTGCTCACTTAAGTGACAGCAATGCATACATGGCCAATAACCACACAGGTTACATTGACGGTGGCGGTATAAAAAACTTTAACACTCTTACTAATAATGTGCCACACTGTGAACCCACACCAAACAAAAATGACAAACACATTTCGGGAGAACATCTGCACCGTAACACAACATAAACACAACAGAACAAATACCCAGAATCCCATGCAGCCCTAACTCTTCCGGCCTACATTATACACTCCCCCGCTACCAAACCCCGCTCACCTCAACCGACGCACGGAGGGGTGTGTGTGTGTGTGTGTGTGTGTGTGTGTGTGTGATCTGTGAGGGAGTAGGGTTGGGGTGGGGGCGGGGTTTGGTGGTAGCAGGGGTGTATAATGTAGCCCGGAAGAGTCAGGGCTGCATGGGATTCTGGGTATTTGTCTGTTGTGTTTATGTTGTGTTAAGGTGCAGATGTTCTCCCGAAATGTGTTTGTCATTCTTGTTTGGTTTTGGTTTAAAGTGTGGCGCATTATTAGTAAGAGTCTTAAAGTTGTTTTATATGGCCACTGTCAGTGTAACCTGTGTGGCTGTTGACCAAGTATGCCTTGCTGTCACTTGCGTGTGCAAGCAGAAGATGCATACAACGAAATACTGGGCTGGCACGCTGTTAATGCAGATTGTTGAGGGCGCTAAATGCTGTACCATCATAGCACGCTCTTATTATTATTGTAAGGGTGAAAATCGGAGAATATTAATCCCGGGAATTTTCTGCGAGAGGCACTGAAATCCGGAAATCTCCCGGGAAAATCAGGAGGGTCGGCAAGTATGCAGCTGAGCCGCATCAGAGTGATCAAAGAGCCGCATGCGGCTCCGGAGCCGCGGGTTGCCGACCTCTGGACTAGACGTATAAGATTTCATGGGATTTAGCGATTAGGAGTGACAGATTGTTTGGTCAACATATAGCATGTTCTATATGTTATAGTTATTTGAATGACTCTTACATAATATGTTACGTTAACATACCAGGCACGTTCTCAGTTGGTTATTTATGCGTCATATAACGTACACTTATTCAGCCTGTTGTTCACTATTCTTTATTTATTTTAAATTGCCTTTCAAATGTCTATTCTTGGTGTTGGCTTTTATCAAATAAATTTCCCCAAAAAATGCGACTTATACTCCAGTGCGACTTACATATGTTTTTTTCCTTCTTTGTTATGCATTTTCGGCCGGTGCGACTTGTACTCCGGAGCGACTTATAATCCGAAAAATACGGTAGTTGTTTTACTGAATACTTACTTTTACTGGAGTAATAATTTGGATGACTTGCTTTTTACTTTTACTTAATTCATATTACTCTAAAGTAATGGTACTCTTACTTCAGTACAATCTTTGGCCACTCTACCCTTCTCTGACAGTGTCACTGCCTGATATTCTGATTTACTAAGCCTGAAAATGACGGGCAGTATAGAAAACTGATAGTTTTTGTTCTTTGACTAAAAAAAACTAATGTATTTTCCGAACTATAAGCCGCTATTTTTTTCCCCAAGCTTTTTCGGCAACCAGTCGATCGCAATATACCAGTTGTTCTTTGGGACTTTACCAGTAGATCGCCAAAATAATTGGAAAAAAAATATTAATATGTCATAAGCAGTGTTGGGATTAACACGTTACAAAGTAACGCGTTACTGTAACGTCGTTACTTTCGGCGGTAACTAGTAATCTAACGCGTTATTTTTTATATTCAGTAACTCAGTTACCGTTACTACATGATGCGTTACTGCGTTATTTTACATTATTTTTTATGTAGTATCGGCTAGACACTGAGAAGATCTGAGTGTGTTTTATTGGAGCGCTGCGGAAGAGGCGACAAGGAAGAGGCGCGCCGCGCGCTGTCTGTGTGTATGTGTGTGTGTGGGAGGAGGCATGTCTGTGTTTACTAACAAGACATGGCGAAGCCCGAAGCCGAGTTTCTTAACATGGAGATATTCTCACTACTTTTCTGTTGTCGACCACAAGGAAAAGAACATTTTAGTTAAATGTAAGTTGTGTCTTGGATCATAGATCCTATCCTAGCAATTCAAATCTGCTGAAACAGCTACAAAGGCAACATGCTTCGACGAAGCTAGTAAAGAGAGACACACTTCACCTCCGAAGCAACAGCGGCTGGATTTTAACGAGGCACTGCGCACTGAAGGTACACACACTCTGTCAATTCTCTTACATACTCTTTCATTCTAGACTTCTAGAGTGTTTGATTATCACATCACTCTAAATGTATAAACTATAAAGTTCACAAACATAAAGAGGGATGCTAGTGGGCCAGGCCAATATTTCCTTATCTCTAAACTAAAACTGGGGAAATGTGTAGAGTGTTCTGGGCTTCAGACATGATTTTATTTCAGAATTCCTTGAGAGAAAAAAACGCCTGGTTAGGCTTTGTGTATGTAGTGTGTGCCTTCCTTGGTTTACAGTTATGTTGTTATTATGCTGTTTGTTACTTATGTATGTTATGTTGCAGCTATTTAAAATAGTTTTGTCAATTTGTTCTGGCCTGAAACAAATTGGCCCTTTGAAACATATTTTTGTCTTTGTGTGTTGTATGTAGACCACATTGCTTAGCAGAGGACAGTGATGCAAATGCATGTCAAGTTCATCAACAGATTGTATTATTCTCCAGTGCAATAACAGTACTGAAATGAAGGCTAAAATGGCATTAAAGGGGGCCTTAAAAAAAATAAAAAAATATCTATAAGTAACTAAATAGTTACTTTTTATGCATTACTTTTTTGTGTAAGTAACTGAGTTAGTAACTGAGTTACTTTTGAAATAAAGTAACTAGTAACTGTAACTAGTTACTGGTTTTCAGTAATTAACCCAACACTGGTTGTTCTGAAGGTTTTTCATATTTGTGTAAATTGTCCTTTTTTGTTCTATAGATAGATCATTTCTGTTAAGGGATTAATTATTATTATTTATTTCTATTTCATATGTGTTGTTTGGGAAGGTGAAATGTATTTTCGTTAAGTTGTTTAACCGTTACTACGGTTACGGTTGCCATGGTTACGGGCAGTTCCGTTTCCGCCGGCAGGTAGGAAAAAGCGTTAAAAGAGCTCCAGCATTGACAGGCAGCGGAGCGTCGGTAGTATTACACGGGAGATAGAGTTCACCATAGTTGCAGATCGAAGAAGTAACTACTCTATGCTTCTTATTTAAGTGTGTCATAAGTGACAGATAGTACATTAGTTTACGTTTAAGGACATTTGTGCGCTTCACGTTGCCAGTAGGAGGTGAAGCGCATGTTAACCGCTAGTTAGCTCACTGCAGCTCGCACCTGTGTTTGTTTGCTGCACCGTGACTTCACGAACTCCAGGTTCAGTCACATTTTGGATTAAGTTTATTTAAAGACACTCTCCCCTGTGACTGTTTTACTGTTTGGAGAGCGAGTGTGAACATTGTAGAGATTAGTTGTGTGCTATCGTGGCTACATTGCTGCGAGGGAAGTGGACAGCGCGAGGCACGAGTGTTAATAGCACGCGCTCACGGACTAGTCGACAGAGAGGTGATCCAGGACGAGGCTGGTTCTCCTCTCGCTCCAGACTGGACTCGTGAGGCAAGCTAAGAGGAAGCACGGCCGAGCCCTCCCCCTTTCTCTTCGCTTCTCTACAACGGGAGGTGTCCCCCCTCTCCAACGCCCCCTTGGTATCCAGCAGTTTCAACTCACCCCACCCCACCCCTACGTGCACCAACGATACAGCAGGACCACAACAGACTATCATCTGGCCCAGCCAAGGGGCCCAGGTTGGACTGTGTGTGTGTGTTGTGTAATTGGTTTAGTGCGGGAGGTTCTATTGGGGAGGTAGCGTGTGAGTGGTGATGAGCGTATGAGTGTAATTAATGTGTGTTTATTATTGTCTGATTATTGTATGTTATATGGTATATAGTAAATAGTTTAACTAAATAAGTTGTCTCCTCTCACTCTCTCCTAGACTAGATTATTGGGTAAATAGTGAAAATTAGAGCATCCCCCAAGGTAATATACAGTCCTTTACAGGCTCCCGTACATTTTGGTCCTTCGAGCCGGATATAATCAGTTAGGATGTCCAAAGAGAGTGAGAGAACCCTAAGCCCCTCCCCAGAACCAGAACCACCAGCACGCCCTGTTAGAGAGCGCAGGTTACCTTCTAGACTACAGGACTATCACTTGACTACCCTAGATAAGACTGACAGCCCCAGTAGTTTAGAGAGTAAAGCACCCCAAGTGGCGGAGGGCAATATTGCAACACCTGAGTTAGGTTTGACTATGCAACCCAGTATTCACCCCTTCTCCTCGCTACCAAGGGATGAAGAGAGACAGGAAAAGGTGGCCCCGCTGCTGGCATCAGTCATCCCTCCACCGACAGAAATCGCCAGCCAAGGTGAAGCGGAGGAGGAGGAACGGCACAAAGAGGATCCACCAAGAGGTGGCAACTTACAGAATGGTGAGGAAATAATTCCCCCTGATGCCGCCACCCCACTAGACAGGACTGACCCCCGAACCTTCCATCCGGGTGAGTTCTTCAAGAACTCTAATCCTCAAGGCAAGCCCCCCAACGTAAAGTCTCGCCTATCTTCTGGCCGGCGCAGCAGCGTCCATAGCAGCCGTACGGGTAGTCACCGTAGCAGTCACCGTAGCAGCCACTCAGGACGATCGAGCCTTGAGAGTCTACTCTCTGAGAAGTTAATCAAGCAGTTGATTGACAACCAGGAGAATCAGCGCCAGGACGCCCTCGCTAGAGAGGAACGTCTGCACGAAGAAGCCCGTGCTAGAGACGAGCGCCTGCATATAGAGGCCCGCGCTGACAAGGAGCGCCTGGAACGGCAAACCCAGGCTACTGCGGAGGCACTAGAGAAGGCGGCAGTCCAGAGCCTGGAGCTCGCTAAGCTCGCTCTCTCCCGACAACCAGAGCCCTCCACCCCAGGCCGGATATCGAGAGCGCCCTCAAGGCCTGGCTCGCCAGAGGAAAGGAAGAAGAGCATCGAGAGGTCTCGAGCCCTGGACCCTGAAACCCAGAGCACACACGAGGAGGAAATGGAGCCTGACGAACGCTTGGACTCCCTTCTGGATCGTAGGGTGCAGTATCCACACGCCCCTCCCCCCTCCTAACCATCACAATCAGCCCGCCGTAATGCAGGATCATATGACCCGCTTCCTCTTCACCCGCCTGGCTCCATCGTTCCCTTCTTTACTCAAGACAGCAGGGAGAACTACAGGGAGATGCGGCTGAGCCTGGAGTACCTGCTAGGAGAACCGCAGGCGTACCATAGTGAGCAGCAAAAGTGGCTCACACTCCATCTTCATTGCAAGCTACCAATAGCTAAGAGACTTTGCTTCTCCCACGCCAAGTCCCTCACGCCCTACACAGACAGCATCAGCGAGCTAGATCGCCGCTGGGGTTGTCCATGGGACCACATCCTCGACGAGGTTGAAGCACTCGGGGAATTACCTGAGATCCGAACCGACGTAGCCCTGGATGACTACGCCCTCCGCATCCGCTCTCTGGTCACGATGCTGAAGCTGCAGGGACCGACTGGAGCCAGGGAATTGAACACAGGCTCCACCGTGGAGCGCTTCATAAGGAAGCTGCCCAGACACAGAGAGGAAAGGTTCCGGCGGCGTCATGACCAACTCAATCCCGACCAGCCAGCAGCCAGCTTGGAGGAGCTATCTGACTTTCTGAGAAGTGAGGTAAAGCACATCCGTCTCCCAACAAAAGCTGAGCCGAAGTACGGCGGACATGAACGGACCAACGAACGGACCGATCGAGCAACCAAGAGGAAGGAAGGGTCAGTCCGGGTGATGACGACGATCCCAGGGGCTGACACTAAAGAGAAGAGGGACACCCCCCACGGTGAGAGGGGCGGCCCTAAGCAAGGTGATAAGAAGCCTCAACCACCTTGCCCGTGTTGCACAGGGTCCCACTGGCTTGAACACTGTCCAGAGTTCGGGAAACAGAACACTGAAGAGAGGACGCAGTGGATAAAGGACAACAAGTGGTGTTGGAGGTGCGCCCGTGAGCACATGGCCAAGCAATGCACCCTGAAGAGGCCTTGTCGTGTTAAGGAATGCGGCAGGATACACCTCACGGTCCTCCACAACCTCAATACCAGAAGCGACAAGCCGGAGACCGGAGAGTTCCCCCCGGGATCCATCCAGTGAGATCCAGGAGGGTCGTACCTACTACGTAGGCCCAGTCCGTGGTATCAACCCCCGAGTGTTACTCAAGATGGTGCCGGTCATCCTACGCCATGACGGGAGGGAGAGGTCTACCTACGCAATCATTGTGTGCACCATCCTGATGAAGGAGGCAGCCACCGCCCTCGGGCTCAAGGGTCATCCTCATCAAATGAAGATCCTCACCATTCGACCCAAGCCCACCCCGATCGCGGGTGAGATAGTGTCCCTGGAGATCATGGCAAAGGGGCGACCAGGAGAAGTGCACTCCCTGCGCGATGTGTTCACCGCGGCTGACGTGAGCCTTTCGACGTATGGCTACCCAATGAAGGTGCTCAAGGCAAAGTACCCCCATCTGTCAGAGTTGAATCTTGATCAAGAAGAGGAAGTGGTACCGACCATCCTACTTGGGTCCGATCAAGCAAGGCTGACCCTCCCAAGGCGCATCCTCCCAGGCCCACGTGGCTGCCCCGTCGCCCTGGACACCCCACTTGGTTGGACTCTCCAAGGCCCTATTAACCTGAAGAGTGTTAATCCCAGCCAGACCAGAATGCACTTCCTCGGGGCCGGGTACAAAATGGAGGAACCCTCAAACCAGCCCAATAAGGCTGCCAGTGAGACAGAAGCAGTCCTTGAGGTAATCAAAGCAGATGTGATTGAGGACAATGTGGAGAAAGACGGGGATGCAAGCATTGAAGATGGGCAGAAAATGCAGGAGGATCATCACCAGCAGCAGTTTGATCAAGCTCCTGAGGAGAACTGTCCCAAGGCTGTCTTTGAAAATAAAGCTGCTGCCTGTGAGCTGTCATTGTGTTCCACATCTGAGAAGACTAGGGAGTTAGGACCCATGGAGACAGAAATAGTTGTGCAGTCACAACATAACCAGGACAAGGAAAAGCTCTCAGCGCAAGAAGAGAAAGTCCAGGTCCTGCTCTCTGAGATTGAACTCCTGAACTCGGACCTTCGACTGAGGAAAGAGTTGACCTCTGACCTCCTGGCCCAAGTTCAAACCTTGGAGAGTAAAGTTAAATTAGCAGAAGTAGAAACGTCTTGTGCAGCACAGAAGCTGAACAGTGCTCTGCATGAGAGGAACGGCCTCTCTGATCAGTTGTCAAAGATGTCAGAAGAGAAGAACACATTAGCCCTGCAGCTCCAAACCGCTCACTGCCAGCTAACTGATGTCATGGACATGACAGAGGAGTTTAAGAAGCAACTAGCCACCCTTCAAGTTGACTTTCAGTACAATCCACCTAGCGCCCCTCACACTCTAAACTTCGCCCTTGGAACACAGGTCCCCAAAGCTGAAGTCTTCGCCACTGTATTAGTCGAAGTGGACGCGATCCTAAATTCTAAACCATTGGAATATGCAAGTAGCGATCTGGCTGACCTCGATCCCATCACGCCCAACTCTCTCCTCATGGGGCGGCCAGACACGGCTCTTCCACTCGCAGCCTATGCTTCAACCGATGTCAGTGATCATACCTGGAAGTACAGTCAGGCCATACCTGACCAGTTTTGGAGGAGGTACACCTCTGAGTATCTCCCCAGCATGCAAGGCCGTCGCAAGTGGCACAGAGAGCGTAGTAACTTGGAGGTGGGCACTCCAGTCATGATTGTGGATCCAGCGCTACCCAGAGCGCATTGGCTCCTGGGCAGAGTGAAGACAGTCAGTAAGGGGAAGGATGGAAGAGTTCGCTCAGCAATAGTGGACACTGGCCAGAGAACTTACCATCGACCAGTCGCTCGCCTTATCGAGCTCCCCCCATACTATGACCCGACTCCCCCTAAACCCCCCTGATCTGCTTGTATATCAAACCTTCATTAGTATTACTGATTTCCTTCACATAAATCAGGGGGCGGCTGTTCTGAAGGTTTTTCATATTTGTGTAAATTGTCGTTTTTTGTTCTATAGATAGATCATTTCTGTTAAGGGATTAATTATTATTATTTATTTCTATTTCATATGTGTTGTTTGGGAAGGTGAAATGTATTTTCGTTAAGTTGTTTAACCGTTACTACGGTTACGGTTGCCATGGTTACGGGCAGTTCCGTTTCCGCCGGCAGGTAGGAAAAAGCGTTAAAAGAGCTCCAGCATTGACAGGCAGCGGAGCGTCGGTAGTATTACACGGGAGATAGAGTTCACCATAGTTGCAGATCGAAGAAGTAACTACTCTATGCTTCTTATTTAAGTGTGTCATAAGTGACAGATAGTACATTAGTTTACGTTTAAGGACATTTGTGCGCTTCACGTTGCCAGTAGGAGGTGAAGCGCATGCTAACCGCTAGTTAGCTCACTGCAGCTCGCACCTGTGTTTGTTTGCTGCACCGTGACTTCACGAACTCCAGGTTCAGTCACATTTTGGATTAAGTTTATTTAAGAGACACTCTCCCCTGTGACTGTTTTACTGTTTGGAGAGCGAGTGTGAACATTGTAGAGATTAGTTGTGTGCTATCGTGGCTACATTGCTGCGAGGGAAGTGGACAGCGCGAGGCACGAGTGTTAATAGCACGCGCTCACGGACTAGTCGACAGAGAGGTGACCCAGGACGAGGCTGGTTCTCCTCTCGCTCCAGACTGGACTCGTGAGGCAAGCTAAGAGGAAGCACGGCCGAGCCCTCCCCCTTTCTCTTCGCTTCTCTACAACGGGAGGTGTCCCCCCTCTCCAACGCCCCCTTGGTATCCAGCAGTTTCAACTCACCCCACCCCACCCCACCCCTACGTGCACCAACGATACAGCAGGACCACAACAGACTATCTTCTGGCCCAGCCAAGGGGCCCAGGTTGGACTGTGTGTGTGTGTTGTGTAATTGGTTTAGTGCGGGAGGTTCTATTGGGGAGGTAGCGTGTGAGTGGTGATGAATGTATGAGTGTAATTGTGTGTTTATTATTGTCTGATTATTGTATGTTATATGGTATATAGTAAATAGTTTAACTAAATAAGTTGTCTCCTCTCACTCTCTCCTAGACTAGATTATTGGGTAAATAGTGAAAATTAGAGCATCCCCCAAGGTAATATACAGTCCTTTACAGGCTCCCGTACACTGGTCATAAGTGACAGCCCCACCCGCAGGGTAACTAACAGGCCCGCCAACAGGCACGTATTTTAACCCATGAACCCACCCGAACGCCTCGCGCTCTTCAACATCAAACAACTCTTCCCTCAACCACGACCATCATCGCTCCACTGGGACGGGAAGTTGACAAGCCAAATACGGGAGTCCGTGAACATTGCTCCAAAGTACTGATTTTGTGTTGGTTTATACATACAAAAGTAAACAGTGATATGTGCAAAGGCAGTAATATATGATAAAATAAGGCGGCAGCTAAAAAAGGACTTGCCCGTTTATTCCCTCTTAATCAAACACGAAAAACCCGCCAGGTGAACAGCTGATTTTATCCCTTCCGGCGCTGACATAAGCGGATTCGCGTCCCATATGTGACCATATGACGAACAAAGTACAGCACAGGGCCATCTGTGGCCCATGACTCATTTGTCATTTGCTCGAGGCACATTACCAAAAAAAAAAAGAAGAAAACTTGTGAAAAAAATTGGGAAAATAGCAAGAAGCACAATGAGGAAAAAAAACCAAAATGTTAATATCATCCAATAATACCAACACAAAGCTTTGTCTTTAAAAAACAAAAAATAAATAAATATTTATGTGTGTGTGTGTGTATGTATGTATATGTATATTTATGTGTTGTGAATACATGTGTATGTGTGTGTGTATATATATATGTATGCGTGTGTGTGAGTGTGTGTATATATGGGACAAGCGGTAGAAAATGGATGGATGAATATATACAGTGTGTATATATATATATGCACATACACACACACACACACATATTTTGTTTTGTTTTTTGGTTGAGCTCGAAAAGATTGGTGACCGCTGGGCTAATCAATGGATTTTTCTTCGCTAATTAGATCCAGCAAAGAAATCAAACAATCTACTAAAATGATTCACTTTAAAAAAAAAACTGTTCAAACTCAAAGTGTTTACAAAGTACAAGGAAGAAAAATCCTGAAAATGAGAAAATCTTATTCATCTCATAAAGATTAAATAAAGATTTTAATGACTTTTCTGTTTTGTTTGATCAGCCGTTTTACTGCCGGGCTACAAGCACCATTTGGACATAATTAAGGTATGTAAGTTAATATTTCCAAAATCTTTCTGTTAATATCTCATTTCACAACGTACCAGTATGTATCTGTGGCTTATAGTCCGATAAGGCTAATATATGAAAACATCCTACATTTTAGGGATGTCCGATAATATCGGACTGCCGGAAACTACACCATCTCAACATCCCCCCTCAGCTGATCCACCTCACCCACAACTTCCTCACCGACCGACTGCAAGCAGTAAGGGGGGGCTCAAACACATCCCCGATGCTTACCATCAACACCGGAGTCCCACAGGGATGTGTGTTGAGCCCTTTCCTGTACACACTCTACACCAGGGGTCTCAAACTCAATTTACCTGGGGGCCACTGGATGCAGAAACTGGGTGAGGCTGGGCCGCAAGAAAAGATTTCTTAAAAAAAATCTAACATGCTCTTTTTAATGAATTCACCTTCTTTGAATGGCTTTACCGCCCTAGCAACCATCTCACTCACCGTGTAGCTAGCTTTGACTGCTGCATCACTCTTTTCGGTTGCTTTCTTGAAGAAATCTTGTTGCCTCAGTAGACTGGTTTTAAAATGTGCAACCCGGTTCACTCTCTCATCTCCCTGGTATTTTGCATACTCCTCAGCATGTCCAGTTGTATAATGACGTTTCAAATTGTATTCCTTGTGCACTGCAACTTTCTCTGTGCAAATAAGACACGTCAGGGTGCCCCTGTGCTCAACAAAGAAATATTGCATCTCCCACTTTTCCTGGAATTGTCTTTGCTCATCACTAACCTTTCTCTTCACTGCAGGCTTTGAAAAAGACATGTTTGGGGTTTTTGTAGCCCGGAAGAGTTAGGGCTGCAAGAGATTCTGGGTATTTGTTCTGTTGTGTTTATGTTGTTTTACGGTGCTGATGTTCTCCCGAAATGTGTTTGTCATTCTTGTTTGGTGCGGGTATCGCAGTGTGGCGCATATTTGTAAGAGTGTTAAAGTTGTTTATACGAACACCCTCAGTCAGACCTGTATGGCTGTTGCTCAAGTATGTCTTGCAGTCACTTGTGTGTGCCTGCAGATGCCGCATACAACATGTGACTGGGCCGGCACGCTGTTTGTATGGAGAAAAAGACTGTGCGATGTTAGGTTCTAGAGGACATTAAAGGCAGTGCCATCATGGCATGCCCTCAATATTGTCGAGAGCCACATACCACACCGTGATTGATAGATTCCTTCAGCTCCGCACACAACGCTGTCAAGCGGCATTCATTTAAAACTCGCGGGCCGCACTAACATTAAACTTTCATATTAATTGGCCCGCGGGCCGCGTGTTTGAGACCCCTGCTCTACACCAATGACTGCCGTAGCATCTCACCCACCATTCAGATGACACAGCCATTCTTGCACTCCTCTCCAACAGTCAATCCATCCTAGACTATCATAACACAGTCAAACATTTCACAGAGTCATGCACAGCCAGTTATCTGGAAATCGATGTCAATAAAACAGAAGAAGTATGGTTCAACCCCCCCCTCACCTCAGCACCCCATCATCATAAACACACAAACAGTTAAAACAGTTGACACTTATAAATACCTGGGTGTAACCTTGGACAATAAACTCACCTTTGATCAGCACACCACGGACATTCCAAAAAGAAGTCAACAAAGACTGTCAGCCATCCGTAAACTTAAAGGACTATACGTTACACCTCGCCTCCTGTTATTACTTTACCAAAGCATTGTTCAACCCATCCTTATGTACTGTTCCACATGTTTTTTCACTATGCTTTCTGTAACCAACCGGACCAAACTCACACGCATTACAAACATAGCAGCTAAAATCACCGGCCTACCCACACCCAACATTTCAGATTTAAACCACAGGTCCATCATTCGACTGGCAAACACAATAGTCTAGTATATCAGTCACCCACTACACCAATACATCATCCCACTACCATCAGGGCGCAGGTACAGAACCATCAAATTCCGGAGGGCCCGCCTCAGGAAAAGCCTTATCACTGCAGCTATAGCCTCCCTTAACAGTCTGACAAGCCTGTAAATGTGTTGGTCATGTATGATGTCTTTTTGTTATTTTTGTTTCCTTATGTGTACTGTCTATTGTTTAAATGTACGGCAGTGAAAATGAATTTCCCCAACGGGGACCAATAAATCTAAATCTAATCTAAATCTATTATCGGCCGATAAATGCTTTAAAATGTAACATCGGAAATTATCGGTAACGGTTTAAAAATGATCGGTATCGGTTTTAAAAAGTAAAATTTATGACATTTTAAAACGCTGCTGTGTACACGGTCGTAGGGAGAAGTACAGAGCGCCAATAAACCTTATAGGCACTGCCTTTGCATGCCGGCCCAGTCACATAATATCTACAGCTTTTCACACACAAAAGTGGATACAAGGCATACTTGGTCAACAGCCATACAGGTCACACTGAGGGTGGCCGTATAAACAACTTTAACACTGTTACAAATATGCGCCACACTGTGAACCCACACCAAACAAGAATGACAAACACATTTCGGGAGAACATCCGCACCGTAACACAACATAAACACAACAGAACAAATACCCAGAATCTCTTGCAGCACTGACTCTTCCGGGACGCTACAATATACACCCCCGCTACCCCCCACCCCCGCCCACCAATAATGCACTTTGTGACTTCAATAATAAATATGGCAGTGCCATGTTGGCATTTTTTTCCATAACTTGAGTTGATTTATTTTGGAAAACCTTGTTGCATTGTTTAATGCATCCAGCGGGGCATCACATCAAAATTATGCATAATAATGTGTTAATTCCACGACTGTATATATCGGCATCGGTTGATATCGGTATCGGTAATTAAGAGTTGGACAATATCGGAATATCGGATATTGGCAAAAAAGCCATTTTAGTGGGTGCAGATTATATACTAAGAGTCCGGAAAATACGGTAATTCAGATTCAAGCACTTGGTTACCTTGAACGGTGATTGATATTGTTTCCGTTTCAGAGAACGCTGCTGAACTGAGTTGGTAGTTGTAAGCACAGTAGTAGAAACCCTTGTGGGAATCCTCTGCAGCAGGGAATAGGAAAGTGGCGGAATTTTCAACAGCCGGTTCCGTCCACACAGTGGGGTCTCCCACGTGAAGGCTTGTTCTTAGGTGGAAGAATTGTATTGTGTAAAGCGTGTTGTGGCTGCAGGTGATGGCAAAGCGATGGCCCCTCAGGACATACATTCCGTCACTGTGGGCGGTGTACAAAGTTGCTTGTGGTTTTACTGGATGCTCTGTAAAAGAATAGGACACAATCATATGTGTAATACATCTCAAAATATTCCAGAGCTTCAGATTGTGTGTACTGTACCGATACAGGTGATGTACATTTTGCCACAATTCTCCTCAGTGCTGTTGAATGAGAATGAGGGACATTCCTGAAGTTTCTCCTCGTTGCCTTTACATTTAAAGTCAGGACTCCACACTTGCATATCTTGCCCGGGGGACGACGTCATGCTGTGATAATCCAGAGGAACTCCACAACCAAGTTCCCGACATACAACAAACGCGTTCTCTGGGTTGAGGACGGAGTTACACATCGGTGACCAGGACTGAGAAGACCTGACCATCAGATCGCCTGAACATCTGTCCCTTCCTCCCAGGAGTTGAATATTGTCTGAAATCCAGAAAAAAACATTGAAGGTCAAAGCAGTCCGAAATACATATTACATACAGTAGGGGTGGCTGTATCGATCCAAATATGAGAAGTATCAAAACAATACTAGCTATGATGAGAGCTATATTTTCAGTTCTCTTCTTTACTTTCACAATTATCTGTGTTTTTTGTTGTGTTGTTACATTGTTGATATTTATATTAGGGACGGCCAGGGCGCATTCCTGACGAGCGCACCGCGGGCCACGCCCACAGGCGCTCTCTCTCTGCTGCGGGCCTGCCTCCTCGCGCCTGCAGACAATCTGCATCTGCGCACCTGCCCGTGATGAGCGAGCTGCCTTCATAAGCCTGCTCAACCTGCCATTCCGCACCGGAATATAGTCTTCTGTACCGTAAGCCGACACAAGCTTTATGCTCTCTTTTGCTCCCTCCGTCTTTCTTCCCCGTGCTTGATTTGTCCCCTGTCTTCTCCCTTGTGCCCGCAGTGTTTTCCTTCCGTTGCCTTGGTTTCGAGCTGTGCGTCTCGCTCCCTTGGACTTCTCCCCCTAGATCTCGACTGCCTTCCCGGATCTCGACCCCCCTCGCATGGACACGGACTCTGACGCTTCTTTCTCGCCGCGGATCACCTGCCTACCCCATTGACTGCCTCGTTCCTTCGCTCTCATCAACACTTGGTAATACACTTCAGCTAATCTACTACACACATAGTCACACACATACGCTCTTGGATTTTGTCACACACCATTCTATAGTTTATTAGTATTGTTTTGTATTATTATTATATATATATAATCAATTATTGTACATAAATCCCCTGGTGTCTGTTGCCGTCATCTCCCTTAGTCAAACCAAAACAGACGTAACAATAAAAAGTACAAACGATAAACTGCGGTAACCTTCCCGTTTTTACTTACAATTATAAATGCACTTTGATAGAAATAAAGACCTGCTACCACTAGATCGCTTGCTAGCTTAAATGCTAACACGAATACAAGACACATTACTGCCTTCCCTATTAAGACAACATAGCCCATTCTAAATTTGTATAAACACATTACTGTCTGACTAACTAAATATCCAATTGTGCACATTTAATCTTCACACTGTTCTCTCTTAATAGATCTATACTCAAAAAGGATATGAAATCGACTGAGGCGTCTACAAGAGGAAGTGGACTTGTGTGATGACACATAAACAGGAAGTAAAGAACACAACACCAGTTTTGTCTTTATCATTAAAAGCACTCTAAAACCTTTACAAGTTAAAACGGAAGAAGATAAACATATTCAAACGCTCAAATAAAAATAATATAGATCTTAAGATGCCAGAATATTTTATGGTTCTTCTACCAAGAAAGTATATTGTGTGTCTATCTTATTTGAACCTAAAATACAACTTAGTTAAAAGATTTCAGTGTTCGATAAGTATTTTAGAGAACATTCAACACTACCGTGATAATATTGATAGCCGTAATAGTTTTTAGTCACAATATTAAAAACCCGTTTCCATATGAGTTGGGAAATTGTGTTAGATGCAGTGTTGGGTTAGTTACTGAAAACCAGTAACTAGTTACAGTTACTAGTTACTTTATTTCAAAAGTAACTCAGTTACTAACTCAGTTACTTACACCAAAAAGTAATGCGTTACTGTGAAAAGTAACTATTTAGTTACTTCTTCTACTTTTTGTTTTTAAAGCTCCCATTAATGCCCTTTTAGCTTTCATTTCAGTACTGTTATTGCACTGGAGAATAATACAATCTGTTGATCAACTTGACATACATTTGCATCACTGAACTCTGCTAAGCAATGTGCTCTACATACAACACACAAAGACAAAGATATGTTTCAAAGGGCCAATTTATTTCAGGCCAGAACAAACTGACAAAACTATTTTAAATAGCTGCAACATAACATACATAAGTAACAAACAGCACAATAACACTAACACTAACCACGTTAAACCCAGATTCCAAACTAACAAAGGTCTTAACTCATTCTCTTTCTATGCCACTTCAATATGGAATCCACTCCCAACAGGTGTAAAATAAAGGGCATCTCTATCCTCCTTCAAAACCGCACTAAAAGAACACCTCCAGGCAACTACAACCCTAAACTAACACCCTCCTTTCCACATAATACCTCTTCGGATTGTAAATAATCAAATGTAGACATTTTTTCTTATACTTTCTGATCTCTCTCTCTGTGTCCACTACTTGCTGTACATATCCTACCAAGTCAGTCCTACACTGTTTCAATGTCCATTTCTCTGATGATGCAATTGTTGATGCTGATTGTTGATGACAGAAGTGTTGATACCAACCAAACCTAACCCCCCCCATATCCCACATCCCGGATTGTAAATAATTCAATGTATATACTCTGATGATTATCTTGTGTGATGACTGTATTATGATGTTAGTATATATTTGATAGTATATATCTGTATCATGAATCAACACGTTGAAAAACTTATTGGGGTGCTACCATTTAGTGGTCAATTGTACGGAATATGTACTGTACTGTGCAATCTACTAATAAAAGTTTCAATCAATCAACAACATAGCTGTAAAGCTGGCTTCACCTAAGGAAGGCACACGTGACATACACAAAGCCTAACCAGGCAGATTTGAATTGTTGTTTTGGGCAGGAGACGGGATCTTTGATCCAAGACACAACTTATATTTAACTAAAATTTTCTTTTCTTTGTGCTCGACAAAAGAAAAGAAGTGAGAATATCTCATATTTGCCAACCCTCCCGAATTTCAGTGCCTCTCCCTGGGACAACCATTCTACCAAATTTCTCCCGATTTCCAGCCGGACTTAAGGCACGCACCCTCCAGGTCCGTGCGGACCTGAGTGAGGACAGCCTGTCGTCACGTCCGCTTGGCCAACCAAAAAGTAACCACAGAACATTATACCGTATAGTCGTATAGTGTTCTGTGGTTACTTTTTGGTTGGCCAACGGTTTACGTTGTATTGCGCACCCCCCTCCCCTGCCATCCCCTCCCCACACCCACACACACACACAGAGAGCGCAGAGGAAGAATCAGAAGCAGGTCTCTGCTTCGCTGCCATAAAACACGATCAGATCCTCAGTTTGTAGCCGATACTACATAAAAAATAACGTAAAATAACGCAGTAACGCATCATGTAGTAACGGTAACTGAGTTACTGAATATAAAAAATAACGCGTTAGATTACTAGTTACCGCCGAAACTAACGGCGTTACAGTAACGCGTTACTTTGTAACGCGTTAGTCCCAACACTGGTTAGATGTAAATATAAACGGAATACAATGATTTGAAAATCCTTTTCAACCCATATTCAATTGAATGCACTACAAAGACAAGATATTTGATGTTCAAACTCATAAACTTTATTTTTTTTTTGCAAATAATAATTAACTTAGAATTTCATGGCTGCAACACGTGCTAAAGTAGTTGGGAAAGGGCATGTTCACCACTGTGTTACATCACCTTTTCTTTTAACAACACTCAATAAACGATTGGGAACTGAGAAAACTATTTGTTGAAGCTTTGAAAGTGGAATTCTTTCCCATTCTTGTTTTATGTAGAGCTTCAGTCGTTCAACAGTCCGGGTGTCTCCACTGTCGTATTTTACGCTTCATAATGCGCCACACATTTTCGATGGGAGACAGGTCTGGACTGCAGGCGGCCCAGGAAAGTACCCGCACTCTTTTTTTACGAAGCCATGCTGTTGTAACACGTGCTGAATGTGGCTTGGCATTGTCTTGCTGAAATAAGCAGGGGCGTCCATGAAAAAGACGGCGCTTAGATGGCAGCATATGTTTTTCCAAAACCTGTATGTACCTTTCAGCATTAATGGTGCCTTCACAGATGTGTAAGTTACCCATGTCTTGGGCACTAATGCACCCACATACCATCACAGATGCTGGCTTTTGAACTTTGCGTCGATTACAGTCTGGATGGTTCGCTTACCCTTTGGTCCGGATGACACGATGTCGAATATTTCCAAAAATAATTTGAAATGTGGACTCGTCAGACCACAGAACACTTTTCCACTTTGCCATCAGTCCATCTTAGATGTTCTCGGGCCCAGAGAAGCCGGCGGCGTTTCTGGATGTTGTTGATAAATGGCTTTCGCTTTGCATAGTAGAGTTTTAACTTGCACTTACAGATGTAGCGACGAACTGTATTTAGTGACAGTGGTTTTCTGAAGTGTTCCTGAGCCCATGTGGTGATATCCTCTAGAGATTGATGTCGGTTTTTCATACAGTGCCGTCTGAGGGATCGAAGGTCACGGTTATTCAATGTTGGTTTCCGGCCATGCCGCTTACGTGGAGTAACTTCTCCAGATTCTCTGAACCTTTTGATGATATTATGGACCGTAGATGTTGAAATCCCTAAATTTCTTGCAATTGCAATTTGAGAAACGTTGTTCTTAAACTGTTTGACTATTTGCTCACGCAGTTGTGGACAAAGGGGTGTACCTCGCCCCATCCTTTCTTGTGAAAGACTGAGCATTTTTTGGGAAGCTGTTTTTATACCCAATCATGGCACCCACCTGTTCCCAATTAGCCTGCACACCTGTGGGATGTTCCAAATAAGTGTTTGATGAGCATTCCTCAACTTTATCAGTATTTATTGCCACCTTTCCCAACTTCTTTGTCACGTGTTGCTGGCATCAAATTCTAAAGTTAATGATTATTTGCAAAAAAAAAAAGTTTATCAGTTTGAACATCAAATATGTTGTCTTTGGTGCATATTCAACTGAATATGGGTTGAAAAGGATTTGCAAATCATTGTATTCCGTTTATATTTACATCTAACACAATTTCCCAACTCATATGGAAACGGGGTTTGTACGTTTTAATATAGTTACACCCCTAATTTACATACAGAAGTACCTCAGCTTGCGAGTGCCCTCGCTCACAAGTTTTTCTGGAGACGAACGGTAATTGTTACGATTCGGGTTGCACGCAAAAATTTTGAGTGACAAGCCAGCCCACTGCTAGTTGGTGTAACGAATGTCACAGAACCCGTAAGTTCCAACCAAAACAACTGCTGTCTCAATCACTTGCTTATAACTAGAGACTAATGTTGTCCCGATACCAATATTTTGGTACCGGCACCGGTACTAAAATTATTTCGATACTTTTCAGTACTTTCCGATACTTTTCTAAATGAAGGGGACCACAAAACAATTGCATTATTGGCTTTATTTTAACAAAAAAAATCCTACGGTACATTAAACATATGTTTTTTTTTATTGCAAGTTTGTCCTTAAATAAAATAGTGAACATACAAAACAACTTGTCTTTTAGTAGTAAGTAAGCAAACAAAGGCTCCTAATTTGTCTGCTGACATATGCAGTAACATATTGTGTCATTTTCCACTCTATTATTTTGCCAAAATTATTAAAGACAAGTGGTCGAAAATTAATTATTGATCTACTTGTTCATTTACTGTTAATATCTGCTTACTTTCCCTTTTAACATGTTCTGTCTACACTTCTGTTAAAATGTAATAATAATGTATTATTCTGTTGTTTGGATGCTTTAGATTAGTTTTGGATGATACCACAAATTTGGGTATGAATCCGATACCAAGTAGTAGCAGGATCATACATTGGTCATATTCAAAGTCCTCATGTGTCCAGGGACATATTTCCTGAGTTTATAAACATAATATAAATTTTTTTTAAACGAAAGAAGATGTTGTGATACCAAAAAATATCGACGTAATCATAGGAGTATCGACTAGATACGCTCCAGTACTTGGTATCATTACAGTGGATGTCAGGTGTAGATCCACCAATGGCGTTTGTTTACATTTTGACGTCGGTGAGCTACGGTGTGTCGTGAAGCATGTTTAGCTATTCCTCGTCCTGCAGGGATGATACTTGTAAGAAACATACTTTATTTGTCGCCATGGACGAGAGGATTAGTGATTTAGAAGTAGCTAAAACACTGCCGACTGGGGCTGGACTTTAGCCGCTAACTAGCTTGCCATGTCTTAAAGCACCTCTTCCGTTGGGCGTTTCAGTGTTATAACTTCACCTTTATTGTTAGTTTTGAAGCGTCCGTTTTCCCTTTTCTGTCTACACACTGTGTCTATTTGTAACTATTCCGTGATTTTGAGCTACCGAACATGATCGTCTGCTCGTAAACCATCGACGTGATGACGACGGGGGGCGCGGAGGGGTGGGGGACCGATACTTTTCTGAGGCGGTATAGTACCGAATATGATTCATTAGTATCATGGTACTATACTAATACCGGTATACTGTACAACCCTACTAGAGACCAAAATGGGCAGTATGGTGGCACAGGGGTTAGTGCATGTTCCTCACAATAAGAAAGTCTTTGTCAGGGCGCAGACTCGAACCCGCTTCCCTCCTGCAACTGAGTGTTACAGTTTCTCCTCTGGCTGCTCGCCCCGGACATGCCCCCACTCACCGCTGAGCGCAGCACGCCCACGCAGCGACAAGCCTGCAGACAATCGGCAATATGCACACCTGGAACTGATGAGGGCGAGCTGGATAAAGGACCACTGGACCCAAGGATCCATACGGGAACTTAGTATACCTCTTTGTATATTGTAAGCCTTATGCTCTTTCTGCGTTTTTCCCTCCGTCTTCTGACGTCCTTGTTGTTCTTCCGCAGTGCCATCTCGAGTCTCCCCCTTTGTTATCTCCCGTTGTTTCCCCCGTGGTTTTGGACTGCCTTCCTCGATCCTCGACTCTCGCCTGGACACGGACTCTGACGTCTCTCTCTCGCCCTGGATCTTCTGCCTGCCCCATGGACTGCCTTTCCTGCCTTGTTCCTTCTCCTCATTTCAACATTTGGTAAGACTCAACAGCTGATTATTCATACACAGTCTTCCACCATACACACCTTCTGGATATTAGTTCACACTCCAATTCCGTAGTTATTATTATTATTATAGTTTGATTATTATATATATTGTAATATATATATAATAAAATACATAGAGCTAGACCATCCCCTGGTGTCTTTGCCGTCATCTCCCTTCTGTTAAAACATAACAGTCCTGGGTTCGATCCCTGGGGTCTTTCTTTATCAATCAATCAATTCCTTTGTCGTTGTCATAATAATCCACAAGTCATACATGCCAACGAGATTTAGTTTGAGCTTGGTCTAGTGGCATAGAAACTGCATTAATGTGCAGGTTGACAATAGTTTTCATTAGCATTGGAAAGAAGATCGCGATAAGATGGGGGTGGGAACAGTCAGATGTCTGATGGGTGTTACGTTGATGTTGCAGCAATGCAGTGTCCAGGGCACAGTTATTGAGATGGTGAAGAGTGGGGTATTAAGATGGTCGGGGGCAGTAAAGGGGCAGGCTGTTCATTTAGCAGTCTCACAACCTGGGGATACAGACTGTGAGACATTCTGGTGGTCCTGGCACAAATAGATCTATACCTCCTTCCAGAGGGTAGCAGGTTGAAGAGGCCATGTGCCGGGTAGCGTCTGTCCTTCAGGATGTTGCGTACTCGCTTTAGGCAGCGAGCTGTGTCCATGGCACTCATCTCTGGGAGTATTGTCCCTGAAAATTTCCCTGCCGTTTTAACCACTCGCTGGAGGGCCTGTTGGTTCGCTTGAGTGCAGCTAGCAAACCACATTAAGAACTAGAGATGTCCGATAATATCGGCCTGCCAATATTATCGTCCGATAAATGCTTTAAAATGTAATATCGGAAATTATCTGTATCGTTTTTTTTATTATCGGTATCGCTTTTAAAAAAAATTTTTTATTTATTAAATCAACATAAAAAACACAAAATACGCTTACAATTAGTGCACCTCCCCACATTTACACTCATTAATATTCTGGTTCTTACATTATATATCAATATATATCAATACAGTCTGCAAGGGATACAGTCCGTAAGCACACATGATTGTGCGTGCTGCTGGTCCACTAAAATTAACCTTTAACAGTTAATTTCACTCATTTTCATTAATTACTCGTTTCTATGTAACTGTTTTTATATTGTTTTACTTTCTTTTTTATTCAAGAAAATGTTTTTAATTTATTTATCTTATTTTATTTTATTCATTTTTTAAAAAAGGACCTTATCTTCACCATACCTGGTAGTCCAAATTAGGCATAATATTTCCACGACTGTATTTATCGGTATCTGTTGATATCGGTATGGTAATTAAGAGTTGGACAATATCGGAATATCGGATATCGGCAAAAAAGCCATTATCGGACATCCCTATTAAAAACCATAGATTTTTGCAGAATGTTTGCACATTTTAGTTTCCTTAGAAAGAAAACATGTTGTTGGGCCTTTCCGACTGTAGAAGGAGTGTTAATGTATATATAACCTTAGAGGGAAATCAAATTTAAAACATGTGTATGCTCGTACAACACTTAAAACCTTTAGCATATCAGTATGTGGAATTAAACTATCGAATGGATTAACCAAAGAAATCAAACAAAGCACCAATATGATTCAGTTTAAGAGACTGTTCCAACTACGAGTGTTCACAAAGTACACAGAACAAGAATTATGATGAACATCTTGAACCCTTTTTATTTTATTTTTTTAAGACAAAGATTATTTATGTATTTAATATTTATTTGCTTCCTATGGTAGGTTATTTATCTATTATTAATTTGTTCACTGTTCTGTTACAGAGAACAAGGAAATTGGATAAAATTGTTATGGTATGAAAAGGGGTAGGATTAAATAAACTCTGCTTCTTCTTACTCCTTTTCGGACGTGCTTTAATGAAACAACTGGAAATGTGTGATGCATTACATTGTATCGTAAGCATGTTCGAAATAAACCGAAACTGAACTGAACTGAACTGAAAATGTCCCAACATAGATATTCTGTTATATTCACCCCTAAAAATTTGAATTGTTTGACCCTTTCTTCGACCTCGTTATTTATTAAAAGTGGAGGGTGGTTTTCTGCCTTTTTCTGCGAAATTCTACAATTAATTATTTGGTTTTGTTAGTGTTGTCAGTGTTAAGCCAGCTGTTGCACCTCTGCACTGTATGCTGTCTCATTGTTGTTGCTGATGAGCCCAAGCACCGTGGTGTCGTCGGCATATTTGACAGTGAGGTTTGATGCTGAAGAGGCTATGCAGTCATGTGTGAGGAGGGTGAAGAGCACAGGGCTTAGCACACAGCCCTGTGGGCCACCGGTATTGATAGTGAGCATGGCAGAAATGGGCTCGCCTATTTTCACGTACTGTGTGCGATTAGTTAGAAAATCCAAAATCCATTTACAGAGGATGGCGTTCAGACCAAGGTTGTGAAGATCTGAGTCTGTTTGGCCTTATTGTACTAAATGCTGCACTAAAGTCGACAAAGAGCAGTCTTGCGTAAGTGTTCCTAAGCTCAAGATGTTTCAAGAGTCTATGGAGTACCATAGTGATGGTGTCTTCGGTCGATCGGTTCTACCGGTATGCGAACTGATATGGATGGAGTGATGGTAGTATTGCCTTTTTAATACATTTCATTATCAGCCTGGTATGGAGGTGAATGCTACAGGTCTGTAATCATTTAGGCATGAGATGTTGACCTGTTTGAGAATGGGAATTATTGTAGCTCGTTCTGTGTGGAGTTTGTATGTTCTCCCCGTGACTGCGTGAGTTCCCTCCGGGTACTCCGTCTTCCTCCCACCTCCAAAGACATGCACCTGGGGATAGGTTGATTGGCAACACTAAATTGGCCCTAGTTGGTGAATGTGAGGGTGAATGTTGTCTATCTGTGTTGGCCCTGCGATAATGTGGTGTACCCCGCCTTCCGCCCGAATGCAGCTGAGATAGGCTGCGGCACCGCCCGCGACCCCGAAAGGGACAAGCGGTAGAAAATGGATGGATGGATAGAGGCCAACATATTATTGTTTTTTCAAGCATTGGCAGAAAGAAAGTGATTGTGAAGGACAGTGCTGAAAAGAAGAAGCAACGGATCAAAAATAATCAACTTGGCTAGCACTGCTCGTCTGCATCATACAGAAAGAAACAGCGTGACGCTTGAAGACGCACCAGATACCCAAGGCAAAGCTAAACGTAGACTGACAAACATGAATAGTTATAATAGGACAGGGCTAGAACTAACGTAAACAGTTGCCCGTGGCCAACAAAAACCACGCAAGGACTCGCAGTATGGGACGGGTTTTGGGTAAATGAAGTGGAGTGATTAGTGGCGGTAGCAGGTAGGGACACTAATCAATAAACAGAAACCTGTGTGTCCAATCAGTACACCTAGCAACAAGTGGTTAATAAAAGACAAAAATAGAACAGTAACAGGTCATGTCAGGTTACATCTTACAAAAGCTAATTTGGTTGCTGGTGTGAACGTGCATCAAGTAAACACAGATATAGCCTTATTTTTTTTTTTTAATTGATTCTTGACTATTTGATATGAAGCGATTTTCTCGGCACCTCTATTATACAGTATATACATACAGTGGACCCGCGACCCCAAAAGGGACAAGCGGTAGAAAATGAATGGATGGATACAACGTGGAACCTCTGAAAGTCCAAAGTCAAATGTATTATTACCTGAACAAGCCACAGTCATCAGACTCTCTGATGTGGAAGGTGTCCATGAAGTGCAAATTGATCGGCCGCTGTCTTCACAACGATGGTCCAGCGCCCACACAGGCTTCCTTCTGGGTAGATAATGTCTTTTCATTGAAATAACACTTCCACAGCCCAGATGTGTGCACAGCTGAGCAGAGTGTTCTGTTTTCCAGAGCCTCCATTGGTCTTCCAGTGGCCTCCACTCTCCCTTGTCCTTCCCCTCCACAATACCATTGCATCTGCTGTCTCCGCCCACCAGTTGGAAATCCTGACGATCTGATTGCAAAAAAGAGTCACTGGCACACATTTCCCTTTTTTTTCCGAAACATCTCCCTTATTTTTCAAATGTAAATGTAGAGATGTGCCGATCGATTGACCGATGAGTATTGGCTGATTTTTGTGAAAAGTATGTCATCAATCATTGCCGATTAATGCCTTTCAACGCCGCTCACTAAAGTCAATCTCCTCTGGCTGATATTTCATCTATTTTTGGTCCCCCCGCTGACAGATCAGCGGCTGCAGCTAATTGTAAAAGTATCATTTGAATGTATGATTATCCCTGAAGGCAGTGGCGGGCCATGCGTTTCTCAACTATGCCTTCAGTGATGTCCTACTTAGTCCGACTTTACCTCTCAAAATACCGTAATTTATGTCACCACATGGACATGGCTGGAGATACTATACAGAAACCCACCTGCACACTACTGGCAATTGAATCCCTGCAACAGTGTACAAAACAGCATATTTTTCGGCGCATTTAACAATCAATAAACCCATCCATCCATCTTCTTCCGCTTATCCGAGGTCGGGTCGCGGGGGCAGCAGCCTAAGCAGGGAAGCCCAGACTTCCCTCTCCCCCAGCCACTTCGTCCAGCTCCTCCTCCCGAGGCGTTCCCAGGCCAGCCGGGAGACATAGTCTTCCCAACCTGTCCTGGGTCTTCCCCGTGGCCTCCTACCGGTCGGACGTGCCCTAAACACCTCCCTAGGGAGACGCTCGGGTGGCATCCTGACCAGATGCCCGAACCACCTCATCTGGCTCCTCTCGATGTGGAGGAGCAGCGGCTATACTTTGAGCTCCCCCCGGATGACAGAGCTTCTCACCCTATCTCTAAGGGAGAGACCCGCCACCCGGCGGAGGAAACTCATTTCGGCCGCTTGTACCTGTGATCTTGTCCTTTCGGTCAATCAATAAACCCGCTTCAGCAATTAAAACACATCTTACGTAGTACTGTCAAAATCAAAAAAATTGTATGAAACAAAAGAAACATGAAAAAATTAAGAAATAAAATATTCGAACTCACAACTTGTAGAACCATTCGACGCCGTATAAGCCAGTGGTACTGTTCGTAGTCGTTTGATTCGTGTGAATGTCGCGGGCAAACCGTTTCACTGCCGGGATAGCTTTAGGTGTCGGCCGACCTCGTCTCACGAGATGTAGTTTCTCTTAAGTATCCTTCTTGAAAACGGCCTTGCAAATATATATCTGCCAACTAATTGTTATGTTGGGTGTGTAGTAGTAACCAACACGAACGCGTTACTTTCCAGTCAGCATCTTTATTCACGTACCTGTATTTACCTACATTACATTCTTCTTCTCTCCTCACCTCACCGCACCTCCTCCGTCTGACTCACTACGCCATCTAGAGGCTGTACAATGTAACTGAACTAACTATATGGTTAACTCAATGCAGTAGTGAACACATCTCCCCCTTTCAATAAAAGTGAATTCCTTCATAACAAAACTTGCAATTGCTTTGAAATTGGATTCAAGTAACACCATGCCTATACTATTTTGGAAGTAATACAATGACAACCAATCAACCATTACAGCAGCATTTAACCGTATGTAAATTTGCATACTAAACATTTTTCATGCATGCATTATTTATTTTCTTTAACAACCAGCAACCTGCATGTTTATGCAACTTCTTTAGTACATGACATAGTCCTTAGTCCAGTTAGGCGGTTGCCTACACCTCTCAGGTCTACTGTTCACATTTGTCTCTTGTTTAGGTTCGGTCTGTACAGTGTCATTGTCCATAGTGATCACTTGTGGTAGTACAGAAAGGTGTGATGTATTCCAGACTCTACCATCATCCAACAGGTAGGTGTATGGGCCTTTCTTCCGCACCACAGTTCTTGGCTTTGTGAACTTTTGTTCTCCTTTCTTTACCTTCCATGGCTTCTGAATCCTGACCTGATCACCAGGGTTGAAGGATGTCTTCTTTGCACTTCTCTTCCTGTCTGTGTACTGTTTTGCGTATTCCTGTATCTTTTTAACTCGTTCACGCACCACATTCTTATTTACGTGGACAGGAGTCACATCCATGATTTGGAGTTTTGTTCTCATTTGTCTTCCATGAAGCAGCTGTGAGGGGCTCACCCCAGTGGTTGAGTGTGGAGTAGCTCTGTAATCCATAAGAAAGGACCTTGTGAATGGCTTACAGGGTGTCCCTTGTATAGAAGCAGTCTGCAGGCAGTCTTTGAGCACTCGGTTGAACCTCTCAACTTCTCCATTTGCACGGGGATAATATAGAGATGATTTCAGGTGCACAATTCCTCTTTGTTTTAGGAAATTTTCGAATTCAGCTGATGTGAACTGAGTACCATTGTCACTCACTAACTCTTTTGGATTACCTTCCCGTGAAAAGGTTGCTATGAGGAACTGGATGATTGTTGCAGTATCAATCTGTGCCACAAAAGCTACTTCCGGCCATTTACTGAAGTAGTCCACAAGCGTTACAGCATATCTGCAGTCTCTTGGTGCAGATTCAAAAGGACCAACGATGTCAATTGACACTTTTTCCCATGCGGCATCAGGCAAAGGCACAGGTTGGAGTGGGGAATTGTAGGTAGTAACTGACTTGTCATTTTGTCTGCATGTAGTACAGTCTTTGATGAGTGATTCAACTTGTGCGTCCATTTTAGGCCACCAGTATAGTTCTCTGATGCGTTGTTTTGTTCTGACAATACCCTGATGAGTCTCATGTGCAATATCTATGAGCCTTTTCTGTAGTGACCCTGGAACCACGAGACGGTGAGTGCCTCTGACCACGCAGTCATCCAAAATTGCCAGTTCGTCACGTATCAAGTAGTATGGCTGTAGGTCATGGTCAAGCACTTTTTTTTGTCTTGGCCAAGGCTTTTGTAGCTGTGCGCGAAGTTTGGTCAGCACAGGGCACAAGTTACTCTCCGCTTTGAAGTCCTCTTGAGTGACTGCTTGAATGTTGTCCAGTATTGTTGCGACTGACTCCACGGTCTCAGTATAATCCTTGTTTGTCGCAGGAAGTGGTAGTCTGGATAAGCAGTCGGCGACGCTGTTCAGTGTTCCAGCTCTGGGCAACCCGAAGTCCAGCTCGATTATTTCCCTTGGTAGTCAGGAGTGTAGTTAGAGCTTGATGGTCAGTGCGTAACAGGAACTTCCTTCCCCAGAGCCACACACGCCACTTTTCAGCAGCCCAAACGCATGCGAGAGCCTCTTTTTCAACTATAGAGTACTTTCTTTCAGCATCTGATAAACTACGGGAGGCGAAAGCGATTGTGTCTTCCTCTCCTGCCTCATTCACCTGTGTCAAAACAGCTCCAAGTCCATAATCAGAAGCGTCAGTTGAGACCACTGTTGGTTTGTTTGGGTCAAACAGTGTCAGTGCTGGGCTGTTGACAACCATGTTTTTGACTTGATCAAAGCTCTTTTGTGCTGCATCATTCCACTTGAAAATTGTATTCTTCCGCAACAGAGCTCTCATTGGCTCTACCAGGCTGGCGTAGTTAGGTATAAATTTGCTATACCATGCACTTAAACCCAGGAATGAGCGCAGGGTAGCTGCATCGGTAGGAGCAGGCGCATTCAGGATTGCAGTTACATGGCCATCGCTTGGCTGTAAGCCTTCAGGTGAGAGTCTGTGGCCCAGGAATGTCAGTGTAGTCTGACTGAAGAGGCATTTTTCCTTGTTGAGCTGCAGACCCGCTTCCTGAATATGGTTCATTACAGCTTTCAGGTTAGCGTCATGTTCTTCCTGTGAGGGCCCATAGATTATGACATCATCTAGGTAACACTTAACCCCCTTTAATCCACTGAGTATTTTTGTCATCATTTTCTGGAATGCTGCAGGAGCTGAACTTAGTCCATAAGGAACTCTGCGGTATCTGTACAATCCTTCGTGTGTAATGAAAGCAGTGAGATTTCTGCTCTCCTCATGCAGTTCCAGTTGATGGTATGCGCTTTTCAGATCCAAGGTGGAGTACATCTTTGACCCTCGCAGCTCAGCAAGTACGTCCTCGATCAGTGGTAATGGATGGCTGTCAGGGACCACTGCCTTGTTAGGTTCCCTCATATCCACACACATGCGGATTTTCCCGTTCTTCCTCCGAGTGACTACAATAGGGGAAACCCATTTGGATGAATCAACTCCCTCTATGATTCCCTGCTTTTCCAGTTCATTCAGCTCTGCCGTGACGGTATCACGTACTGAAAGCGGCAGGCGTCTGAGTTTTTGTTGCACTGGTTTAACATCTGTGCGTATCTGCACCTTATGTACAAAACCTTTAGCATGTCCAATGTACAACGTGGTTGTAGTTTCAGGGAGTTTAGGTAACTGTGAAAGCATGGCACAATCCACTGTTGGTTCCACCAACTTTCCTCCTTTAATCTCTATGTTGAGGTCTTCACATAGATCTAGCCCAATGAGGGGTGTACCGGACTTTACAATGTTGAAAAATCCAGTTGCAGTTCTCTGTTGGTATGTTACTGTCGCTTTAAGACGTCCAAAAACTTTTAGGTTCTGTCTTGAGTATGTCAACAGTTTTACTGTAGGTGGGCTAAGTTTACTTGTGCTGAAGTTTTCTCTGTACAGTTTTTCGGGTAGTATTGAAACAGCAGATCCTGTGTCAACTAACATGTCACTTGTATGTGTACTTGTAGGTGATGTAGCCAGAGTGAAAGTTCCAATTAGTTTTCCTTGTATATCAGTCTTCTTGCCAACATTGAGGGCAGTCACTTCAGGCAAACTCACTTCATTGACTGATTTAGCAGAGGATTTGCACACTCTGGAATAGTGGCCTATCTTCCCACATGTTTTGCATTTAACTTCTTTAGCTGGGCATGACTGGTCGTTAGCAAGGTGATCAGCAGAGCCACATCTGTAACATTGTTGAATGGCATCATTCCGTTTTCCCCCTTTGTGCTTATACTTGTCATTGGGGTGTCCTGCCTTCTTATTTCGACTGCAGAGACTAGCTTCGTTCCACTGTCAGTGAATGTTTTTGCATCAGCAACGGCAATTTCAATTCGTCTGGCTAGTGTAAGTGCCTTGTCAAGAGTTAGCTCGGGTTCTAACAACAGTCTTTCACGTATACGAGGCACACACGTTTTCTCCACTATCTGATCACGTATCATTTCATTTTCCATTGCACTGAAATTGCACGTTTTCACTAGCTCACGCAGCGCTGCCACATAGTGATCCGTTGACTCACCCATAGCTTGAGCGCGCTGCCGAAAACGGTACCTCTCGGCGACCACGTTGACTTTTGGGGTGAAGAATGTTTGCAAAGCCAGTAAACTACCATTGTAGGTATCCTCAGTAAGCGGCAAGGTATTGTACAACCTTTGTCCTTCTGTTCCCAGACAGTGAATCAGCAGGGCTCTTTTCCTCTCCGCGGAAAATTCTTGACCTCCGATTGCTAGCAAGAAGTTGTCGAATAGCTTCTTCCAATCCTCGAACGTAATCTTCGGCTCTCCCGGGCACTCCAGGAACGCAGAGGGCGGTTGTAAACCGAGTAAAGCCATTCTTTTATTTCTTTATCCTCGTCGCCACTTGTTATGTTGGGTGTGTAGTAGTAACCAACACGAACGCGTTACTTTCCAGTCAGCATCTTTATTCACGTACCTGTATTTACCTACATTACATTCTTCTTCTCTCCTCACCTCACCGCACCTCCTCCGTCTGACTCACTACGCCATCTAGAGGCTGTACAATGTAACTGAACTAACTACATAGTTAACTCAATGCAGTAGTGAACACAACACTAATCAACATGTTGCTCTTCTTCTTTGTGAGTACTGGTGAGTTTTCTGTAGCTTTCTATGGCTCTTCTGTGGGTTTTTGCAACTTGTGATTGGATACTCACTGTTGATTAGACATTTTATGATATATATTTTTACGTTCCCTCCGCAGTCTACCACAAGTTCAAATGTTTTTATATACAAAATAACTGTGATCCTAGGCATGGCCACCCTACTCACTGTACCTTGCAGGTTTAAAAGAAAAACATGTATACATAATTAGCCTATATTATTACATTAATGTTAGCATTTTAGATACTGTAACTAGCGAGTTGCCTGCAGCAAGTTGCCAGCTAACTAGGGAGCAGCAGCGCTAGCTTCCAGCGGTCATAACCCAAAGCTCATGACCATATGTGAGGATGGGAACGTAGATTGACCAGTAAATTGAGAGCTTTGCCTTCCGGCTCAGCTCCTTCTTTACCACAACGAGTCGATACAGTGTCCGCATTACTGAATAAAAAGCAGAGACCTAATCCTGCATCCACCAAACTGGATCCCCTCAACGCCCTGACTGCGCCTAGAAATTCTGTCCATAAAAGATATGAACATAATCGGTGACAAAAGGCAGCCTGGCGGAGTCCAACCCTCACTGAAAACAGGTCCGACTTACTGCCGGCAATGAGAACCAAGCTCTGACACTGATCATACAGGGAGTGGACCGCCACAATCAGACAGTCCGATGCTCCATACTCTGTGAGCACTCCCGACAAGACTTCCTGAGGGACACGGTCAAATGCCTTCTCCAAGTCCACAAAGCACATGGAGACTGGTTGGGCGAAGTCCCATGTACCCTCAAGGACCCTGCCGAGAGTATAGAGCTGGTCCACAGTTCCACGACCAGGATGAAAACCACACTTCTCCTCTTGAATCCAAGGTTCGACTATCCGATGTAACCTCTCCAGTACACCTGAATAGACCTTACCGGGAAGGCTGAGGAGTGTGATCCCACGATAGTTGGAACACACCCTTCAGTTCTCCTTCTCAAAGAGAGGAACCACCACCCCGGTCTGCCAATCCGGAGGTGTCTCAACAACCTCAGTCCCAGAAATAGGATTGCCCCCCACACATTTCCCATGCACTGCTTCCTCATAGGAAGACGTGTTGGTGGGATTCAGGAGGTCTTTGAAGTATTCCCTCCACTGATCCACAACATCCACAGGCAAGGTCAGCAGCACACCATCCTCACCATAAACGGTGTTTACAGTGCACTGCTTCCCCTTCCAGAGGCGGCGGTTGAAGGTCCAGAATCGCTTCGAAGTGGTTTTCCATTGCTTCCCCAAACTCCTCCCATGTCCGAGTTTTTGCCTCCGCGACCGCCGAAGCCGCACACCGCTTGGCCTGTCGGTACCTGTCCACTGCCTCTGGAGTCCCATGAGCAAAAAGGACCCGATAGGACTCTTTCTTCAGCTTGACGGCATCCCTCACCGCTGGTGTCCACCAGCAGGTCCTAGGATTACAGCCACAACAGGCACCAACCACCTTGCAGCCACAGTGCCAATCGGCCGCCCCGACAATAGAGGTACGGAACATGGTCCATTCGGACTCAATATCCAGCGCCTCCCTCATGATGTTCAAAGTTCTTCCGGAGGTGGGAATTGAAATTGTCTCAGACAGGAGACTCTGCTAGACGTTCCCAGCAGACCCTCATATTGCGTTTGGGCCTGCCAGGTCTGTCCAATACATGAGACCGCAAATCTGATGACACAACTACAAAGTCGATCATTGAACTGTCCTGGTGGTAAGTGCACATATGGCCACCCTTATGTTTGAACATTGTGTTTGTTATGGACAATCTGTAAAAAGCACAAAAGTCCAATAACAAAACCACTCAGGTTCAGATCTGGGCGACCATTCTTCCCAATCACGCCTCTCCAGGTTTCACTGTCATTGCCAATATGAGCGTTGAAGTCACCCAGCAGAACAAGGGAATCACCTGAGGGAGCACCCTCCAGTACTCCCTCAAGGGAATCCAAAAAGGGTTGGTACTCTGAGCTTTTGCAGGCTTTGAGTCGTGGGGAAAAAACCCCAAACTGTTGCCTCTCACTGCGTGCAACGCCAGAGTGGAATAGAGTCCAGCCCCTCTCGAGAGAGCTGGGTTCCAGAGCCCTTGCTCCTTGGGTGAATAATGTAAACTCACTACAACAGTATGTTTTAACGCTTTCATGTTTTACACTACTTTATATTAGAAATGGCAACAGCGGAGGATGAATGCCCCATAACAAGAAGATAGAGAAAAAGAAGAAGCTTATCGACTATGGAGTCGACACGGACTACAAAGACGGATGCGCGCAAATTTTCAGGACTTATGCAGATCCCAAATACAGATCAGCAGGTGCCAGAAGGTAAGAAATGTTGGTTTTGCATAATATTGCAAGACAAAATGCCAGAAAATATGTCTTACCTTATACACACCATAATAATACTCTTATGTTGAAGCACAGTACAATCCATGAAGCGGTGCTGCTTCATAGCTTACCAAAGTCGTACTAAACCATTTTGATAGATTTTTGAGTGCCGTGTGTAATTTTCTATATTTTCAATGGAACATATACAATTTTGGTGTTATTTACTTGAGTCATATTCCAGTCTACATGTATCTCTTATGTGGGACTGCCATCATATTGCAGTCTACATGTATCACTTATGTGTGACTGCCATCCACTGGTCACACTTATCATTTCACCATGTACCAAATGAAATACCTTCGAGGTCGGTAAGCACAACCGAAATTATTCCGTACATTAGGCACACCGGGTTATAAGGCGCACTGTCCAGTTTTGAGGAAATGAAAGGATAATAAATGCGCCTTTGTCATGATCCGTGGCCCGGATCATATTTTGTTATGTTCTGTTAGTTTTGGACTCCCTTAGTTCCTGTTTGTGCACCTCTGGGTTTGTTTTAGTTTCCATGGGGATTAATTGGGTTCACCTGCCTGTGGTTAGTGGTCGGCACGCTCAGCTGATGTCAACCACTAATCAGAGAGCTATTTATTCACCTTGCTCTCCACGCTCAGTCTGGCTTCATTGTTTGCTTCTTGCCACAGTTACGTGAGTATTCCTTATCTCTAGTCTATGCCAAGTGTTAGCTTTAGCGTCCAGTGCGATTGGCACGTTTTTCTTCTGCCTTGTTTTCCGTTTTTGGTACTTGTTTGATTTCGACAAATAAATCATGTTCCTACCTGCCCGTCCTGTCCGGAATGGTCTGTCTGCATCCCGGGGGAACGAACCCCGCAGTAAGATGCGACCCAATCGTGACAGCCTTATAGTCCGAAAAATATGGTACTTCCAAACACATACTTGCCAACCCTCCCGGATTTTCCGGGAGACTCCCGAAATTCAGCGCCTCTCCTGAAAACCTCCCAAGACAAATTTTGTCCCGAAAATCTCCCGAAATTCAGGCCGAGCTGGAGGCCACGCCCCCTCCAGCTCCATGCGGACCTGACCTGTTTTCACGTCCGCTTTCCCACAATATAAACAGCGGGCCTGCCCAATCACGTTATAACTGTAGAATGATCGAGGGCGAGTTCTTGGTTTCGTATATGGGTTTATTGTTAGGCAGTTTCATTAACGTCCACACAACAACAGCAGTCACGTTTTTGTCTACCATAAAGCAGTTTGTCTGCCGTAAACAGCAATGTTGTGACACTCTTAAACAGGACAATACTGCCATCTACTGTACATGCATATGTGACAATAACATCTAGGGCTTTTAGAGAGTGCAGTGCACAACTGCACATACAACAAGTAGACGAAGCAGAAGAACGAGGAAGATACAGCCGTGGCGACGCCGACGACGAGTAAGATGAAGAAATACGCTTGTAAGTTCCAAGCCGCAGCTGCGATTGGACCCGGATAGCCTCCGGGAAGAAGTAGTGGACTACCAAGTGCTTGGCAGTGAAGATCTTCCTCAGGAAGCAAAGATTGACCGGTTTTGGGCCATGCTAGGGAGAGATGGAAGATTCCAGACTCTAGTGCATTTGATGAAAGCACTTTTGTGCGTGCCACACAGCAATGCATCATCAGAGAGGGTGTTCAGCATGGTTAGAAAAATAGTGACAGAGAATAGAACAAGGATGGACAATTCAACCTTTAACTCAACAATGAGTAGATGAGTGTTATGTGTGTGTATATGTGTAAATAAATGAACACTGAAATTCAAGTATTTCTTTTATTTACATATATATATATATATATATATATATATATATATATATATAAATATATAAATAAATAAAATAAATATATATATATATATATATATATATATATATATATATATATATGTAGCTAGAATTCACTGAAAGTCAAGTATTTCTTTTATTTATTTATATATATACATTATATATATATATATATATATATATATATATATATATATATATATGAAATACCTGACTTGGTGAATTCTAGCTGTAAATATACTCCTCCCCTCTTAACCACAACCCCAACCACGCCCCCTGCCCCACCCCCCCACCTCCTGAAATCGGAGGTCTCAAGGTTGGCAAGTATGTCCAAACAGCACCTTTAACTTAAAGCCAATGGAGCAGCTCTCCTAGCTAGCATTTGCTTACCACTCGGTAGTAGCCTGAGCTGCTGTGAGCAAGGTGCTCTGTCACTATGCCAGAAAAATAGTTCCTCTGTGTTAGTTCCTATAATAACAATGCCGCTACAGCTTGGTTAATGTGCACATCACAGCAGGTAAATGGAGCGTTGTTTGAAATTTTTGGATGTTTTTAAGATAGTTTGAAAGGTGGAATCGTATAATCCCCATTACTTGTTAGCTGCCTCTGCTAGCAGTTTTTCACTATCTAGAAAACACAGAAAAGGGAGAGCTGTGTGTTCTTGTCTTACACACGAATAGACTTGTATTACCATTGCACATTAAGAAAAACGAAATTGCATTACAGTTAAAAATATATGAGGATTGTGGATGATAGGCAACATTTTTTTAAAAGTGCTGTTTTCCTTTAATGCAATAATAAACTTCCCTGATGATGCTGTTTGAACTTCAGAAAGCCCGAAAAGCAGAAACACGGAAACAATCCTCAATGACGAGAATGCCTTAATGCCAACTTTTTTACGTACCCTGTCAGATTTACTGATGTTGCAAGAAATCCCCCAGACGTTTTTGTTAAACCACATGATTACCGAGTCTACAAATATGCTCTCTGACAAAGCACTTTGCGAACATGCTGTATTTTAGATTTGTCTTTATACTCACTGTTTGTCTGGCTTGCTTCATGTTGCGGGGCTGTGAGACTGGAGATTTCTGTCACCAGCAGATCAAAACTTAAAAACACAAGTAAAGACCACGTGACGACAAAATAATGCAGTTGACACTCAGACATGTTGGGTTTTACTAGTCAAATACAAATGTATTCTTCTGTTCCAGAACCATACAAATCAAACAACAGTGCTAAGACCCTCATGGGTACAAATTCTTGACCAAAGGTCATGTTGACCATTTCTCTGCAATATGAACTTCGTTTATCAGCTGCCCCCGTTCCACAACTAGAAATACAATGCAATATTCTGGGAGCATATTATTGTGAACCCATGCATGGAGTCAGTCATATGAAGTGCATATGTTCCTAAAACTTTATCGTTATTATGTAGGGCATAAACCCTCTATGCGGTTGTTCAGGGCCACATCCACTAGTTGGGGCCACAACCACAAGTGTGGGCCACGTGATTATGTCGGCCGTTTACGTTAGTAGTAGAGCTTTATAATGGTCGTTGTGCTCTGCAAGAGTTTGCTTGTTCTACTTTGATGGACTAAATAACCTCAAGGGTAAAATCATATTTTATTTTGGCTGAACTTGCATTCGTTGATTAGTCAACATTGCAGTGGTTTTAGTTCCGTTTAGCAGCATCGTGGCCATGTCCATTCAAAAAGCCCATAGAGACAGTTGCTAATTTAGCATCGCTTTAAACATCGTCATCCGTCATCATGAGAGATTTTCGGCCGTATTTCTAAAACAACCGTAATATTTAGTTTCATATTGTAGCCGAACTTGTCTAAAGAACATTTATTTTTTCATAATTTTTGCCCTTTTTTTTTTTTTTTACTTTTTCAATTAATGCCAAAGCAGTAAAGCAGTTTTGAATTAAATGGAACACTTTTCTTTCCCCTTGGACCTATCAACCTATGTTTTTACCTTTTCATATACATCATTAGTATTTAAACACAGGATTGTTGAAAATCTTGAATTGAATTGTAGCTGTCAATTTACCGTATTTTTCAGACTATAAGGCGCACTCAAAATCCTTTCATTTTCTCAAAACTCAATAGTGCGCCTTATAACCCGGTGCGCCTAATGCACGGAATAATTTTGGTTGTGCTTACCGACCTCGAAGCTATTTTATTTGGTACTTGGTGAAAAGACAAGTGTGACCAGTAGATGGCAGTCACACATAAGAGATACGTTTAGACTGCAATATGACTTAAGTAAACAACACCAACATTTTATATGTGCCATTGAAAATATAGAACATTAAACACGGGGCTCAAAAATCTATCAAAATGTTTTAGTACGACTTTGGTAAGCTATGAAGCCGCACCACTTGATGGATTGTACTGTGCTTCAACATACGAATATTATTATCGTGTGTGTATAAGGTAAGACATATTTTCTGGAGTTTTGTTTCACAATATTATGCAAAAGAAACGTTTCTTACTTTCTGGTACCTGCTGATCTGTATTTGGGATCTGCATAAGTCCTGAAAATGTGTGCGCTTCTGCCTTTGTAGTCCGTGGTGACATCGTAGTCGAAAAGCTTCTTCTTTTTCTCTATCTTCTTGTTATGGGACATTCACCCTGTTGCCATTTCTAATAAAAAGTAGTGTAAAGTTCTTACTTATATCTGTCTGTAAACTCGCCATGAAAGCACTAAAACATACCGGTGTAGTGAGTTTACATTATTCACCCAAGGAACTTTAGTTATTGGAGAGTTCCGGTCGGACGGTTTTTCACGGGACTCATTTCCGGCGTTGTTATTGCGCTAGTGATCCACGGATGAGGAGATGCTGCTCCGTTATTGATTTAAGTAAAGTCTGAATGTCATCAAAACAGTTCGCTCCATCTTTTGACACTTCTTCCACCCCCGTCCTTGCACGCTACACCGCTATGACAAAGATGACGGGGAGAAGACGCTGCCGAAGGTGAGCCACGTAAATAAGACCGCCCACAAAACGGTGCATCCTGAAGCGACTGTCAGAAAGCGGCTTGAAGATGATCTGTAAAACATAATATATGCATCATTTTGACCAACAAACCACCATTACATGTTATGTAGACCACAAGGAAGTGTTTTCAATTTAAAAACCAAAACAAATATATGAACCCCTTTAATGCGCCCTATAACCCGGTGCGCCTTTTGTATGAAAATAGACCTGACCAGACCCGTTCATTGGTAGTGCACCCTATGGTCCGATTATTCAAACGTGATTATTTCTAGTAAATACAAATAAATACATTATTTGTTAATATCTAATCATAAACATACAGTAAATTAAGTACATTTTTGTTGGTTGTGTCTTTTTTTAATGCACATGCTCCCATAACAACATTTACTTGTAGTCGCCAAGAGTAATACACAGTAAACCCTTGTTTATTGCTGTTAATTTAATCCGGGCGTGGTCGTGGAATTTCCGCAAAGTAGGAAATATTATCTATAAATTGAATATTTTTATACCTAAAGCAGAAAAAAACTGTTTATAACTTTCTTAATATATTTGGGGAAGTCTTCCTCCCGTGAGTTCACTTAATGCCGACAAACCCCCACGATAGCCCGGATGTCTGGTGTTAGCAATGTCTTTTTATTTGGCAGCGCACACACGCTAGGAAAAACACACTCAACTTTTCAGTTTCCGCTCTGTGACTTTTCAGTCTCTCTGGTCTTCCTTTTCTCTCACTATGTCCAGTGCGCGTCTGCTCAGCAACTTCAACTCCAACAGCTGTGTCTCGGTCCGGCTGCTGCTAATAAGCATGGCAGGATGATCTTCCCCAGCTGGGTAATCCAATCACCTGCCAGCTGTGCTTCGAGGCCGGTCCTTATACACCTCGGTCCGCGGCAGGCCCTGCAGACCACGCCCCCCTCTACAATATTGTTTTAACATTAAGAAATCCCTCGAGACATAGTGGTCAGCCTTATAGCCCCTAGCGTGTTTCATTAGCGATATTAAAGACCAAAATGGGGCCACAAAAAGCCAGAATGTAGGGCAACTACCCTCTACTATGTCTACTTAGTAGTAGACTTGAAGGATGTAGTCCCACAATACTGTAAAAAACTGAAATACTGAGATATTCAAATATTAGAGTATAGCGCTGCTAATTTCTGGCTGGCAGTACATAGTGTGGTAATCGCAGTGGCGGGCCGTGCGTTTCCCACCTCGGCCTTCAGTGATGTCCGACTTCAATGATTACCTCTCAAAATACCATAATTGATGTCACCATATGACCATTGCTGGATAAATACAAACCCCGTTTCCATATGAGTTGGGAAATTGTGTTAGATGTAAATATAAACGGAATACAATGATTTGCAAATCCTTTTCAACCCATATTCAATTGAATGCACTACAAGACAAGATATTTGATGTTTACACTCATTAACTATATATTTTTTTGCAAATAATAATTAACTTAGAATTTCATGGCTGCAACACGTGCCAAAATAGTTGGGAAAGGGCATGTTCACCACTGTGTTACATGGCCTTTCCTTTTAACAACACTCAGTAAATGTTTGGGAACTGAGGAGACACATTTTTTAAGCTTCTCAGGTGGAATTCTTTCCCATTCTTGCTTGATGTACAGCTTAAGTTGTTCAACAGTCCGGGGGTCTCCGTTGTGGTATTTTGGGCTTCATAATGCGCCACACATTTTCAATGGGAGACAGGTCTGGACTCCAGGTAGGCCAGTCTAGTACCCGCACTCTTTTACTATGAAGCCACGTTGATGTAACACGTGGCTTGGCATTGTTTTGCTGAAATAAGCAGGGGCGTCCATGGTAACATTGCTTGGATGGCAACATATGTTGCTCCAAAACCTGTATGTACCTTTCAGCATTAATGGCGCCTTCACAGATGTATAAATTACCCATGTCTTGGGCACTAATACACCCCCATACCATCACAGATGCTGGCTTTTCAACTTTGCGCCTATAACAATCCGGATGGTTCTTTTCCTCTTTGGTCCGGAGGACACGACGTCCGCAGTTTCCAAAAACAATTTGAAATGTGGACTCGTCAGACCACAGAACACGTTTCCACTTTGTATCAGTCCATCTTAGATGAGCTCAGGACCAGCGAAGCCGACGGCGTTTCTGAGTGTTGTTGATAAACGGTTTTCGCCTTGCATAGGAGAGTTTTAACTTCCACTTACAGATGTAGCGACCAACTGTAGTTACTGACAGTGGGTTTCTGAAGTGTTCCTGAGCCCATGTGGTGATATCCTTTACACACTGATGTCGCTTGTGATTTCTCCAGATTCTCTGAACCCTTTGATAATTTTACGGACCGTAGATGGTGAAATCCCTAAAGTCCTTGCAATCGCTGGTTGAGAAAGGTTTTTCTTAAACTGTTCAACAATTTGCTCACACATTTGTTGACAAAGTGGTGACCCTTGCCCCATCCTTGTTTGTGAATGACTGAGCATTTCATGGAATCTACTTTTATACCCAATCATGGCACCCACCTGTTCCCAATTAGCCTGCACACCTGTGGGATGTTCCAAATAAGTGTTTTTTGAGCATTCCTCAACTTTATCAGTATTTATTGCCACCTTTCCCAACTTTTTTGTCACGTGTTGCTGGCATCAAATTCTAAAGTTAATGATTATTTGCAAAAAAAAAAAAATGTTTATCAGTTTGAACATCAAATATGTTGTCTTTGTAGCATATTCAACTGAATATGGGTTGAAAATGATTTGCAAATCATTGTATTCCGTTTATATTTACATCTAACACAATTTCCCAACTCATATGGAAACTGGGTTTGTATATATATATATATATATATATATATATATATATAAGAAATACTTGAAAATATCCCCCGGGAAGAGCTGGACAAAGTGGCTGGGGAGAGGGAAGTCTGGGCTTCGCCGCTTAGGCTGCTGCCCCCGCGACCCGACCTCGGATAAGCGGAAGAAGATGGATGGCTGGATGGATACTTGAAAATATATACCCCCCCCCCCCCCCCCCCCATCTCCCGAATTCGGAGGTCTCAAGGTTGGCAAGTATGATTATTTGTGAATTAACTACTAACTATTTACAGTGATAGAACACAACATCTCCAAAGCATGCAGCAGCACACATTTCGAACAATTGCGTGAAGCATAAAAACAAACGAGAAAAAAAACGGTCACCTCAAAGAGAAAACGCAATCAAAACATGAGCTAAATTGTGGTTTGGAAAATTTTAAAAATACAAAATAATGCAAGTAGAGTATCTGTGAGGGGGTGCATCGTTTGGCCCCGCTCAGATTCGTTCCACAGTGAGCAGTACAATACAATATTTAATATAAAAGTGTGCTTTTTGAAAAACGTAAAACGCCCAACGTATTACTCGTTTGGCACCCGCCAATCAGGAGGGCAAAAACCCGATGACGTGTTACGATGACGTCAGTACACCAGGAAGCCGACATGAGGGCAGCTTGAAGCCGAACAAACCCAACTGACGTCGACTTGACAGAAGAAGCAAAAACAATGACAAACACAATAAGTTGTTTAAAAGTGGTTTTGATTATAAAGTCAGCGCATTCGTGATTGAATTGAAGAAGGCGGACATCAAGGAGTGTTGTCAGGTGAGACGGAAGCTAACTTTCGGCTAGCATGTCTGACAGTAGATTTTTTTAGGTTAGCTTAAAACATCGTTCAACAAAGTGATCTGCGTTAATTGTCCTGGACAGTCACTAAGTAGATATTTGTCATTATGAAGTAGAAAATAAAAACAACTTTTAGTTCTTTGGAAGGCGTAATTATTCAACAGAAAGCTCATTTTGTCATAGTCGCTCACGTGTTTTGGTTGTCGTGCTGACTGTGTTTTTTTTTTTTACACGGACAAATTCGAACAGCCGAAATGCACTTGGCATTAGTCATGAGTACAATAAGGTGCCTGGCCTGTTGCTCAAGTTGAGTTTATCATGTCATTTAAATACGAAGCCCTGATGTTGTCCTAACCCCGGAGATATACCCATCAAAGGCACAGTACAGACCTAGTCTGCCTTTGATCCGTTGCCAAGCAGGTCCTTGCTTTTATGACCGAAGTTCACCCATCAACCTGCAAATTTCATCATTTCTTTGGCTGTGTCAGTCATATTTACGAGTCAATGTTATTAGCTCAAGACATGTATGGGACAAGCAGTAGAAAATGGATGGATGATTGATTGATTTGATTGATTGATTGCAACTTTTTATTAGTAGATTGCACAGTGCAGTACATATTCTGTACAATTGACCACTAAATGGTAACACCCGAATAAGTTCTTCAACTTGTTTAAGTCGGGGTCCACTTCATGATACAGATATATACTATCATCATAATACAGTCATCACACAAGATAATCCATCCATCCATCCATTTTCTACCGCTTATTCCCTTTGGGGTCGCGGGTGGCGCTGGAGCCTATCTCAGCTACAATCGGGCGGAAGGCGGTGTACACCCTGGACAAGTCGCCACCTCATCGCAGGGCCAACACAGATAGACAGACAACATTCACACTCACATTCACACACTAGGGCCAATTTAGTGTTGCCAATCAACCTATCCCCAGGTGCATGTCTTTGGAGGTGGGAGGAAGCCGGAGTACCCGGAGGGAACCCACGCAGTCACGGGGAGAACATGCAAACTCCACACAGAAAGATCCCGAGCCCGGGATTGAACCCAAGACTACTCAGGACCTTCGTATTGTGAGGCAGATGCACTAACCCCTCTTCCACCGTGCTGCCCCACAAGATAATCATCAGAGTATATACATTGAATTATTTACATTATTTACAATCTGGGGGGGTTAAGTTTGGTTGATATCAACACTTCAGTCATCAACAATCGCATCAGAAATGGACATTGGAACAGTGTAGGACTGACTTGGTAGGATATGTACAGCAAGTAGTGGACATAGAGAGAGAGATCAGAAAGCATAAGAATCTACATTTGATTATTTACATTTGATTATTTACAATCTGGGGAGGTAGGATGTGGAAGGGAGGGTGTTAGTTTAAGGTTGAAGTTGCCTAGAGGTGATCTTTAAGTGTGGTTTTGAAGGAGAATAGAGATGCACTTTCTTTTACACCTGTTGGGAGTGCATTCCATAATGATGTGGCATAGAAAGAGAATGAGTTAAGACCTTTGTTAGATCGGAATCTGGGTTTGATGGATGTATGCCATGCATATCTTTCAGTTTATTTTGTGCCAGAGTAGTTCAAGCAGTTGTCTCGTGTTAAGTTAAAGTTAAGTTAAAAGTTAAAGTGCCAATGGTTGTCACACACACACTAGGTGTGATGAAATGTGTCCTCTGCATTTGACCCATCCCCTTGTTCACCCCCTGGGAGGTGAGGGGAGCAGTGGGCAGCAGCGGTGCCGCGCCCCAGAATCATTTGTGGTGATTTAACCCCCAATTCCAACCATTGATGCTGAGTGCCAAGCAGGGAGGTAATGGGTCCCATTTTTATAGTCTTTGGTATGACTCGGCCGGGTTTTGAACTCTCAACCTACCGATCTCAGGGCGGACACTCTAACCACTAGGCCAGTGGTTCTCAAATGGAGGTACGCGTACCCCTGGGGGTACTTGAAGGTATGCCAAGGGGTACGTGAGATTTTTTTTAAAATATTCTAAAAATAGCAACAATTCAAAAATCCTTTATAAATATATTTATTGAATAATACTTCAACAAAATATGAATGTAAGTTCATGAACTGAACATCAAATTAAGTAGGCTATTCCATTCATTACAATGCAACAATGCAATATTCAGTGTTGACAGCTAGTTTTTTTGTGGACATGTTCCATAAATATTGATGTTAAAGATTTCTTTTTTTGTGAAGAAATGTTTAGAATTAAGTTCATCAATCCAGATGGATCTCTATTACAATCCCCAAAGAGGGCACTTTAAGTTGATGATTACTTCTATGTGTAGAAATCTTTATTTATAATTGAATCAATTGTTTATTTTTCAACAAGTTTTTAATTATTTTTATATCTTTTTTTCCCAAATAGTTCAAGAAAGACCACTACAAATGAGCAATATTTTGCACTGTTAAACAATTTAATAACTAAGAAACTGATGACATAGTGCTGTATTTGACTTCTTTATCTCTTTTTTCCAACCAAAAATGCTTTGCTCTGATTAGAGGGTACTTGAATTAAAAACATTTTCACAGGGGGTACATCACTGAAAAAAGGTTGAGAACCACTGCGCTAGGCCACTGAGTAGGTAGTTGAGTGAAGTGGCAGTTGCGGGCCGTGCCGTTTCTCACTTAGGCCTTCAGTGATGTCCTACTTAGGCCCCGTTTACACTAAGCCGGATAAGGTTATCCAGGGTAAATCACACCTAACCTTATCTTCCCCTCACCCCCCCATTGTGTACCTGTATCTCACCTTTTTTGTAAGGGTCGCCGGAAGTTGGCAGACCCGTCAGCAATCCTGTTCTGTCTCCCTGTAATGTTTGTCTGATCTTGAATGGGATTGTGCTGAAAATTTAAATTTAAATTTCCCCTCGGGATTAATAATAACAATAAAGTATTTCTGATCTGATAAGTTTCCAAACACACAAATGCCACCGTTTAAGACCCCCACGCCCCATCCGTCCGCCGGCGCAACGCGACCTGGTACGCATGCGTGGAAAATGCGCACGTCATAGTCATCTCCAGTGTTGCTTTGTGTGCAAGTTCTTAAATTTAACTTATCTGAACAATATCCAGTGTTGTGGTATTTCAATTAACTGGATCCGGTTTGGTGGCTGCAGGATTAGGTCTCTGCTTTTTGCAGATGATGTGGTCCTGATGGCTTCATCTGGCCAAGATCTTCAGCTCTCACTGGATCGGTTCGCAGCCGAGTGTGAAGCGACTGGGATGAGAATCAGCACCTCCAAGTCCGAGTCCATGGTTCTCGCCCGGAAAAAGGTGGAGTGCCATCTCCGGGTTGGGGAGGAAACCCTGCCCCAAGTGGAGGAGTTCAAGTACCTCGGGGTCTTGTTCACGAGTGGGGGAGGAGTGGATTGTGAGATCGACAGGCGGATCGGTGCGGCGTCTTCAGTAATGTGGACGCCGTGGTGAAGAAGGAGCTGAGCCGGATAGCAAAGCTCTCAATTTACCGGTCGATCTACGTTCCCATCCACACTTATGGTCATGAGCTTTGGGTTATGACCGAAAAGACAAGATCACGGGTACAAGCGTCCGAAATGAGTTTCCTCCGCTGGGTGGTGGGGCTCTCCCTTAGAGATAGGGTGAGAAGCTCTGCCATCCGGGGGAAGCTCAAAGTAAAGCCGCTGCTCCTCCACATCGAGAGGAGCCAGATGAGGTGGTTCGGGCTTCTGGTCAGGATGCCACCCGAACGCCTCCCTAGGGAGGTGTTTAGGGCACGTCCGACCGGTAGGAGGCCACGGGGAAGACCCAGGACACGTTGGGAAGACAGTCTCCCGGCTGGCCTGGGAACGCCTTGGGATCCCCCGTGTTGGACGAAGTGGCTGGGGAGAGGAAAGTCTGGGCTTCCTTGCTTAGGCTGCTCCCCCGCGACCCGACCTCGGATAAGCGGAAGAAGATGGATGGATGGATGGATGGATGGATGGATGGATGGAATCCAGTGTGCTGTGGGGCCCTATTGTAGTGAACCACACCTGAGACATCATAAATTAATCAAATCTTTATTAGACACGGAAATAATGTGATAAATAACATTTAACATTAATCTATGGATCTAGATATCTGGTCAGGACACTCCTCACTCTTTTGCCTTCACCTTCATTGTCCATTCCTTTTTGGTGACTTTATATATCTGGACCGAGACGTTGAGTCCGCAACATACATGACGGACAATAACTGATACAGTCTGCTTTGCCAGTCCAAATGCATTCGCTGTTTTCCTCGACGGCCAGGTAATACAAAGCACACGCTATCTTTTTTATCACATCCATGGGAGCTCGCATTCTCCTAGTCTCTCCTTCGACAAATTGACAAAGTTTTTCGCTATGTAGCATCACAGCTAATCCGGCCGGACATTGGAAAGTTCTCTTGCCGTCTGAGAAGTGTTGTATCCGAAATAGCTGCAATCGCTTTCCCTTAAGGTATTCATGTGTGATTTCCACAAGCGTCTGTACATGTAGAAGAAGGAGAAACACGGGCTTGTGTGGATGACTCTCCTTCATATTTCCAGTGGTTAGCTCTGAGCTTTATTATGAAGCTCTTTCTGACGTCACTTCCTGTGTGGGCGAGGTCTTTCTGGCGTCACTTCCTCTCCGAACTCACTTTGTAAACGATCAATGAGTCCATACAAAGCTAAGTGCCGGAGATTCAAGAATTACACGGCTGTCTTACCAGTGTAAAAATTGGTCCGAGGAGGGGGACCTTAAACGCTGGTTTAGCGTGGCTGAAACGGGACTTGGGGTAAATAATTATTTGTTTAAGGGGTTAAACGACTTAGTGTAGACATGGCCTTAGTCCGACTTCACCTCTCAAAATACCATAATTTATGTCACCACATGGACACGGCTGGAGATACTATACAGCAGGGGTCGGGAGCCTTTTTGGCTAAGAGAGCCATGAAAGCCAAATATTTTAAAATGTATTTCAGTGAGAGCCATATAATGTTTTTTAACACTGAATACAACTAAATGCGTGCATTTTGAAGTAAGACCAACATTTTTTAGAGTATAATAAGTCTCTTATTATTTTTAATAACATTGTTATTCTGAAGCTAACCAATAATGAATAAAATACTTCTTACCATTAATGCGACTTCTTGATCAGGTGCGGTAGAAAAGGCATGAATGTAATAAAATGCATGAGAATGTTTAATATTTTGAACGTTATTTTTAACACTGTGATTACCAGCGGAATTATTACTTACTTATCGTGTTAAGCAATGTCAGCTAAGATTTATCTGAGAGCCAGATGCAGTCATCAAAAGAGCCACATCTGGCTCGAGAGCCATAGGTTCCCTACCCCTGCTATACAGAAACCCACTTGCACACTACTGCGCATTGAACAAAAGTGTACAAAAAGGTGTATTTTTCGGCGCAGTTAACATTCAATAAACCCGTATCAGCAATTAAAACATATCTTACGTGGTACTGTCAAAATTAAGAGAATTGTACAAACCTCGTTTCCATATGAGTTGGGAAATTGTTGGATGTAAATATAAACGGAATACAATGATTTGCAAATCCTTTTCAGCCCATATTCTATTGAATGCACTACAAAGACAAGATATTTGATGTTCAAACTCATAAACTTTATTTTTTGCAAATAATAATTGACTTAGAATTTCATGGCTGCAACACGTGCCAAAGTAGTTGGGAAAGGGCATGTTCACCACTGTGTTACAAGGCCTTTCCTTTTAACAACACTCAGTAAACGTTTGGGAACTGAAAGACACATTTTTTAAGCTTCTCAGGTGGAATTCTTTCCCATTCTTGCTTGATGTACAGCTTAAGTTGTTCATCAGTCCGGGGGTCTCCGTTGTGGTATTTTAGGCTTCATAATGCGCCACACATTTTCAATGGGAGACAGGTCTGGACTACAGGCAGGCCAGTCTAGTACCCGCACTCTTTTACTATTGATGTAACACGTGGCTTGGCATTATCTTGCTGAAATAAGCAGGGGCGTCCATGGTAACGTTGCTTGGATGGCAACATATATTGCTCCAAAAGCTGTATGTACCTTTCAGCATTAATGGTGCCTTCACAGATGTGTAAGTTACCCATGCCTTGGGCACTAATACACCCCCATACCATCACAGATGATGGCTTTTCAACTTTGCGCCTATAACAATCCGGATGGTTCTTTTCCTCTTTGGTCCGGAGGACACGACGTCCACAGTTTCCAAAAACAATTTGAAATGTGGACTCGTCAGACCACAGAACACTTTTCCACTTTGTATCAGTCCATCTTAGATGAGCTCAGGCCCAGCGAAGCCGACGGCGTTTCTGGGTGTTGTTGATAAACGGTTTTCGCCTTGCGTAGGAGAGTACCCACCTGTTCCCAATTTGCCTGTTCACCTGTGGGATGTTCCAAATAAGTGTTTGATGAGCATTCCTCAACTTTATCAGTATTTATTGCCACCTTTCCCAACTTCTTTGTCACGTGTTGCTGGCATCAAATTCTAAAGTTAATGATTATTTGCAAAAAAAAAAATGTTTATCAGTTTGAACATCAAATATGTTGTCTTTGTAGCATATTCAACTGAATATGGGTTGAAAATGATTTGCAAATCATTGTATTCCGTTTATATTTACATCTAACACAATTTCCCAACTCCTATGGAAACGGGGTCTGTATAAAACAAATGAAACATGAGAAAATAAAGTAATACATTATTTGAACTCACAATTTGTAGCACCCATCCGACGCCGTATAAACCAGTGGTATCGTCGTAGTTGGTTGATTCGTATGAAAGTGGCGAGCAAACCATTTCGCCGCCATTGTTGTGCCAAAATGTGTTTGCCTTCCAAAAATGTATTTCCCGCTTGCTAAACCTGCATTGCTTGGCTTCGTCTGTCCACAGCGGATTACTAGGTGTAGGACAAACACTTTATCTTCGTGGTTATTGTACTGGTGTGTTTTCTGTGGCTTTCTATGGCTCGTATGGCTACAGTGCCTCTTCTGGTTTTCGCAACTTGTGATTGGATACTCACTTAGGACTCCCAAGTGAGTATCCAATCACAGCGTGAGGCCAGCTAGAAGGCCTTACTGACAACAACTCGTGATCTGATTGGCTATCGCAATTGTCTATCAACTCTATGTGTCCGTTCACTTACAGTGCATAGACGCATTGTTGATTCTGAAGGCCACGGGGCAGATTTCGTACAGCATGGCAACATAAGATAGCTGAATTCTGATTGGATACAAATTCTAATCTAAAAACAACAGCAATGGAAGGAACATAATATGACATGAAGAGAATATGAATACTTTTAGATATTTAGGGAAAGTAAATTAAAAAATACTTTTATCTTTAATTGGAGACGGCGTGGCGCTGTGGGGAGAGTGGCTGTGCCAGCAACCTGGTTCGATCCCCACCTTCCTCCAATCACGTCACGTCTGTTGTGTCCTTGAGCAAGACACTTCAACCTTGCTTCTGATGGGTCGTGGTTAGTGCCTTGCATGGCAGCTCCCGCCATCAATGTGTGAATGGGCGAATGTGGAAATAGTGTCAAAGCGCTTTGAGTACCTTGAAGGTAGAAAAGCGCTATACAAGTATAACCCATTTACCATTTATAATTCTGATCATGATTTCTGGTTATGTTAGGCCAGCAGAGAAGGCCTTGCTGGCTCTGATGGTCCACCACTGACAAAAGGTCACAGTTCAGATTCAGAGTTTATCAGCTCACTTGGTGTCGTTAATGTAAACATGCTAACCAAATTCCGAATGCATGCACCATACCACAGTGATTCTTAAACTGTGGTATGGTAGTGGGCTCCATCCTGTGTAGGGATGTCCCGATCCGATATGTGGATCGGATCGGCCGCCGATATTTGCAAAAAAATGCGTATCAGCAAGGCATGGGAAAATGCCGATCCAGATCCAGTTTAAAAAAAACTCCGGTCCGTGTTTTCCAACGCACCGATTTAAATAATACATTCCACTTTTCTGCTGCTCCCTAATTTCCGTTCCGCATTTTCCAGCACACCTTCAACACATCCACAGGTCTGTGGATTCTCACGCAGTTGCTTTTAGCTGCTGGCATTACACGACAGGCTCTTCTCACTCTTTCCTGTGTCTCCCTCTTACAGACAGCGAGCGCACCTTCTTACACACGTCACATACTGTCACGTCATACGTCACATACGTATACGCCCTCTCCCAGCAGAGAGCGAGGTAGCAGCATGGCTAACGTTAACTGTGATGCTCGCGCAGCCGCTAAGGTGCGCGCCTGCTCAAGCGTCCTCTGCGCACGGCAAATCTATGCCACGCACAAAATCAAATAAAAAAATAAGCGCATAACAATTTTCGACACACGGACACGACAGAGAAAACAGTTTTCGTCATCATTGTTCAAATATTGTAACGTCTGTTGAGACGCTTATCTCCATTCGGTGCCACACGCCCACACCATCAGAATGCCGAGGCAAACATTTCCACATCAACACCGTATGAAGAAAATAGTGATTTCTTTTAGTTGTGATTTCCCTCTCTGCATGAAAGTTTAAAAGTAGCATATATTAATGCAGTATGAAGAAGAATGCTTTAATGTAGACACATAGAATCATCATACTGCTGTGATTATATGCATCAAGTGTTCATTCAAGGCTAAGGCAAAATATCGAGATATATATCGTGTATCGCAATATGGCCTTAAAATATTGCAATATTAAAAAAAGGCCATATCGCCCAGCCCTAGTTCAATGATGCCATTTCTGTTTGTCATGTATAATTTTGTCTATTTTGTGTTTACCCTTGAATAAACAGGTCAGTTTCTTGTTACCAACCATTGTGTATTATTCAAACTCCCCTAATTCAGCTGGCTAGTTGTTATCAAGAGTACTAAAACCCTTTTCAACATGATTCTGACAACTACGTAGGCTAAATAACTTTAAACTTTAATACATGCTCGGATAGGCCAGTATCGGTCAGTATCGGTATCGGTCAGTATCGGTATCGGATCTGAAGTGCAAAAACAATATCGGTATCGGATCGGAAGTGCAAAAACCTGGATCGGGACATCCCTAATCCTGTGGTACACCAAAGAATCACTTGATTTAATATTCATATGTAGTGTTACTGTTCAAACTGTGTGTAATGTTACAGTGGCCCAAAATAATAAATATACTTGTTAAATAAAACATCTGCCTTCTTTTAATAAATATTTAGGCTTACTACGCTCCTGTATTTTAAAATGTTGGTCATTATGGTGGTACTTGGAGAGACTAGTGTTTACTAAGGTGGTACTGGGTGAGAAAAGTTTGAGAACCACTGATCTAGTAAATATGCGCATCTCGTGAAAGTGGTCATCCCGCACAGTCCAGCTCTCATGGACAAACACGAATCCCCACTGATTGAGAGTTAAGTTGAATAGCGATTGCCAGCCAGCTAAAAGCCACGGGCTATGCACTCGCTGTCCTGTGCAGCTATAAGGGGTAGGAGAGTGAGGTTTACACAACTATTCTCGCACCACCGTACTTGCTGGCATCCGTTACACCCACTCCCACCCCCTCTCTCATCAAGTCACGCCACCATTGTAACAGTGGTCATCCTGCGCAGTCCAGTCCTGCGCACACACGCCAGGCTCAAACCGGCGACCACACATCCCCACTGATAAAGAGTGAAGTCAAGCTGAACTTGCCAATGAGCTACAAGTCACAGAACTCGCTGTCAAGTGGTGCTCTCAAGAAAACATAATGCACTTATCGCACAGCCACAGCAGCTAGCACCCGTTACAAGTGTGCAGGTAGAAGTTCATGTTTACTAGACTTAGAATTTGTGTTACAAGCCTGCAGTTATAACTGTATCCTAGAATGGTGCATATCAGTTAAATGTTGATGACTGTATGGCGTATAACAAACTTAAAGAGGAACTGCATATTTTTATTGGAATTTTGCCTATCGTTCACAATCCTTATGTGAGACAAGAATACAAAAGTATTTTTTTTTTCACTTTCTAACATAAACATCGTCTTGTTCTATCAAAGCAGCTAATGGGAGCAATAAATTCTACTTCTAAATCACTTTAAAAATGCATTAAAAAACCGTCAACAATACTTCATTTACGTTCCGTAACCTGTATAATAACCAAGCTGTAGTGACATTTTTATTGTAAGAGCGAACACGGAGGAACTCTTTTTCTAGCGTAGTAACACATCGGCATGCTTCAGTATTAGCCGTAAAAGCTAACTACAGCAAGAGATAATCTAGCTTATACGTCAACAAGAAACGCGTTTGAGTTTGTAATGCACAACACTGCGATACCACACCAATTTGTACTGACTGAAAAACATGAACAATCATATTACAGTATCTGTAAAGTATTAGCCCACATTTCATGTTTTGTTTGTACACAGCTGAGCGAGCCAGACAGCGTATGTACTGTGATTGTACTAACACGCATGACGTGCTGCGTGTATTATATTCGATATTATAGTGACTCACTCGATGGACAGTTGTTCGTCTGGGCCAGCTGGCCGGGGACGTTTCCTGTTGATTTTTGGGAAGCAATCCATTTATGTCGAAATAGCTTGGCTCCATGTTTGATATTTGTGGCGTCAAAATCGCTTTCACTTCACTCTCTCGGATTCCGTCTGCTCCAACGTCTCACTCGTCCTTCGTGCTTAGACTTAGACAAACTTTATTGATCCACACAGTAGCTCAGTTACAAAGGATGGAAAGTGTCAGGATGGAAAGAATAATGCAGGTATAGAGTAGACTAAAAATGTACCGTAGTAGCAATATAAAATATAACATATGTAATATTTACATATTATATATTAGGGGTGTAACGGTACACAAAAATTTCGGTTCGGTACGTACCTCGGTTTAGAGGTCACGGTTAGGTTCATTTGCAAAATCTTCCACCAAAAATATTTTTCTTAGTGGAATATTTGATATGAAGTAATCGTAACCTTGGATAGGTCAATAATTCATAATAACATTGATTTTGATTCAATATTATGTTTTGAGCAATGACAGTTTGAAAGAAAGAAAAAAGAGCTTAGGTTTATTAGTCAACATTGCAACTTTATCTAAATTACATTTAACCTTTAAGCTTTTTTATTTCACTTTTGTTATGTTTTTGTTTATTTTTATAGTATTTTTAGAATGTGCCGTGGTCCTTTAAAACATTAGCTGTGGGCCGCAAATGGCCTCCGGGGCACACTTTTGACACCCCTGCTATAGATAATAAAAAATTAAATCTGATAAATCTATGGATAAAAAGCAGAGCCTGGCGACGCATGCCCGTTTATCCTAATTCTCGCTCTCTCTGTCTCTGCCCCTCCCTCACGAATGCTGCTGCGTGCACAGTTTGTTTTGTTTTTAACCCCTTCTTAACCCTGAACGTACATTGAAAGTACACGCAACCCTAACTCAAAAAGCCGAACATTTGAGGCATTTTAGAAACTCCGCCCGGACAGCCCCGCAAAAGAGGACATGTCCGGTGAAAAGAAGACGTATGGTCAGTCTATTGTAGCCCGGTCGCTGCTTATGTAACCAACAGTTCAGGGTGTCCCAAGTTACCGGGAAGTGTTAGGTAAGGAGGAGGAGTTTTGTCCCTCCAGAGTTGCGGTAGGGCTGTGACGTAAGAGGTCTATGTGTGTGGTTGTGGAAGGAAGTGTGTGAAGTTTTACATTAAAGAAGCGGTGGCTACCGAACCTGCTCTGTCTTCCGTTTATTATTTTATTAGATAAGTACACTGTATAGGCCAGGGGTCGGCAACCTTTACCAGTCAAAGAGCCATTTTGACCAGTTTCGCAAATTATAGAAAACAATGGGAGCCGCAAATTTTTTTTGAAATTTTAAATGAATTAACACCGCACGCAAAGTTTTTTTTTTGCTTTGTGCTATGTATAAACTAGGGGTCTCAGACACGCTGCCCACACCTTTTATATGGAATTTGAAAGCTGGTGCGGCACGCAAGTTTTAACTGAATGGTACTTGTCAGCGTCATGCGTGCCGTGATGGTACAGCGCCCACTACAACCATCGTGCCTGATCAGCCACACGTTGTATGGTGTTTCCGCTTGCTCACGTAGGTGACAGCAAGGCATACTTGGTCAACAACCACACAGGTTACACTGACGGTGGCGGTATAAAAAAAACTATAACACTCTTACTAATAATGCGCCACACTGTGAACCCACACCAAACAAGAATGACAAATACATTTCGGGAGAACATCTGCACAGTAACACAACATAAACACAACAGGACAAATACCCAGAATCCCATGCAGCCCTAACTCTTCCGGGATACATTATACACCCCCGCTACCAAACCCCGCCCACCGCAACCGACGCACAGAGGGGGGGGGGGGGGTTGGTGGTAGCAGGGGTGTATAATGTAGCCCGGAAGAGTCAGGGCTGCATGGGATTCTGGGTGTTTGTTCTGTTGTGTTTATGTTGTGTTAAGGTGCAGATGTTCTCCCGAAATGTGTTTGTCATTCTTGTTTGGTTTTGGTTCAAAGTGTGGCGCATTATTAGTAAGAGTGTTAAAGTTGTTTTATATAGGCACCGTCAGTGTAACCTGTGTGGCTGTTGACAAAGTATGCCTTGCTGTCACGTATGTGTGCAAGCAGAAGATGTATATTGTATAACAAGTGTTGGGCTGGCACGCTGTTAATACAGATTGTAGAGAGCGCCAAATGTTATACCATCATGGCACGCCCTTATTATAGCTGTAAGGATGAAAATCGGTGAATATTAATCCCGGGAGTTTTCTGCGAGAGGCACTGAAATCCGGAAGTCTCACGGGAAAATTGGGGGGTTCAGCAAGTAAGCTGCTGAGCCGCATCAGAGTGATCAAAGAGCCGCATGCGGCTCCGGAGCCGCGGGTTTCCGACCCCTGATATAGGCGAACCCAGGACACTCGGCTACACTAGCATGCCATGTGTTGTGCCTCGGTGTGCATTGTTTTCACAACGTGCGGTACGCTACTTAATATGTCCAAGTGGAAACTCGTTCGGTACACCTCCGTACCGAACCGAAACCCCTGTACCGAAACGGTTCAATACAAATACACGTACCGTTACACCCCTATTATATATACAGTATATAATATGTACTGATATATTATTTTATTATATTATATTTTTATATAATATATACAATATATAACAAATCCCAATTTATATGTACAATATTACAGTATATGTAACAGCTGCAGCAAAAAAAAAAGGGCAGCATAAAATAAAGAGTAGATCCAGCTAGGGCTGGGCGATATTGGCTTTTATTAATATCTCGATATTTTTAGGCTATATCGCGACATACGATATATATCTCAATATTTTGCCTTAGCCTTGAATGAACACTTGATGCATATAATAGGGCGCATTAAAGGAGTCATATTATTTTTATTTTTCTAAATGTAAAACACTTCCTTGTGGTCTACATAACATGTAATGGTGGTTCTCTGGTCAAAATGTTGCATAGATGATGTTTATGGGGCCATGTCTTTCACTATGTAATAAGTTTCTGCGGACGTTATCTCCTTGTGTTTGTGACTATGTTTTTCATATAGTGTTAATCTGTAAATGGAAGACGTCAGGCTCATTTGTCAGTGCAGGTTGTTTCGGCATTTTTTTGGGTGTGGCACCGGCCAGAGATGTTAACTGCGGAGTTTCAAGCACTCTTCATTCTGTCGCGGGTGACTTTTTAAATGAAAGAACAAATTAGTAGTGCTGCTACCAATGTTCCCTCTAATTGTTCATGTGTCTGAGCAAACACAAAAACTCCCTGAGCATTCAGTGGAGCACATGTGAGCAACATCACACGTGGCAATACTAGCAGCACACCTGTCTCAAACCAATCTTTTATAATAACACTCAAATGAGAGGAGTCATTTTCATGAGATTATTTTGTAATATTAGGGATTTGGCCCACTTGTAATGAAAATAAAAGAAATCTTGTTTTTCATAAAATATGGATTAGTATTGTACAATATGTCTGGGTGGGGGTCCTGCTTTGGAAATCATTTGTACCCCTTTCAGAGATCACATTTAGTTGCCCTTAAACATCCTCATGTTGCACAAATGTAAGCATAGGATGAAGTGTGCATTCCTGTAACTTTCTCTAGTAACAGCATTCCATGATTAATATCAATAAATTAACATTAATAATAAATGACAGTAGAATAAGCACACGTATGACTGAGGAGTTATAGTGTAACTTTGTGTGGTGTTTGAGTTGTCCGACTTTTTGTGTGGCCATAAACGCACCAGTGGCTTAGTGGTATGCGTGTTGGTGACAGATGACAAGTTGCTTTTGGCCTGGTTTGTACGGCAGAAAATGACTAGTTTTTCGAGATAGAAGTTTTTTACTCATGTTTTTGGTGTGGTTATGGCCGAATATAAACAGTTTTGCTCAATAAAGTGATCGATATAATTCCTGTCCTCGAAGCATCTCGATAGACGTTACAATAATTGAACGGTGTTGACGAACACCGTTAGGGCCGCTTGTTGTCACTGTCACTCAGAGTTGCATTGCAAAATTATACAGAATAAATGTGTTTATTTTTGTTTAGAATTCAGATGGGTTTGATTTGGTGCGCGGCATATATTTGCTGTGCGCAGAGGACGCTTGAGCAGTGCGCAATTGCGCAGGCGCGCACCTTAGAGGGAACGTTGGCTGCTAGCTTTTGTAGCAACGCTTCTGCTGCATACTTTGCATATTACTGCTGAATATATTCCCGCTTGAAGCCAAACTATTGCCAGATGATGGACCCCGTGCTGTTTTTTTTGGGACATTAATTGTTCTTTCTCCATTTGTGATCAGTTTCGCACCTTCTCTTGTATTGTCACTCGCACCGCTCCGCTTGTACCACCTGCCTCAGCTAACGTTACCCATGTCGCTACCTCTTTGCTGGACGAGGGCGTATGACGCTACACGCGCGACGGTATGTGACGTGTGGAAGAAGGTGCGCTTGTTTTACGCCCCTGTGAGAAGGAGAGACTAGAAAGAGTGAGAAGAGCCTGTAGTGTAATGCCCGCAGCTAAATGCAACTGCGTGACAACTATACTCCAATATCACGATATCACGATATAATAATTTTCTATATCGCACAGAGGCAAACCCGCGATATATCGAGTATATCGATATATCGCCCAGCCCTAGATCCAGCAGAAAATATACATTACAGACCAACAGGGGTAGCTACCATAGATAATTGTTGACAGATTTCATCTATTGCTGTATGGCGAGTGATTATACAGCTGGATGGAGTGCGGAATAAAGGAGTTCTTGAATCGAACACTGTGGGAACAAGCTGAAGGAGTCTGTTGGAATATGAGCTTCGCTGTCCCTCAATTGTCTGGTGGAATGGGTGGGCAGGATTTTCCATGATGGCGAGCAGTTTGTCCAGTGCCCTCCCGTCCCTCACTGACACAAACGCCTCCAACTGCGTGCCAATAGTTTGGCCGGCTTTCCGGATCAGTTTGTCAATCCGGTTTAAGTCCCTTTTGCTGGTGCTGCTCCTCCAACAAATCACTGCAAATTACAGGGTACTCGCCACAACAGACTAATAAAAGATCTCCAACAGCTTGCTGCACACATTAAAGGACCTAAGCTTCCTCAGGAAAAAGAGTCTGCTCATGCCCTTCTTGTATACAGCTTTGCTGTTGTCCATCCAGTCTAGTCTGCTGTTCAAGTGGACTCCCAGGTACTTCTACTGCCCCACTAGTGCCATCTCCCGGCCCTGGATCTTGATGGGCTCCACAGGGGTCGTTCTCTTCTTGAAGTCGATGACCAGCTCCTTGGTCTTGTCCACGTTAAGGAGCAGATGGTTCGCCTGAGACCACTCCACAAAGTCAGCGATCAGTGTCCTGTACTCCAATTCCTGTCCCTCTCCGATATGCCGATACTGCTTGCTTCGACAAGCGGCAGTATATTTAGCTTCAAAAGTATAAAGTAGTGAATCCTCATTTATCCAAAAATAATCGTCTTCGTTGTCTTTTACCAAGTCTGTCATGATTAGAACACACTCGTGTTTCATTCCGGAAGTAGGAACACATATTTTTTACCAGAAGTCAAGACGTGTGTTGCTATGGAAACAGAAATCGATGCGAGGAAGAAATCAGTCCCGGAAATGATTAAGATGTTCAAAATACGGAAAATATTGAACACAATACATATTGTTATCTGTCGCCATGGAGGCGAGTATATTATTCATAAAAAAAAAAAAAAAAAAAAAAAAATATATATATATATATATATATCGTATTTTTCGGACTATAAGTCGCAGTTTTTTTCATAGTTTGGCCGGGCTGCAGTGCGACTTATATATGTTTTTTTCCTTCTTTATTATGCATTTTCGACAGGTGCGACTTATACTCCGAAAAATACGGTATATATAATAAATATTATACTTGCACTGTGTATACAAAACGTTGCTAGAGGGTTTTGAAGTTGTTTTAGATGGCTTTGAAGGCTCCAACGGTGACTCCTATTAGCGGCATCTTTCAAGTGTTTTAAAAAAAATAATCTTTAAAACCTTTAAAAAAAAAACCAAAGGTATTCTTTTCTCTCATAATGATTGTGAATGACAGGCAACATTCCTAAAACAGTGCAGTTCTCCTTTTAGCATGCAACTTTTTTATTTGCTATGGTTTAGCTAAACTGTACAAATTGGTTGACACACTTGTCTATACTATACTAGATCAGTATAATGTATACTGTATCTTGTTGATATTATGACTTCCTGACTATATGTAGTCTCCATTTTAGGATGGCGGGAGTGTTCGACATCGACTTGGATACTGAAGACGTCTCTGACGCAGAGGTCAGTCTTCAACACTTTGTCTACCATTACTTTGTTTTCATGTTTGGGCTTTTTGTGCCATATCTATAGGATGAGATTTGTGACGGCACCGTGACAGAGCCTGAGAAGTGAGTCCAAATTGTCATTATGATTAAAAACAGATACTAAATTGAATTTAACTCCTTTGTTTTTATTGCACAATAATGATGAGATTTGGATACAACCATATTCCAAAATTTCTAAAAGTTACAATTCCTGGAAAAGTAATATGCATTAAGATGATGCATTCAATCAGAATGTAGGGTGCTCTGGGCAATTGGCATCTTAAGTGCTGACAAATTGACACAGAATGCATATTGTGGAAGTCACTCTTCTTCTACGTTTGTTCCATAATCCAGTGTACAGAAAGAGGAGGTGGTCCTGACCAGTGAAAGTGTGAACAGAGACAGTGAGAGAGTTGGACCTGACTGCTTTGAGCTTCTCACTGTGCTTGGAAAAGGTGCATATGGCAAGGTAAGTCCGTATACCTGCCAACATTCGCGTTTCACCATAGAGGAAATTTCCCAGGAAAATGGGTATAAATAAGGGATTTTCATTTCCAGTCACTGTTAAATCAATTAGGAAATCAATCAATCAATCAATGTTTATTTATATAGCCCTAAATCACAAGTGTCTCAAAGGGCTGCACAAGCCACAACGACATCCTTGGTACAGAGCCCACATAAGGGCAAGGAAAAACTCACCCCAGTGGGACGTCGATGTGAATGACTATGAGAAACCTTGGAGAGGACCGCATATGTGGGTAACACCCCCCCCCCCCCTCTAGGGGAGACCGAATGCAATGGATGTCGAGTGGGTCTGACATAATATTGTGAGAGTCCAGTCCATAGTGGATCCAACATAATAGTGAGAGTCCAGTCCATAGTGGGTCAGCAGGAAACCATCCCGAGCGGAGACGGGTCAGCAGCGCAGAGATGTTCCGAACCGATGCACAGGCGAGCAGTCCAGCCCGGGTCTCGACTCTGGACAGCTAGCACTTCATCCATGGCCACCGAACCTGTGTGTCTCCCCCTCCACAAGGGATAGGGGGGAGCAGAGGAGAAAAGAAAAGAAACGGCAGATCAACTGGTCTAAAAAAAGGGGGGTTATTTAAAGGCGAGAGTATACAAATGAGTTTTAAGATGGGACTTAAATGCTTCTACTGAGGTAGCATCTCTAACTGTTACCGGAAGGGCATTCCATAGTACTGGAGCCCGAATAGAAAACGCTCCATAGCCCGCAGACTTTTTTTGGGCTCTGGGAATCACTAATAAGCCAGAGTTCTTTGAACGCAGATTTCTTGCCGGGACATATGGTACAATACAATCGGCAAGATAGGATGGAGCTAGACGGTGTAGTACTTTATACGTAAGTAGTAAAACCTTAGTCACATCTTAAGTGCACAGGAAGCCAGTGCAGGTGTGCCAGTATAGGCGTAATATGATCAAATGTTCTTGTTCTTGTCAAAAGTCTAGCAGCCGCATTTTGTACCAACTGTAATCTTTTAATGCTAGGCATAGGGAGACCCGAAAATAATACGTTACAGTAATCGAGACGAGACGTAACGAACGCATGAATAATGATCTCAGCGTCGCTAGTGGATAAAATAGAACGAATTTTCGCGATATTACGGAGATGAAAGAAGGCCGTTTTAGTAACACTCTTAATGTGTGACTCAAACGAGAGAGTTGGGTCGAAGATAATACCCAGATTCTTTACCGAGTCGCCTTGCGTAATTGTTTGGTTGTCAAATGTTAAGGTGGTATTATTAAATAAATGAAAACATTCTACATGCAATCAACTGCATTTGAATCCCTACGCTCTTTTACAATTGTGCCATCAACTCTTGACAGTCAGCTCCTTCAGTTACAGGGTTGTATGGTATACTGGTACTAATACTATACTGCCATTGGAAAATACTGGTATTTTTTTTTTCATGGACATTATGACACGCCGTGGTGACGTTGCCTGTAATAGGAGGCTCGGCGCATATATGAGTCAACACATGCACAGAACACTTGCAGTGTGAAGATTAGAGGAGGAGAATGGATGTATTTTGACTTAAAACTAACAATAAAGGTGAAGATATAAACACTGAAGCACTGATCTACTAGTGGCGTTTAAAACATAGTCGTGGCTAACATTCCTCTACAGTGTTTTAGCTAGCACTAATCCTCGCCTCCATGGCGACAGATAACTATGTTTCATACAAGTATCATCTCTGCAGGACGAGGAATAGCTAAGCATGCTTCACTACACAACGTAGGAAGATACAATAGCTAACCGCGAACAGCAAGCCAGCTAGCTGAATTTAAACGAATGGGTGAATCTATACCAGTGGTTCTTAACCTGGGTTCGATCGAACCCTAGGGGTTCGGCCGAGGTCAAAACACCCGACTCATCGTGTAAATACAAACTTCTCCCTATCGGCGTATTACGGATACGGCAACAGCTGACTGGTTTGCAGGTGTGTAATTTGTTGTGAGTTTATGCATGTGTTGGTTTTGTTGTTTGAACATTAAAACATTAACGAGATTGTTGCGTTCAAATGTCTGTTAAGTACATCAATAGTAAAAATGTTGCGTTCAAGTGTTTACCAAGTAAAACATAAACGAGAGTTTTGCGTTCAAATGTCTACTAAGTACATCAATAGTAAGAATGTTGTGTTCAAGTGTTTACCAAGTAAAATAATAGTGGGAGTGTTGCGTTCAAATGTCTACTAAGTACATCAATAGTAAGGATGGTGTGTTCAAGTGTTTACCAAGTAAAATAATAGTGTTGCATTCAAATGTCTACTAATTACATTAAAAGTAAGAATGTTGTGTTCAAATGTTTACCAAGTAAAACATAAACGAGAGTGTTGCGTTCAAATGTCTACTAAGTAGATCAATAGTAAGGATGTTGCGTTCAAGTGTTTACCAAATAAAACATTAATGAGATTGTTGCGTTCAAATGTCTATTAAGTACATCAATAGTAAGAATGTTATGTTCAAGTGTTTACCAAGTAAAACATAAACAGGAGTGTTGCGTTCAAATGTCTATTAAGTACATCAATAGTAAGAATGTTGTGTTCAAGTGTTTACCATGTAAAATAATGGTGGGAGTGTTGCGTTCAAATGTCTATTAAGTACATCAATAATAAGGATGGTGTGTTCAAGTGTTTACCAAGTAAAATAATAGTGTTGCATTCAAATGTCTACTAAGTGCATTAAAAGTAAGAATGTTGTGTTCAAGTGTTTACCGAGTAAAACATTAACGAGATTGTTGCGTTCAAATGTCTGTTAAGTACATCAAGGGTAAAAATGTTGCGTTCAAGTGTTTACCAAGTAAAACATAAACGAGAGATGTGATGTTCATGCACGGTTCATTTTATGCACCAGCAAAAAACATGGTAACACTTTAGTATGGGGAACATATTCACCATTAATTAGTTGCTTATTAACATGCAAATTAGTAACATATTGGCTCTTAACGAGTCATTATTAAGTACTTATTAATGCCTTATTCGGCATGGCCTTATTATAACCCTAACCCTCTAACCCTGACCCTAACAAATAACTCTAAATTAAGTCTTTATTACTTAGACTATGTTCCCCCTAGTGTCCAAATAACTCTAAGTTAAGTCTTTGTTACTTAGAATATGTTTGGTACATAATAAGTACGTAATAAGCAATGTTCCCTCTAATTTTTCATGTGTGTTAGCAAACACCCTGAGCATTCAGTGGAATACAGACGTGCACACTGTGGTCATACCAGCAGCACATTTGTCGCAAACCTGACATAACAATTTAAATGTCTTATTATTATAATCAGGTGACTAGTCAATTTCAAGAGATTATTTTCTTATAGATGTGATTTGGCCCACTTCGATATTGTTTTTTTTTTAATCAGCTATGCACTATAGTATTTTATGCCTGGGTGGGGGTCCTGCTTTGGAAAGACTGTGTACCCCTTTCAGAGATCACATTTAGTTCCCCTTAAAACATTCACATGTTGCATGAGATGAAGTGTTTATTAACTTTCTGTCCGTAAAATAAATATTTTTATTAGCAATTATGTAGTCCTGTAACATCATTTCATGATTAATATCCAAAAAATAACATTCGTAACAAATGACAGTAGAATAAGCACACTGATTGAGGAGTCATAGTAAAACGACCTGTAATTTACATTTTACGTGTTGTGTTGGAGTTGTCCAACTTTTTGTGTGGCCCTAAACGCACCAGTGGCTAATTGCCATAGTATATGTGTTGGTGCAGGTGAGAGTGAGAGCAAGCGTCTGCTGTTGATATAACAGATAACAAAGTGTTGCTTTTGGCTTGGTTTGTACGGTAGACAACGACCAGTTTTGCTAGATAAAAGTATTTTACACATTGTTTTGGTGTGGTTATGGCCGACAAACAATTTTGCTAAATAAAGGGACCGATGGAATTCCTGTCCTCCTTTAAGTGTCTCCACAGACGTTACAATAGTTTAAGTGTTGACAAACATTGTTTTATCTGTGGTGGCCGCCTTTCGTCACCTGTTACTCACAGTTGTATTGCAAAATCATACTAAACAAATGATTTCTTTATTTTGTTTAGAGTGGGATTTGATTTTTTGCGCGGCATAGATTTGCTGTGCGCAGAGGACGCATAACCAGTGCACAATTGCGCAGTTGCGCACCTTAGAGGGAACGTTGGTAATAAGTGTGACCAGTAGATGGTAGTCACACATAAGAGATATGTGTGGACTGCAATTTGACGCCAGTAAACAACACCAAAACTTTAAATGTTCCATTGAAAATAAAGACCATTACACACGGCACTCAAAAATCTGTCAAAAATGTTTTAGCATGACTTTGAAGCCGCACCACTTGATGGATTGTCGGTCCATTACGGCTACCGTAGTCAGAGATACAAGTATTACTATGGTGTGTGTATAAGGACCGCAAAATGGCACCCATTAGCAGACATATTATCTGGCGTTTTGTTTCACAATATTATGCAAAACCAACTTTTCTTACCTTCTGGTACTGACTGATGTGTATTTGAGTTATACATAAGTCCTGAAAATTTGCGCACGTCCGCCACTGTCGTCTGTGCCAATGGCGTAGTCGATAAGCTTCTTCTTGTTATGGGGCATTCACCCTCTGCTGTTGCCATTTCTAATATAAAGTAGCGTAAAGTTCTAACTTACATCTCACTATGGAAGCGCTAAAAACTACCAGTGTAGTGAGTGGGTTTACATTATTCACCCAAGGAACTTTAGTCATGAGAGAGTTTCGGTCGGACGGGTTTTCACGGCACACATTTTGTGGCGTTGTTGTTGCACTAGTGAGCCATAGATTAGGAGATGCTGCTCCGTTATTGATTTAAGTAAAGTCTGAATGTCATTAAAACAGTTAGCTCCATCTTTTGCCACTTCTTCCACCCCCGTCCTTGCACGCTACACCGCTACAACAAAGATGACGGGGAGAAGACGCTGCCGAAGGTGAACCACGTAAATAAGACCGCCCACAAAACGGCGCATTCGGAAGCAACTGTCAGAAAGCGACTTGAAGAGGATCTGTAAAACATCATCTATGCAACATTTTGACCAAAGAACCACCATTACATGTTATGTAGACCACAAGGAAGTGTTTTCAATTTAGAAACAAAAATAAATAATTTGACTCCTTTAATGCGCCCTATAATACGGTTCGCCTAATATATGAAAAAAGATCAAAAATAGACCATCGGCAGTGCGCCTTATAGTCCGGTGCGCCCTATTATCCGGAAAATACGGTCAATAGATATTTAACATCTTAAAGTGTATCAATCAATCAATCAATGTTTATTTATATAGCCCTAAATCACAAAAGTCTCAAAGGGCTGTACAAGCCACAACGACATCGTCGGTACAGAGCCCACATAAGGGACGTCGATGTGAATGACTATGAGAAACCGCATATGTGGGTAACCCCCTCTCTCTAGGGGAGACCGAAAGCAATGGATGTCGAGTGACATAATATTGTGAAAGAACAGTCCTTAGTGGATCTAACATAGTAGTGAGAGTCCAGTCCATAGTTGGGCCAGCAGGAGACCAGCAGGAGACCATCCCGAGCGGAGACGGGTCAGCAGCACAGAGATGTTCCCAACCGTTGCACAGTAGAGCGGTCCACCCCGGGTCCCAACTCTGGACAGCCAGCACGCCAGCACTTCATCCATGGTCACCGGAACCGTAATAACCCGGCGAGGAGGCAGAGGAGAAAAGAAAAGAAACAGCAGATCAACTGGTCTAAAAAGGGGGGTCTATTTAAAGGCTAGAGTATACAAATGAGTTTTAAGATGGGACTTAAATGCTTCTACTGAGGTAGCATCTCTAACTGTTACCGGGAGGGCATTCCAGAGTATTGGACCCCGAATGGAAAACGCTCTGTAGCCCGCAGACTTTTTATGGGCTCTGGGAATCACTAATAAGCCGGAGTTCTTTGCACGCAGGTTTCTTACCGGGACATATGGTACAATACAATCGGCAAGATAGGATGGAGCTAGACCGTGTAGTATTTTATACGTAAGCAGTAAAACCTTAAAGTCGCATCTTAAGTGCACAGGAAGCCAGTGCAGGTGAGCCAGTATAGGCGTAATATGATCAAACTTTCTTGTTCTTGTCAAAAGTCTTATCAGCCGCATTTTGTACCAATTGTAGTCTTTTAATGCTAGACATAGGGAGACCCGAAAATAATACGTTACAGTAATCGAGACGAGACGTAACGAACGCATGAATAATAATCTCAGCGTCGCTAGTGGGCAAAATGGAATGAATTTTAGCGATATTACGGAGATGAAAGAAGGCTGTTTTAGTAACACTCTTAATGTGTGACTCAAACGAGAGAGTTGGGTCGAAGATAATACCCAGATTCTTTACCGAGTCGCTTTGTGTATTTGTTTCCTAGTTGGAAAAATAATGTCGGACATTGTATCTTTGTTTGTTGCCATCACGCGGCACTGCTCACTGGCGAGTGGCAGAGACAAAGATTGTGAATGACTGAAAAGAGGGGTCAGTTAATTCCACTGTTAAATAAACCCGCTCAAGTGTTGAGAACAATGCACAAATTAATACGTATTTTTTACTGTTTGAAGCGAGAGACGAACAAACGCGACGCTCAACAATTCTGATTGGTGACTCAAATGCTGGTGACGGCGGTCAAAAAAAAACCTCAGCCTCTTGCGGTTATTTACCGCACTAATTAAAACCTCAATGTTGATTCGATTTCGATTAATCATGCAGCCCTAAACCAGATATTAACAGTAAATGAACTAGAAGATGAATCATCCATTCATCCATCCTCTTCCACTTGTCCCTCAAAATAATACAATGGGAAATTACACAATATGTTACTGCATGCGTCAGCAGGCAAATTAGGAGCTTGTATAACCTGTTTGCTTACTTACGACTAAAAGAGAAGTTTTCTAGTACGTTTACTATGTTATTTATTGCCAAACATTCTTATTTAATTGCAACAGGAAACATATGTTTAATGTATCGTAAGGTTTTCTGTTAAAATAAAGCCAATAATGCTTTTTTTGTGGTCCTTTTTATTTTGAAAATTATTGAAATACGTTTTAGTACTGGTACCGATGCCAAATAATAACACAATTTAGATTGATTATATTACATCCGGAGATCCTTTCCTCTTCATTCACCTTAGGTCAGGGGTCGGCAACCCAAAATGTTGAAAGAGCCATATTGGACCAAAAATACAAAAACAAATTTGTCTGGAGCCGCAAAAAATTAAAAGCCATATTACATACAGATAGTGTGTCATGAGATATAAATTGAATCAAGAGGACTTTAAGGAAACTAAATGACCTCGAATATAGCTACAAATGAGGCATAATGATGCAATATGTACATATAGCTAGCCTAAATAGCATGTTTGCACCGATTAGCTTGCAGTCATGCAGTGACCAAATATGTCTGATTAGCACTCCACACAAGTCAATAACATCAACAAAACACACCTTTCATGCACAACGTTAAAGGTTTTGTGGACAAAATGAGACAGAAAAAGAAGTGGCATAAAACATGTCCTAGAAAGTCGGAGAAAGTTATACATGTAAACAAACTACGGTGAGTTCAAAGACCTCCAAAATTAGTAGGACAAAACGGCGCTTGCCAAATACTCGAATCAGTGAAGCATGTTTAATATAAACAGTGTGCTTTGTAACAATTAGGGATGCTTGTGTCATGTTTGTCCTCCTACAGAAACCGTATTAAAACAAAAAATAGATTTTTTCTTTTCTTTTTCCATTTTTCATACATTTTTTTAAAAGCTCCAGAGAGCCACGAGGGCGGCGCTAAAGAGCCGCATGCGGCTCGCCGACCCCTGCCTTAGGTGAATGGAGCCTTGGCCAGGAGGACTTGATATCATCAGATGGTATCCAGCGGTCATTGGGTGTTTCGACCCTAAACCATAACACCCTACCGCTGGTGGGCCGGCAGTGGTGGCCAATTCACTGCTTATCTCCTCCTCCTGGCTTCCAGCTCATCTCGTCTCTCCTGCTCCATAACCAGCAAGAGGCTCTCTCTGCTGCCTCCCCAATCCTGCAAGCTGCTGTCTTTCTCTCCTTCCCTGTTATTCCCAAGGCTGTGAGCATTCTCCATACCGACTGGGCAGGGAATCCTCTGCAGCCGACCTGGACCGGGAACAGCCATGCCTGCCATCCTTTTCCCCTGCAGTCATTCAAAAGGTCCTGGTATTTGGCACTTTTCCTTTCGAAGGCTTGGTCGCACCCTTCTTCCCATGGGACTGTGAGTTCTATGAGAATGATCTTCTTTGCCTCTTCAGACCACAGCACCACATCTGGTCTCAGGGTTGTCTGGACAACCTGGGGGAACTGCAGCCTTCCTCCCAGGTCTACCTTCATGTCCCAAGAACGGGCCATTTGCAATAGGCTCTTCCTTGATGTTGCTGTGGTTGGTGGCTTTTCTCCCTCCCTCACAAACTGGATTGATCTTGTTCTCCCTTGTGGTTGCGTTTCTTGCATCTCTGCTGCTCCAGGGTGATAGCCAGTGTCATGAGCACCTTGTCATGACGCCATCTGTATCTCCCTTGGGTGAGTGCTGTTTTACACCCTGACAGGATGTGCGCCATGGTACCCTTCTGTCCGCAAAGCTTACATAGTGGATCCTCTCTCTTGCCCCATCTGTGCAAGTTTGTTGGAGTCGGGAGTGTGTCATACACTGATCTCAGCAAGAAAGAGATGCGGAATGATTCCAGCTTCCATAGATCTGCCCACGTGATCTTTTTCTTGGGGAGGTCCCATTTGGTCCAGGCTCCCTGGGACGCTAGTTCCACTGCTCTTGATTTCCGACCTTCCTCTTCCAGGTTTCGTACTTCCTCCTGGATCATAGCTCTTCTTTCCCTGGGTTCTGCCTTACTCCACTGTTGGACATGGGAAGTTCCAAGACCTTGTCTTCCTGTGCATGGCGTTCCTATGATGTCACGTAGCCTCAACATGCTCTCAGCTTGTGCAACAGATGTGTCAGCTGCCCACTTGCATCCTGATCTTGTAGTGACGCCAGCGTGTCTAACTTGTTCAGTCATATTGCTTATTAATATAAGGCTTCTTGTGAGGAACTTTGTAATATTGCATTCAGTGGCCAAGTGGTTAGAGTGTCCGCCCTGAGATCGGTAGGTTGTGAGTTCAAACCGCGGCCGAGTCATACCAAAGACTATAAAAATGGGACCCATTACCTCCCTGCTTGGCACTCAGCATCAAGGGTTGGAACTGGGGGTTAAATCACCAAAAATGATTCCCGGGCGCGGCCACCGCTGCTGCCCACTGCTCCCCTCACCTCCCAGGGGGTGATCAAGGATGATGGGTCCAATGCAGAGAATAATTTCGCCACACCTAGTGTGTGTGTGACAATCATTGGTACTTTAACTTTAACTTTTAACTTTAGGTGTTGACTTGTCCAGGGTGTACTCCGCCTTACGCCCAAATGCAGCTGGGATAGGCGCCAGCAACCCCTGTGATCCCGAGAGGGACAAGCGTTCGAAAATGGATGGATGGATGGATGGATGGAAAATAAAAACAATTCCGGGCTACTTTACAGAGCTTATAGTTGAGAAATCTTTCAAGCTGGCTTATTTAATTTCTCCCTCATGTTACATACAGTATAAAGAAGTATTAGCCACCGCCTGCTCTTCTTTAGTTAAAGATAATAGAAGTGCCCTATTTGTCAACATATTCACACAAAGTTTAGATTTTTGGCCGCAATGTCTTTTCCATCGTCTTAATGTCCAGCCAACTCTCTCGTTTTTGATTGATTGAATTACGTAACATGGAACTCGTCGTGTTGCATGCGTCAAACCAAATGTGGTAATCAAAACTACAACTAAGATGCACGTTACACTTGGTAAGATTCAACCAAAGATGAGACTAGCACACTTAACTTAATATACAGTAATTATGATATAACTACCTGCTATTGATACAATAACCAATAACGTATTTATATCTATTTTTTTTTTAAATTTAGATTTAACCGTATGTTATGCACACTTTTTTTTCCGGCTTTATTTGGGGCGGCCTTTTAGCAGCAGGAGTCTTTGTAGGGTTTCAAAACACTGTCACAGCGATGCTGGCTATCAGGTGGCTAAAAAGTTTTGATTTGTTGAAGCTTAATGTTTTTTCCCCTCCATGTGAAATGTTTGCAGAACATTTGGTGCTCATAGCACACAAAATAAATATCTGGACTGAACAGGTTAAAAGAAACCGTGTTTTGTTACACCTCTTAGAACGCCAACATTCTGTGTTTTTGACCTAATGGCAAAATATATTTTCTTTTAGGTTTTTCAGGTGAAAAAAGTTCAAGGTGCCCTGTCAGGAAAAATATTTGCCATGAAAGTTCTGAGAAAGGTAGAATACATCATTTAACATCCTTGAAACAAGGAAACAATCCATGTTCCTGCCAAACGTTTTGCCTCTTTCTATGTTTAAGGCCAAAATAGTGTGTAACGCTAAAGACACTGCCCATACACGCGCAGAAAGGGAAATCCTGGAGACGGTGAGACATCCTTTCATTGTGGATCTCCTCTACGCCTTCCAGACCGGTGGGAAACTGTACCTCATCTTGGAGTACTTAAGTGGTAAGAGGCAGAGGTCCATATTGAAGCAATCCATGCTCCTTTGTATGAAGATAAAACGGTTAGTCGGATTGTCATTTTAAATATAATTATGGATGAATTGTAAGAAGCAAAGGGGTTGAGAGTAATTTTTAATTGGTCATGAGCGTGTTTTTGTCCAAACATGAATCCAAAATATCAAATCAGGTCATGTTTGTAAGTTCCTAAACATTGTACCTGGTAAGACACTGTAAAGGTAATGAAAACAATGATCTTATATCTACTTTGAAAAAAGTGAACTCTCACAAAGGTGTATTTCAGTGATAAAAAGGAATGCATTTTGTATAATTTTTCCTTAAAAAGTTTGTGTTGTGTGACATCACAGAGCTCAGTATATAATGAAAAGTATTGAATTAAAGTAAAACACCCTTGCTATCATAACATTTGGGCTTCAATCGAAGTTTTGCGGTAAATACGCAAATACAGACAAACAAATGTAGGAACCAGCTACGGCTGCAGCTATCAAATTTATTGGTTATCGATTTGTTTGTTTGATTAATTGATTAATAAAAAAAAAAACACTAAACACAATAAACAAATAAATTTTTAGTTGCCATAACCTCCATTTTTTTTTTTAAATAACTTCACATCCACATTGAAGTTTAATTTTTTTGTGTGTATTAACAAAAAAAGACACTTGTAGACATAGTTTCCACTGTACCTTTACTGTGTAAAACTGAACTTTTATAACTTATGTGCATTTGTTATCAGGAGGGGAACTTTTCATGCAATTGGAGAAGGAAGGCATCTTCTTGGAGGACACGGCTTGGTAATAATGCTCTCTTCTTTTGAACATAATGTGATAGTTTCATGTTTCGCAGTACTAAATTAATTCTGGGCACTGTATAAAATACGAAAAAAAAAACCCCCAGAATGCAACTCAAAAGCATTTTTTGTCTGTTTTAAGAGCTGAATGTACGATAATTAGTACATAGAAGTTTAAATCGCGATTGTTTTTGTCCTTCACGAATAACAGATCAAGTCAAAGTTTGATTTGATCATTGTAGTCAAGATATGTAGATGCTATGTTTCTGGCAGGATAATATCAACACCATTGCGTTTGTAATATGAATAGTACGCAGCATCAAAACCTTTGGAATTGTGAACTTGCTTTTGGGTAATAATTTCCAGTCCTTTGATGTTAACAATGTTTATGTCTGCAGTTTCTATCTAGGAGAGATCATATTGGCTCTTGGTCATCTCCACTCCTCTGGAATTATTTACAGAGACCTCAAACCTGAGAACATCATGCTTAATCACCAAGGTAATTGAAAATATGATTTGGCGCCAGGCACAGCGTTACACCAGGGCTAGGATATGCTATAGCCCCGTAAGAAATCTGTTTAGCCTCAGTTATGCCCCCCGTTCCCCAGCATTCTATATGTTTTTAAATATTTGTATTTATTCAAGTTAAAAACCATTGAAAGGTTCACAATTCTGATCCAATCCAATTTCCGCTTGCCTGCTTGTACTGGCCTGTGTGTGTCAGGGGGAGTGTTTTATTTACTCGCCCGTTAGGCTAGGCTAGCCTAACAATAGTCACAAAAGTTTGCTGCTGGCTAAGCCAATCGATGCCAGCGGGTCTGATCACTCACCTATGAAACTCATTGCAGCTCGACTTTTCTGCCATTAGCTTTGTCTTGCTGTCTTTGCTTGGCGGGAGCTCGCAATGTTTACTGTAACAAATGCACAAAAGGATGTGTCATGCACTATTTTTGTTTTATATTCCCCAAGGTGATCCGCCACTTCCTTTCACACTCTTTAGAGGGGAACTGCACTTTTTTCACAATCATTATGAAACACATAACGGCAGATGTATTTTTTTTTAAATGCATTCTAACTCGTAAATAAAAGTCTGCTTTCTGCGGAGCCAATGGGAGGTCCTCTATTCTGCCCATAAAACCCAATAAAAAACATCCAAAATGCCCAAAATACTAACAATAATACTCCATTTACATTTTGTGACTTGTATATTAACTAAGTATTATTGATATTGTTATTATAAGCGCGAACACAGACAAACTATTTATAGCAGCGCCGTGATCACAACCTTGCGTGCCAATGTTGACATGATCGACTGATCAGCTGCGTCTTCGATTCCTTGCTCGTCAAATTTTATTATAGATCATAAATTATGCATCTCACCTTGATAGTAGAAGAACGAGGATGTATTCCGACAAGTTGGTACACTTTGACAGCTAATTTAGACACGGAAATGGTGAGAAAGACACAAAAAGGCGGTTGATTCTACTAGGGATGTCCCGATCCGATCCAAATATCGGATCGGCCGCCGATATTTGCCAAAAAATGCGTATGGGCAAGGCATGGGAAAATGCCGATTCAGATCCAGTTTTTAAAGAAATTCCGGTTTGTGTTTTCCAACGCACCGATTTAAACAATACATTCTAATTTTTCTCGGCTCCCTAATTTCCGTTCCGCATTTTACAGCACACCTTCAACACATCCACAGGTCTGTGTCCTAACCGTTAAGATGGCCATGTGAATGAAAAGTTATCGGTAAAAATGTCAGCTGTCTCTGTGCGATATAGAAAATGACTATATGGTGATATTCGAGTATACGTTCTCACGCAGTTGCTTTTAGCTGCTGGCATTACACTACAGGTTCTTCTCACTCTTTCCTGTCTCCTCACAGACAGCAAGCGCACCTTCTTACATACGTCACATACTGTCACGTCATACGTCACATACGTATACGCCCTCCCCGAGCAGAGAGGTAGCAGCATGGGTAACGTTAGCTGTGATGCTAGCGCAGCCGTGCGAGTGATAATCGAATGAAGGAAGAATTAATGAATTCCCCCAAAAAACAGCAGGGGGTCCATCGTCTGGCGGTGGTTTGGCTTTAAGTGGGAATATGTCGAACAGACAACTGTAATTTGTCAAGTGTGGAGCAAAAGCGTTGCTATAAAAAGTAGCTTTACTGCTAATATGTGCACGTCAACATCTCCATTCGATGCCACACGCCCACACCATCAAAATGCCGAGGCAAACATTTCCAGATAAACACCGTATGAAAAACTAGTGATTTTTTTAGTTGTGATTTCCTTCTCTGCATGAAAGTTTAAAAGTAGCATATATTAATGCAGTATAAAGAAGAATGTTTTAATGTAGACACATAGAATCATCATACTGCTGTGATTATATGCATCAAGTGTTCATTCAAGGCTAAGGTAAAATATCCACATATATATCGTGTATCGCAATATGGCCTTAAAATATTGCGATATTAAAAAAAGGCCATATCGCCCAGCCCTAGTTCAATGATGCCATTTCTGTTTGTCATGTATAATTTTGTGTATTTTGTGTTTATCCCTGAATAAACAGTTCAGTTTCTTGTTACCAACCATTGTGTATTATTCAAACTCACCTAATTCAGCTGGCTAGTTGTTATCAAGAGTACTAAAACCCTTTTCAACATGAATCTGACAACTAAGTAGGCTAAATAACTTTAAACTTTAATGCATGCTCGGATAGGCCAGTATCGGTATCGGATCGGAAGTGCAAAAACAACATCGGTATCGGATCGGAAGATCGGGACATCCCTAGATTCTACCACCCTTTTCTACGCGAGGATTATTCTTCATCTAAACGGGAATATATGACCATCCTTGCAGTTGCTATCCTGATGACAGCAGGCATTGCACAGTAAGTGATGTTTTATTATGTTTGTCGGCTCTCAAAGTCTGCAGTGAGTAGTGGGGTAAAAATGCGAACGTCGGGATGCGTTTTTGCAATTATTGCAACCCGCATGCTTAAAATGAGCAACATACGTTAATATTAAATGTCGTTATAAATGTGCCCATTACTATATTACATATAATTAAAGCATGTATATGAAAACTTAATTGGAGGTGTTTGGATTTTTTAAGGGGCTTTATAGGCAGAAGAGATCGGCTCCGATCTGTAAGTAGACTTTTGATGGCATTTATTTGATATTTAGAATGCATTGAAAAAAAAAATACATCAGTCGTCTTGTCTTTCATAATGATTGTGAACGATAGGTAAAAAAGAAAGAAAAAAAGTGCAGTTCCCTTTTAAGTGTGTGCCCAATTGGCACAGGGTATTTGCGCTTCTTGCCGAATCATTTCCAAATAATTTGTGTGTGTGTACACCACAGCCCATGTTGTTAATGTACAGCAATTAATTTTTCTGAAGTTATGATGTTGTGAGCCAAATCATTAGACACAAGCTGTTTGCACGTCTCGTTGCGACAATGCGGTTGCCTTTGTAGCCTATAGGCCTAGTATTAATTTCACTATTGTTAATTTCATAAGTTATTATATTGTCATCCGAAACAATAATGCATAGTTGTCTGTTTTGATTGATTATGCATATGGGATAAAAACACTTGTTGCATTATGGATGTATTGTCTGGGTCTTAGCAGACGCATTTGTGCAGTCCGTTGCTGTATATGTCACTTTTGCATGTTAAAACATTTTTGCCATCATTGCTTGTGTTAAGCATAACTGTTTTTGATGAATATTCTTTGGTCAAATTCAGTTAAAACTACTTTTATATCGAACATGCTGGTGCTGTGTATCACAACTACTTGTATTAAACAAACGAGAAGCAACCGCACGCATCAGTCAAGCCTTCCCTTATCCCCGGGAGAGAAAAAAAATCCTTGAGCCTTTTTGTGTTTGGCGTACATGCATACATTTTTCAGATAAATTACAATCAATAGATATGTATATTTTTTAAATGAGAAGGTATAGCTTTACAACTCTACTTCCTGTTACTTCATTGTAGACGGCGTGGCTCGGTTGGGAGAGCGGCCGTGCCAGCAACCTGAGGGTTCCTGGTTCGATCCCCAGCTTCCGCCATCCTAGTCACGTCTGTTGTGTCCTTTGGCAAGACACTTCACCCTTGCTCTTGATGGGTCGTGCTTAGGGCCTTGCATGGCAGCTCCCGCCATCAGTGTCTGAATGTGTGTGTGAATGTGGAAATAGTGTCAAAGCGCTTTTGAGTACTTTGAAGGTAGAAAAAGCTATAAAAGTATAACCCATTTACAATGTTTAGTCAGGGCTAATCTTATATTAATAATTTAATTTAATGTCGATGATTAAACTTAAGTTCACTGTGAGTCTAATTTGTCTTATTATTTAAAGGGCACATCAAGCTAACTGACTTTGGTCTCTGCAAGGAGTCAATTCATGATGGAAGCATCACGCACACATTCTGTGGCACAATAGAGTACATGTGAGTAATGCTGCTTACACATGCACACACACACAATCTACACTTTTTGTCTTAATGCGTATTTTGTGGACCTACGGAGATGTAATTAAATTATGGACCTTTGAACTCCTGCGATTGTGCTACAGCAACATGTGTAACAATATCAAGGTTGAAACCTTTAAAGTGAGTATAAAGGGAATTATCAATGTAATCTAAGTGCATAGCAACATGTATTGTTGTCATTTTTCCCTACTGTACTTATGAGACAATTACACATTGATATTCTTAAGGAAATATTATGTACATTTAAAATGATTAGCATTGCCTACCAGGTTAATGAGCACTAAATCTAATAAACAGTGCCCCCAAGACTTTGCAGGCCTTCTTTGAGATTATTGTGGACTTTAATGCCTAATTTTGTGGTTCCCATAAATAGCGATGGACGTTGCAGTGTTTTTATTTAAAAAATGTTTGTATTGCGGGAAAAAGTGAAAGTTGACATTAATCTTTTAGAGCCAAAATGGATTAAGTTAACTGTGTCCTGATCGGCTAGTGAAAACAGATATTGCCGTGAAATCCGCAGAAATAAAACAAGTAAAAGAAAGTAAAAAAAACAAGTATCTGATTAAATCGGTTTGCATCCAAAATCTCTTAATATAAGCGCTCCGTTTACAAGCAGTCTTGCAGTGTGTTTATTTGTGCAAAGCGCTACAGCCAGTTAACAATAAATGTCCTCTAATAAGCACACAAGGTTGGTCTTGTATTTTAATCAAATAATTATAGTTGTATATCAGAATCAGTTTTATTGGCCAGGTGTGTTTAACACAAATGGAATTTGACTAGTTACTGTAGACGGTGCTCTTTGTTCAATGTAAACAATATATATTAACAATTAACTAAAATATAAACAATTCAATGGCTAATATGTCCAAGGCTAATAAGATGGTAGTGCAGTGGTAAATAAAGCAAAAGGATGATGAAGTGAACACGATATAGTACATTTACAGTGTATGATTAGTTTCAGGGTTATTTCACAGCAACAGGTCTGACACTGACTGTTCAGCGTTTTTCAAAGTGATAGCCTGGGGGAAGAAACTGTTCTGATGGGTTGTTTTGTTATACAGTAATTAGTAACGCCTGCCGGAAGGGACGAGTTTAAGCAGTTTGTGATCAGGTTGTGAAGGGTCTGTAGTGATGCAACATGTCCGTTTTCTGAATAAGTCCTGAATTCATGTTTTTCCTACCTACCATTGTTCTTAGTTTGACTAGTTTCACTTGATCAAGTCTTTTCTAACATTCCACACAACAAAATAATAAAGGTATGTATGATTCGTTCTGATATCTTCCATCCATCCATCTTCTTCCGCTTATCCGAGGTCGGGTCGCGGGGGCAGCAGCCTAAGCAGGGAAGCCCAGACTTTCCTCTCCGCAGCCACTTCGTCCAGCTCTTCCAGGGGGATCCCGAGGCGTTCCCAGGCCAGCCGGGAGACATAGTCTTCCCAACGTGTCCTGGGTCTTCCCCGTGGCCTCCTACCGGTTGGACATGCCCTAAACACCTCCCTAGGGAGGCGTTCGGGTGGCATCCTGACCAGATGCCCGAACCACCTCATCTGGCTCCTCTCGATGTGGAGGAGCAGCGGCTTTACTTTGAGCTCCCCCCCGGATGACAGAGCTTCTCACCCTATCTCTAAGGGAGAGCCCCGCCATCCGGCGTAGGAAACTCATTTCGGCCGCTTGTACCCGTGATCTTGTCCTTTCGGTCATAACCCAAAGCTCATGACCATAGGTGAGGATAGGAACGTAGATCGACCGGTAAATTGAGAGCTTTGCCTTCCGGCTCAGCTCCTTCTTCACCACAACGGATCGATACAGCGTCCGCATTACTGAAGACGCCGCACCGATCCGCCTGTCGATCTCACGATCCACTCCCCCCCATTCGTGAACAAGACTCCTAGGTACTTGAACTCCTCCACTTGGGGCAGGGTCTCCTCCCCAACCCGGAGATGGCACTCCATCCTTTTCCGGGCGAGAACCATGGACTCGGACTTGGAGGTGCTGATTCTCATCCCAGTCGCTTCACACTCGGCTGCGAACTGATCCAGTGAGAGCTGAAGATCCCGGCCAGATGAAGCCATCAGGACCACATCATCCCCAAAAAGCAGAGACCTAATCCTGCAGCCACCAAACCGGAACCCCTCAACGCCTTGACTGCGCCTAGAAATTCTGTCCATAAAAGTTATGAACAGAATCGGTGACAAAGGGCAGCCTTGGCGGAGTCCAACCCTCACTGGAAACGTGTCCGACCTACTGCCGGCAATGCGGACCAAGCTCTGACACTGATTGTACAGGGAGCGGACAGCCACAATCAGACAGTCCGATACCCCATAAACTCTGAGCACTCCCCACAGGACCTCCCGAGGGACACGGTCGAATGCCTTCTCCAAGTCCACAAAGCACATGTAGACTGGTTGGGCAAACTCCCATGCACCCTCAAGGACCCTACCGAGAGTATAGAGCTGGTCCACAGTTCCACGACCAGGACGAAAACCACACTGTTCCTCCTGAATCCGAGGTTCGACTATCCGGCGTAGCCTCCTCTCCAGTACACCTGAATAGACCTTACCGGGAAGGCTGAGGAGTGTGATCCCACGATAGTTAGAACACACCCTCCGGTTCCCCTTCTTAAAGAGAGGAACCACCACCACGGTCTGCCAATCCAGAGGTACCGCCCCCGATGTCCACGCGATGCAGCAGAGTCTTGTCAACCAAGACAGCCCCACAGCATCCAGAGCCTTAAGGAACTCCGGGCGGCTCTCGTCCACCCCGGGGCCTTGCCACCGAGGAGCTTTTTAACTACCTCAGCAACCTCAGCCCCAGAAATAGGAGAGCCCACCACAGATTCCCCAGGCACTGCTTCCTCATAGGAAGACGTGTTGGTGGGATTGAGGAGGTCTTCGAAGTATTCCCTCCACCGATCCACAACATCCGCAGTCGAGGTCAGCAGAACACCATCCGCACTATACACGGTGTTGACAGTGCACTGCTTCCCCTTCCTGAGGCGGCGGATGGTGGTCCAGAATCGCTTCGAAGCCGTCCGGAAGTCGTTTTCCATGGCTTCCCCGAACTCCTCCCATGTCCGAGTTTTTGCCTTTGCGACCGCTGAAGCCGCACACCGCTTGGCCTGTCGGTACCTGTCCGCTGCCTCCGGAGTCCCATGAGCCAAAAGAACCCGATAGGACTCCTTCTTCAGCTTGACGGCATCCCTCACCGCCGGTGTCCGCCAACGGGTTCTAGGATTACCGCCACGACAAGCACCAACTACCTTGCGGCCACAGCTCCAATCAGCCGCCTCAACAATAGAGGCGCGGAACATGGTCCACTCGGACTCAATGTCCATCACATCCCTCGTGACATGTTCAAAGTTCTTCCGGAGGTGGGAATTGAAACTCTCTCTGACAGGAGACTCTGCCAGACGTTCCCAGCAGACCCTCACAATGCGTTTGGGCCTGCCAGGTCTGTCCGGCATCTTCCCCCACCATCGCAGCCAACTCACCACCAGGTGGTTAATCGGTAGAAAGCTCCGCCCCTCTCTTCACCCGAGTGTCCAAAACATGAGGCCGCAAATCCGATGACACAACTACAAAGTCGATCATGGAACTGCGGCTTAGGGTGTCCTGGTGCCAAGTGCACATATGGACACCCTTATGTTTGAACATGGTGTTTGTTATGGACAATCTGTGACGAGCACAAAAGTACGATAACAAAACACCACTCGGGTTCAGATCCGGGCGGCCATTCTTCCCAATCACGCCTCTCCAGGTTTCACTGTCGTTGCCAACATGAGCGTTGAAGTCACCCAGTAGGACAAGGGAATCACCCGGGGGAGCACTTTCCAGTACTCCCTCGAGTGCATCCAAAAAGGGTGGGTACCCTGAACTGCTGTTTGGTGCGTAAGCACAAACAACAGTCAGTGTGGAAGAGAGTCCAACCCCTCTCGAGAGAACTGGTTCCAGAGCCCTTGCTGTGCGTCGAGGTGAGTCCGACTATATCTAGCCGGAACTTCTCTACCTCGCGCACTAGCTCAGGCTCCTTCCCCCCCAGCAAGGTGACGTTCCACGTCCCAAGAGCTAGCTTATGTAGCCGAGGATCGGACCTGATATATGTTCTGATATCTTACCGAATCAATATTGGTATTGGCCAGTTATCAAGACTGCAGTATTGGTATTATATTGAAAGTGAAAAAAGTGTATCTGGACACCCCTAATGTAAACCACTGCTGGTCGCTCGTTGTGGTTGATTTGTCAAAATAGAATATAAGAAAGTATAGGAAAATGATTCGGGTCAATAAAAAATAGGTTTCCACTCTCTGATACTGTTGTAGATGCTGTTTGATAAAAATAATCTTTAATTTGCAAAAGCAGTTTGTTTTACATTGCGAGTGGTCATGTATTGACATTAAAACAACCACACTTTTTACATTGTGTCTGTCTCTAGCGAGAGCCTGATAAATATCTTTCTTCTGCTTTTTTCTCTGAACTCACTGTTATAGGGCCCCTGAGATCCTGACGCGGTCAGGCCACAACAGAGCAGTAGACTGGTGGAGCCTTGGGTGCCTGATGTATGACATGATGACTGGATCGGTAAGATGAAAGTTTTTGAGAGAGGAGGTGAGAACTAAAACATTGTCACAAACAATTGCACTTTGTCCCTGAGCTAAAAGCAGTTTGGCTGGTTTGAGTTGGCTGAACCGCATGTGAACTTAAGTTAAAAAAGGACAAGATATACCTGTATATATCAAAGGTATTCTTCAACTATTTAAAGGGGAACATTATCACCAGACCTATGTAAGCGTCAATATATACCCTGATGTTGCAGAAAAAAGACCATATATTTTTTTTAACCGATTTCCGAACTAAATGGGTGAATTTTGGCGAATTAAACGCCTTTCTATTATTCGCTCTCAGAGCTGGAAGCAATCCGCCATTTTCTCACTTTCGTCGGTGTGTTGTCGGAGGGTGTAACAACACGAACAGGGACGGATTCAAGTTGCACCAGTGGCCCAAAGATGCGAAAGTGGCAAGAAATTGGACGAAATTTGTTCAAAATACGAGGGTGTGGGGAAAGCCGACGAAATGGTCAGTCGTTTGTTCCGCACACTTTACCGACGAAAGCTATGCTACGACAGAGATGGCAAGAATGTGTGGATATCCTGCGACACTCAAAGCAGATGCATTTCCAACGATAAAGTCAAAGAAATCTGCCGCCAGACCCCCATTGAATCTGCTGGAGTGTGTGAGCTATTCAGGGACAACGGACCTCGTTAGCACGGCAAGCAATGGCGGCAGTTTGTTCCCGCAGACGAGCGAGCTAAACCCCCTGGATGTCTTGGCTCACACCGTCCCTTATGCCACCGAAGATGATCAAGAGAAGAATATCGACCCTAGCTTCCCTGGCCTGCTGACATCAACTCCAAAACTGGACAGATCAGCTTTCAGGAAAAGAGAGCGGATGAGGGTATGTCTACAGAATATATTAATTGATGAAAACTTTATTCATTACTCGCGGTTTTACGTAAATTATTATACATAAACTGTGTTTACCAATAATTTAGCTTAAAAACATTTATTTTTTTCAATCATTCGAGTACATTCGGGTAGTCTTGTGTAATGCAGTATTTTGTGTCTATTTAGGTATGGTTAACCTGAGTGCTGAAATCGTGGAAAAATCTATGTTCTTAGCGCGCCTGAAATGGGCTGTCTGCCCTCTCAAAGTGCATGTTGTTGCCAAATGTATTTCATATGCTGTAAACCTAGTTCATAGTTGTTAGTAATTATCTTATCAGACAGTGTTAAGCCGCTGAAATCCGAGTCTGAATCCGAGCTAATGTCGCTATACCTTGCTGTTTGTTTGTATTGGCATCACTGTGTGACGTCACAGGAAAATGGACGGGTGTATATAACGATGGTTAAAATCAGGCACTTTGAAGCTTTTTTTAGGGATATTGCGTGATGGGTAAAATTTTGAAAAAAACTTCGAAAAATAAAATAAGCCACTGGGAACTGATTTTTAATGGTTTTAACCCTTCTGAAATTGTGATAATGTTCCCCTTTAACTGGTTCTATGCAGAAAATACATTGACTTTCCTGAATAAGCAATGGTAGGGGACACACTGCTACTGAACAATGACAATGGACAGCTCAGCTTCCTCATCATCTGGGGCCTCATGTATTAAGCGTGCATACGCACAAAAACCTTGCAAAGTTGAGAAGTATTAAGAGCGAACGCAAAGTGGAAATGAGCGGTGCCTAATGCCAACTTCACGGCTGTCGCACGCTTATTTCTAAATGCTCTGTATACTTTGGCCACACTCAGAATTGATGCTGGGTAACTGTTTAAATAAAGAAATGTCAAACAATTACTCCTCAGAATGATTTATGTGCACCTCAGAGACATACAATCAGTTAACACACCCATGTGTGTGCAATTAGACAAATGGATACAAAAGCTTAGTTAAAGTGGTGCGAATAAAACACATTCAATTGGCCAAGTATATCAAATGTTCTTACAAGGCAGCTGAACAAGCCAGAATTCACATGCGATTTGAAGCAACAGACGGTTTTCCTGATGTAATCGAAGCTATTGACTGCACACACATTGCTCGCCATCATGGCAAATATGTATATGTCACCAAAAAACATTCATTCGATCAATGTACAGATCACATGTGATGTGCAAATGCAATGAAGTAACATTGTAGTTATTTGACCTGGTTCATTTTAAGTAACAGCATGGTTGGGAACAGACCACAAGCTGGCTTTGTGCGCCATTTGTGGCTTTTTGGTGAGTGCATTCAGTCATGTAAGTGTCTTAAAGGCCTACTGAAATGCGATTTTCTTATTTAAATGGGGATAGCAGGTCCATTCTATGTGTCATACTTGATCATTTCGCGATATTGCCATATTTTCGCTGAAAGGATTTAGTAGAGAACATCGACGATAAAGTTTGCAACTTTTGGTCGCTGATAAAAAAGCCTTGCCTGTACCGGAAGTAGCGGACGATATGCGCGTGACGTCACAGGTTGTGGAGCTCCTCACATCCGCACATTGTTTACAATCATGGCCACCAGCAGCGAGAGCGATTCGGACCGAGAAAGCGACAATTTCCCCATTAATTTGAGCGAGGATGAAAGATTCGTGGATGAGGAAAGTGAGAGTGAAGGACTAGAGGGCAATGGGAGCGATTCAGATAGGGAAGATGCTCAATCTCGTCACCCTGCGTAATGACAATAAAGCTGATTCTGATGCTGTGAGAGGCGGGTGGAACCTGATATTCAGCTGAGAATGACTAAAACAGTAAATTAACACAAGACATATATATACTCTATTAGCCACAACACAACCAGGATTATATTTAATATGCCACAAATTAATCCCGCATAACAAACACCTCCCCCCTCCCGTCCATATAACCCGCCAATACAACTCAAACACCTGCACAACACACTCAATCCCACAGCCCAAAGTACCGTTCACCTCCCCAAAGTTCATACAGCACATATATTTCCCCAAAGTCCCCAAAGTCACGTACGTGACATGCACATAGCGGCACGCACGTACGGGCAAGCGATCAAATGTTTGGAAGCCGCAGCTGCATGCGTACTCACGGTACAGCGTCTGCGTATCCAACTCAATGTCCTCCTGGTAAGAGTCTCTGTTGTCCCAGTTCTCCACAGGCCAATGGTAAAGCTTGACTGTCATCTTCCGGGAATGTAAACAATGAAACACCGGCTGTGTTATCCGGCACAACAGTCAGGGGTTGCATTCTACGGCGGGGGTGCGTTATCCGACACAACCCCTGCCGCAATACACCGCTTCCCACCTACAGCTTTCTTCTTTGCTGTCTCCATTGGTCATTGAACAAATTGCAAAAGATTCACCAACACAGATGTCCAGAATACTGTGGAATTTTGCGATGAAAACAGACGACTTAATAGCTGGCCAGCGTGCTGTCCCAAAATGTCCTCAACAATCCGTGACGTCACGCGCAGGTGTCATCATACCGAGACGTTTTCAGCAGGATATTTCGCGCAAAATTTAAAATTGCACTTTAGTAAGCTAACCCGGCCGTATTGGCATGTGTTGCAATGTTAAGATTTCATCATTGATGTATAAACTATCAGACTGCGTGGTCTGTAGTAGTGGGTTTCAGTAGGCCTTTAATATTAATCCCCGTCATGCATACATTTTATATCTCATTTTTACAGCCTCATTACGAGTCAGCGGTTAATGTTAGTGACATTTTTTTTTCTGGCACTAACTTCAACTAAAGATCAAACAAGCCCGATTATCTCTGTGTGCAAAGTATACTCGTTAAACACCTGTGCATAAAAAATTTAAAATACTAAACCAGACCTTTTCCCCGGCGCATGCGCTGCTGCACCTAATTGCAACAATACTGGAATAGAGTACATTTTTACTATCCAGCAAGAAGCATCTCCAAGTCATTGTTGGTGAAATTATTTATTTTTTTGCTGTCTTGATCATGATCGTTGTGTTTTCTGACTGTGCAAGTGGTAAAATCTAAGGCACATGGCTAATTTAAATATTAATTGCATATTTAAATGAAGATGTGGATAGGGAGAGGCGCAGCCACTCAAGCATGTGCACTTCATTCCACGTTGATTGGGACGTACAAAATAAATGTGCTTGGATTAATTTGTGCGCAAACTTTTAATACATCTGAATTTGTTTGTGCGTACCAACGTTTTCTGGATTTTAGCCTACAATTTTTTTGTAGAAAATCCATGTAAGTCTAAAAGGGTTAGGGTTGTTTTTGTGTATTTGGGATCTGCATAAGTCCCGGAAATTTGAAATCAAACCCTGGAGGCACAGTGATGATATTTATAAAACAATCTTGCCTGCCTTTGTTCTTCCTGCAAACCACCCATTTGGAATTTGCCTAGTTTGTGACATTTTACCCCAAGAGTAAACCTCAGCGGATATATCCATGTATGGTAGAGATTTAACCAAAGAGCTTTGCGCGAGTCCATCGTTGTAGTCCATAAGTTCCTTGTTTTTCCTCTATCCTTTTATTGTAGTGCAGACTGGCTCGTACATGCACATGCATCCACCTCTGTTGCCATTTCTAATACAAAGTAGCATATAGTTTGAACTTATATCTGTCAGTAGACATGATATGGAAGCGCTAATAACTACAACATGGCTGGCGGGGAGACGATGCAATTGAATTGGAGGCACGCAAATAAGGCCGCCCACAAAACCGCACATCCTGAAAGTGGCTTGAGGATGGTGTAAAACATAATCCATACAACTTTATGACCTAAGAACCGCCATTACATGTTATGTAGACACAAAGAAGTGTTATAGATATAGAAAAACAATCATAATATGACCCCTTTAATACATGAAGCCCCTGGTGTTTGCCATTCAAAATTATTAGGATTTATCCTCTGCTCTATGGAATGGTATCAGTTAGCGTTGCAACTTATAACATGCTGCCAAGGTACCGCTGAATGGGATGGGCTGCTACATATGATTGGATTGACAATGGATTATAATTAATTGTTGCAACACTATAATGTGTACAGGATTCTTTCCTTAATTAATTGCCATGTTTATTTGCACAATAAATACGCTTTGACTTTCGGCACTTAACTACCCTCTTTTTACCTTCCACCCCAGCCTCCATTTACAGGAGAAAACCGAAAAAAGACCATTGATAAGATCTTGAAATGTAAGCTCATTCTTCCTCCGTACCTGACCATTGATGCCAAGGACCTCATCAAGAAGGTCTGTAACACACACACACACACACACACACACACACACACACACACACACACACACACACACACACACACACACACACACACACACACACACACACACACAAGACATTTAGGCTTGTCAAACCATCAGTTTGTTAAGCAGATCCAGGAGCTTCTAAACCAATTTGGGTTTTTTGAGAATTTTTGTCTTACCAAAGAAAACGACTTTGCCACCAATTAATTCACTTGAGTTACCCTTCCTGCAAATGACAGTTTAATGGGGGAACCTAAAAAAAATCGTAATGTAAGAAAGAGTTAAAAAATATGTTGTAATTACATTGGGTATCGGTTAAAACACTTTTTAAATTCCACTCAGCTAATTCCGCAGATTTATCTTGTTTCATATTTTGCCCACAGGCATTCACCCTAAAACTAACTTTGACTGCAAGTAAACGTTCCACACACATTCAGGAAATGCATTTGTTGAAGTAAAATAACAGTTATTTAGTATGAAACTAGCCACAGTGCAGTACTTTCGCAGAAATGCATTTAGACCTATTGCAGTAGGAGTACAGTGTGGAAGCCATCTTTGGATTTCAACGAATAGTCAGTTTTGTAGCTAATATGCATTATCCATCCATCCATCCATTTCTACTGCTTATTCCCTTCGGGGTCGCGGGGGGCGCTGGAGCTGGAGCCTATCTCAGCTACAATCGGGCGGAAGGCGGGGTACACCCTGGACAAGTGGCCACCTCATCACAGGCATTATATTGGTGATGATTTCATTGTCCCTGATATCTTTTACTTTAATAGTTCATTATGTTTTTGCAACGTACTTTATGTGAAGCTTCATTCTCTGGAAGGGAATATTAATTCTACATAGCCAATCAAGTCCATTGGCATAGTCCTGCAAAGGCAATTTACGAAACTCGAGCAGTGACATATGTAGTGATGCAGCCATGTCATATTGGCTGACTTGTGGATTCAAGCATAAGGTGACATCACTGAACCACAGATCTCTTTAATTCCCCTGTCAATCTTAGCTATGGTTTCAACCTTTTTCCCCTAAATGTTCTTTCTTTCTTTAGTTTATTTCGAACATGAACACACTTACATCATAATACATCACACAATTTCATATCATTTCATTTTACATCATGCCCGAAAAGGAGTAGGAAGAAGCAAAGCTTATTTAATCCTACCCCTTTCCCACTTCAAAGCGTTTACAAATATATAGAAACATTTACTGACCTTTTTATATAATAAAATAACATCTATGAATTAGTATACAACAGTTTTGTAATATGTAATTAATTAATTAATTCAGTCATTATTAACATACTGAGATGAAGAATATCTTATTTTCAATAAGGTTGGAAGTATTTCTCATAATTCTTCTTCTTTGTACTCTGTAAGCACTATTATTTTGAACAACCTCTTAAACTGTATCATATCAGTACAATTTTTAACTTCTTTACTTAATCCATTCCATAATTTAATTCCACATACTGATATGCTAAAAGTTCCAAGTGTTGTACGTGCATATAAATGTTTTAAATTATTTTTTCCTCTAAGGTTATATTTCTCCTCTTAGGTTGAGAAGAATTGATGTACATAGTAGGTTATAGTTTGCTTTGTACATCATTTTAGCTGTTTGCAATTTTACCAAATCACCGAACTTTAATATTTTTGACTTAATAAATAAAGGGTTTGTATGTTCTCTATATCCAACATTATGTATTATTCTAACTGATCTTTTTTGTAACACGGTTAGCGAATGTAGCGCACATTTGTAGTTATTTCCCCATATTTCTACACAATAACTCAGATATGGTAACACTAGCGAGCAGTAGAGAATATGTAGTGATTTTTGGCCCAGGACATATTTTGCTTTATTCATTATTGAAATGTTTTTTGCCACCTTATGTTGTATGTTTTGTATATGAGATTTCCAGTTCATTTGATCATCTATTAATACTCCCAAAAATCTTGTTTCTTTTACCCTTCCTATGTCTACTCCGTCTATGTGTATTTGTATGTTAACTTGTTTGCAAGTAAATGTGCTATACAATCAAGGAAAAATATTTTGATTGTATAAAAAAAACGTTGATTTATCCGTAACAATGAGCTGAAAATGTAGTATCGTTGCAGCAAAGACTTCTGGGTAATTATTTGTCAATTTCAGTTGCTCTTTTTAACATCCAAAGTTGAACATCACCTTGACAGCTCGGGTGTTTTGCTTACCGGTAGTTGATTACATACCTGCTTTCCACCCCAGTAACTTGGGTTCAAATCCAGGAGGGACGAAACGTGTGAATCTTTTTTTGATAATTTTGCAGCCGTACATCTATGTCATATGGTTTTAATTCCAACTATTTAATTTATCATTTCTAAATTCATAGTGCATTTCAGTACAGTTTTCGATCTTCCACATTCAAACCATTTCAACATTCCAAATCATTCCTATAATCAAAGTATTTCTATATTCAAACCATTTCACAGTCTAACTGTTTCCATCAATTGGCTTCTACATTCCATTAGCATTTCAACTCGAATTCTTCAATATTCAAACCATTCCTACCGTAAATTCAAATATATTCTTACAATACTGTACATTCGTTCTGCATTTCAGTTCAGCTGCAGCATTGGGTCATTCACACACAATTTCTACAGAAATTCTATTTTCTAGTTGAAGATACAAATTTAATGGATTTAAACAACACTGCCCTATTCCATGAAATTGTACATTTCCATTTCCTTAGTAACCCATCCGTGAAACAAATATGATTGTATGTAAATTATATACACATACTGTATACATGAGTAATGCCAGGTAGGGATGTCCCGATCCAGGTTTTTGCACTTCCGATCCGATACCAATATTGTTTTTGCACTTCCGATCTGATACCGATACTGACTGATACCGATACTGACCGATACTGGCCTATCTGAGCATGTATTAAAGTTTAAAGTTATTTAGCCTACTTAGTTGTCAGAATCATGTTGAAAAGGGTTTTAGTACTCTTGATAACAACTAGCCAGCTGAATTAGGAGAGTTTGAATAATACACATTGGTTGGTAACAAGAAACTGACCTGTTTATTCAAGGATAAACACAAAATAGACAGAATTATACATGACAAACAGAAATGGCATCATTGAACTAGGGTTGGGTGATATGGCCTTTTTTTAATATTGCGATATTTTAAGGCCATATTGCGATACACGATATATATCTCGATATTTTACCTTAGCCTTGAATGAACACTTGATGCATATAATCACAGCAGTATGATGATTCTATGTGTTTTGATTGATTGATTGAGACTTTTATTAGTAGGTTGCACAGTGAAGTACATATTCCGTACAATTGACCACTAAATGGTTAAGTTTTTAAGAATAAGTTTTTCAACTTGTTTAAGTCGGGGTGCACTTAAATTGATTCATGATACAGATATATACTATCAGATATATACTATCATCATAATACAGTCATCACACAAGATAATCACATTGAATTATTTACATTATTTATAATCCGGGGTGTGGAGGGGGGCGCCGGATGTAAGTGTCAAAAAGACAGCCAAAAGAGTTTGATATGAGAATAAATCTAAAGTTAAAATATAGGGTAGAAATGCACCCATTTGCAGGAAATGTAGTCTTGATTTTCAAAATGTTCTTTCAAGGCTTGCATGTCTACATTAAAACATTCTTCTTCATATTGCTTTAATATATGCTACTTTTAAACTTTCATGCAGAGAAGGAAATCACAACTAAAAAAATCACTAATTTTTTCATACGGTGTTGATGTGGAAATGTTTGCCTCGGCATTTTGATGGTGTGGGCGTGTGGCACCGAATGGAGATAAGCGTCTCGACAGACGTTACAATATTTGAACAATGATGACGAAAACTGTTTTCTCTGTCGTGTCCGTGTGTCGAAAATTGTTATGCGCTCATTTTTTTATTTGATTTTGTGCGTGGCATATAATTGCTATGCGCAGAGGACGCTTGAGCAGTGCGCAATTGCACAGGCGCGCACCTTAGAGGGAGCGTTGGTCACACGGCTGCGCGAGCATCACAGCTAACGTTAGCCATGCTGCTACCTCTCTGCTGGGAGAGGACATATACGTATGTGACGTATGACGTGACAGTATGTGACGTGTGTAAGAAGGTGCGCTTGCTGTCTGTGAGAGGGAGACACAGAAAAGAGTGAGAAGAGCAGCAGAAAAGTGGAATGTATTATTTAAATCGGTGCGTTGGAAAACACGGACCGGAGTTGTTTTTTTTAAACTGGATCTGGATCGGCATTTTCCCATGCCTTGCCGATACGCATTTTTTGGCAAATATCGGCGGCCGATCCGATCCAAATATCGGATCGGGACATCCCTAATGCCAGGTGAGGCAAGTTGCCGACGGGAGGGCTTTTATAAATAGCACAATAAAATGTATTGAGGTGTTTGGACGGGGTTGATTTCAAACAAACCCTGTGTATAAAACTATCCTCCTTTGTATAATTGTATGTTCCTTTGTTTTTCTGCTTTCAGTTGTTGAAGAAGAATCCACACCAAAGACTAGGCTCCAGCAAAACAGACTGCACTGATATCCAAGTAACTTTTTTTTTCTCCATTCATACAAGAGTCACTGTTCGCCATTGCAAAAAGTTTTGTCCTTTACATCTGTATTGCAATTCTCACATTGAGAACCTCCTATTGGTGTGATCATTTGAAAATAGTTTCCCTCACTCTGGAGCTCCAAGTTAGTTAGCTCTCACTTTGTGGGTTAAGGATAATTCACTAATTTCACTGATTTCAATGATTTCAAGAAAGACTGGACTAGGCCTGTAACAAATATCAATATTAATGATAAACCGTTATACAGGTATCCCCTAGATTGCCAAGATTCCTGTGGGGGCGTGGTCACAATGACGTCATCGTATAATTTGCTATATGATTTTCTTTAAAAA